>NC_135783.1:114648264-114962355 GCF_051106095.1 Pogona vitticeps | reverse complement strand
CTATGGTAGAGTAGATGATCAGTGAATAAATCTGCTCTAGCTCTCTCTCCTCATCATAAGTTTGGCAATACTGAAAGAAAAAAGGTTACCTCACCCAGCCCTTCCAGGGCTCTCACGGCTATGAGGAATCCAACTCCCCAATCTGCTGCTAAAGGTGTAAACAGGGTAAAAACGGCAGTACCCAGGATGCCAAAGCCCAGCAGCAGCTTTCCCCCAACTTGGCGTGCAAAATATCCACCAGGGATCTGTGTGATGATGTAGCCATAGAAGAAGGAACCAAGGATCCAGCCTTGTGTATCAGCATCCCAAGCATACTTTTTCCCCTGAAAGAGAGAGGGCAAGAGCTGAACCATACAGTAGAAAAGAAGTTTGCATGCTCTCATTCAATAAATGTGACTACAATATTCATTATACAGTGCTTCCAGTCAATGGGCCCTTAAGACAGTTATGTGGCCTTTTTTTACAAGCCGCTCCGCCAAAATCCTCTTTTAAAAGAACAACGGCGCCCAGAGTTTGGGCTAAGTCAGATAGAGTGACTGCACCTTGTTTCAAAGGGGGGGGGGGAATCCAACCATGTGTGTCTGTGTGAATCCTCTTTTCCCCTGGTACTGATTTATTCATTTCCTTATTTTAAAAAAATGAAGACAGGTCACTTAAAAATAAATATATCCTATTAAAGATTTGAAAAGATGTTCCCAGAGACCCAACAGCACTAAGAGTTGTGGACAGGAATATAACCCAAGAGGATTTACAGGGGTTCCACATGTAAAAGACATATTAGCCCATTTCTTTTCTCCTTTGGATGGATTAGGGCCCCCTAAAATGCCCTCAGGGGCCACACAATAACCAACATGCAAACAGCTTCCAAAGAGAAGAAGATAACATACAGAGGGCAGCACCCTTGAATAAACCCAGTCTGAGGAATTGCCCTTTCCTCTTGATTTCTGCAAAGACTCCTCCACCAGGATCCTTTACAGCAGTGTTCCCCAACCTTGGGCCTCCAGATGTTATTGGACTACAACTCCCAGAAGCCTTCACCACCACCTCTGCTGGTCAGGATTTCTGGGAGTTGAAGTCCAAGAACATCTGGAGGCCCACGGTTGGGGACCACTGCTTTACAGGATGGTGCTGATTTATTTATTTCATTTTAAAAAAGGATGACAGCTCACTTTAAAAAATCATAAGAAACCTAGTCAAAGTTACCGTAGTGTTACGAGGAACAACTGGAGTTGAAGAATGCTCCGGGCACACCGAAGTCGTGTTTTTCAGCAAGCTTGCATTGGGTTCTATCATGTCCACCAAGGCCACACTTAAATTCACACGGAGAGCATATAAGAGGAAGAATCCTAAGAAGGCCCAGATGGCTAAACTGAGACGAACCGAGCAGCATATTGGGACTAAAATGAAAAAGGGGACAAACACAACCCTGGGTCAATAACATCATTGCATACGCGCTCCTATTCTGCTGGCAGGCAACCTAGTTTAACTCAACAAGGACTGAATGGCCAAGACCCTTAGGTTTCCTGACCAAGTCATTCCCACTTGGTACAGAACATAGACAAAGGGCTCCTTACCTCATGAACTACAAAGTCTATACTATCCAATTAGCTACTTACTTCGCTTATGCATAGGACTAACGAAGTGAGGTTTAGAATATAAAAAGAGCTAGGCCAATGTTCTCTTGCTTTTCACATTTCCTGTGAGAAGATTAACATGCAATGCCTTTGTTTGGATAAAGGTAATGGAAGTATAGAATCATGTCCATATGTGCAGTGGAGCTTAGGATGTTTGGGGACTGTTCAGCCATCTCCTTGTAGACCTTACTCTGGATAGAGGCAGCTCGTGGTTCTAGCAGGAGGTAGAAGGCACCTGACCCATAATTTGCAGCGGGAGACAAAAAATAGTTCTGCTCCTGGGTGTCTCCATAAAATGAGAAATTTGGGATCCAAGGCCACTTTGCCCCCACTCCCCCACCCCGAATGTCCTATGTGGAAACATGCCACATGTGGGAACACCAGCGACCGTCAGTTATGCCTGAAGAGCTTTGAGAGATTACAATTCAGGCGTCAGAGAATGCCCCTGGCAGAAACACTCCTTTACTCTGCGGAAACAGGAGCCATTTCTCTAGGTTCTGGGAGGGACATCTGGTCAGTTTACAAGAGCTCTCCTACAGTTATTTATGACAGCAAATGTTAGATGTTTAAAGTAGTGCTGAAGTGACATTTGAAAAATTTAAATTAATACAAGGGAGTGCTGACAAGTATTGAGCCTTACCCAGAAAAAATTGAGCTAAGCCGCTATAAATTGCAGGGTGTATTGACCAATTTGTGTGTATTCAATGGTGCAAAAATTAACTACCTATGATTTTAACTTATCTTTCATGTTCAGGTTCAAAGTGAACATGACAACACCTCCAGAAAAGTTCAATGTGTAAGAGTATAGGACCATAATCAAGTTCCTGTTTCTCCAAGGGAAAGATGCAAAGCAGATCCATGATGAAATGTCACAAACTATGGGTGACAGTGGCCCTTTATATGCAACAGTTAAACATTGGGTTGTCAATTTTAAAAATGGCCATTTCGGTGTTGAAAGTGAGAAACCCAGTGGAAGGCTGTTTCTGTCTCTGTGCCTGCAAATGTGAAAGCCACCCATGACATGATCATGGAAGACCGCCGAATATCAGCCAAAAGTATTGCTACATATCTGAGAATATCACATGAAAGAGTTGGTGCCATTATCCACAGACTTGGAAATGACAAAGTTGGCAGCAAAGTGGATCCCCAAACTTTTGAAAACCGAACAAAAGAGGAAACGTATGGAGTCATCGGTAGCTGTTTTGGAACATTTTGTAAGAAATGAGTAAGATTTCTTGGGCAAACTGGTAACTAGTGATGAGACATAGATCTACTGTTATGATCCTGAGACAAAGGAACAGTCTAAGGAATGGAGGCACAGTAGTTCCCCCAGGCCAAAGAAGTTCTGAATGCAAAGATTGGTGCAAAAGCAAATGGCAACAGGGTGGTGTTTTTTGTTTGTTTGTTTTTTGATAAGAAGGAAGTTCTGCTGGTGGACTACCTCCAACAGGGTTCAGCCATCAATGCAAAATATTACTGTGCTTTATTGACGAAGTTGAGGCAAAACATCAAGGAAAAACATCGAGGAAAGCTCTCCGAAGTTGTCATCCTATTGCATGACATCACCTCATCATACACTGCAGGTGAAACAATGGCAAAACTAACGCCTTTCAAGTGATGCCCCATCCACCCTTTTCTCCCGACCTGGCTCCTTCTGACTATTATCTGTTCCCCAAACTCAAAAAAACTCTAAAGGGACGACGATATGGGAGTGTTCTGGGGGCAACTAATGCTTCCAATGAGTGGTTACACCAGCAGTTGGAAGAATTTTAATTTGCAGGGACTTGAGCTGCAGGACAGATGTCGCAAGTGCGTTGACTTCCTGGGGGAACTTGTAGAATAGTGTGGCAGTTACAGCTTCCTAGCTCAATTTTTTCTGGGTAAGGCTCAATACTTGCGACCACTCTAGGCGGCTTCGAATACAACATAAAACTAATAAAAACACAAGAATTATTGCATAAGTATCTTCTAATAACAATTTACAAGATGGAAAAAGAGTGAAGAATAAAGAAAATAAAAAGAAAAGGTTCAAGTACTAACTGGAGGGAAGGCCTGAATAAACATCCATGTTTTAAAATGATTTTTAAAGATACCCAGTGTGAGGGCTGCGCATCTCTGGAGGGAGACTGTTACAGAGGCGAGGAGCTACCGCCGAGAAGGCCCAATTTCGTGTTTTCTCCTTCCAGGCCTCTTATCAGCACCCCCTCATAACTAGTAGAACAGAGTCCCTCATGGGTACATGGAAGTCTTTAAAAAGAAGTGTGGTCTGACAGCTCTATTCTGAGGATTCTCTAGCGTAACTTGATGACGGCAGTAATACACTTTAACAAAGGACTTTTAGATTTGTGAATCTGTAAACCAGCCACAAGCTTAAAATACAGCAGAATGATACCTGGACAGCATGCACGCTGGCTGAAATCCTGTTGCTTCATGTAATAGGTCTCAGCTATTTGGCCCACTCAATCTAACTCCTCTATAAATTCCATTAATTCCAACAGACCTATTCTAGTTGCGATTGACTTTAGCATAGTAAGATGAAACAAGTGTAGACCTATTTGAATAAATGAAGCTTACCAAGGAGTTGACTCACCAACAGTCCTACTGTAGTGCAACCTACTAAACACAATTTCAGCCACTATGCGTAGATCACCGCATGCACACATTACACATGTATGCATTTGCTAAGTCCACATTTGTATTATTTCACTGTTTATCAAATTTACATGCTGCTTTTTGCTGGAGGCTTCGTGGGTGTTTTTTGTGTAGAGAAGCCACCACCAGTGCATCTACACACTGAAAAAAAAGATGTGTGGTGACCCTAATGCTATCTTTAAAAAGATTTCATGATCTTTTTAAAGATATTATGTATACTTCTGAAGTATTCTCATGACTGCAGACTGTGCCTGCTTGCTTGCGAAGGAACTTTGCAAAAGAAAAAGATTTACAGTATTGGGATATATGCTTTTATGGACTACAGTTCAATGGCAAAGCACAGGCTTTGCATGGAGAAAAACTCAGGTTTAATTCAAGGCATGTCTAGCTCACAGGATCAGCTGATGGAAAATAATTCTGTAGTGTGAAATTGTCATCCTTGATTTCCTTGCTTTTTATGGCTATCAACCTGAACAATCAGACATTCATTATTGTTTTAATTCATTTCTGTGGTCTTCTCATATTGCAGATTATCACCATAAAGAACCCCTCAGTATTTCTGTTTTCTTAAATGGGTAACAGTTTATTGTGGTCTTTGATACCACATTAAACCTTTGCAGTGGGTGTCATTTTATCATCCATTTACATTTAACAGAAATGCTATAGTGCCGTAATGCTAACTTAATTTTATACATAACCATTCCAACTACTCCAATAAATCATTTTATTAAAATGTTAGTGACTAGAAAAGTCCCATTCCCCAATCCATTAAAAAATAACATTATAAATATATAGCACTATGACTATTTCATTTAAGGAATACATCACATTTTTAAATTTAGAAGCAGTAAAGCATTCTACTGGTTAACAAAATCTTTCTCATCACATGCTCGTCACATGAGTTAACATGCAATGCAAGATATAATCAGTGACTTGATATAATGGCACATGTTGCAGTGGCAATGCACCACTGCAACATGTGCCATTACACCTTACACTGGTGCAACTAACCAATGAGAGTCTGCCAACCAACTTTTTAACAAGGAGATAAAATGCCCCCCACTGCAAAAGTTGCAGGGAACTTTCACAGAGTTCAGGTAAATTAGAGCCCATAGTGGGATGAACGTTGGGAGGCCAAAAGTACAAGAAATCCCTGGCAGGTTTGCTTGCCACTGAAAGTGGCAGAGCAATTATTACTAACACTAGGAATTACCTATCGGGAAACAATAGTAGATAACAATAGGCTAAATGGACAAATAGCCTGATACAGAGTAGCCTCATAGGTTTCTGCCACGTAGGTTCTGTTATTCTCACTTGACAAACCAAGGTAAAGGAATATAGGAACACAGTGCAAGAAGCGAACTCAAAAGACTGTGAAATACAAAAGGAACAATCTGTGATATTTCTATGCAAAAACCAATTTGTACAAGGGAAGTGACCATATCAGGTAAGTGGACCATGACCGCCTTAGTAAACCTAGCAAGCATCCATAAACTGCGTGAGGCTTCAGTCCCAGCATACAGGCACAATGTTGTGTTACTGGCTATGGGGGAAGCCTATACACTGGACCTGTCACTCAGTGCAGGAAACGTGGTTTCTTCACAGGGCATGGCTCCTGGTCCCCACCACCACGCAGTTCTTCAAAACAGTGGGTGCTCGGCTGCCGGACACACACGAGGGGACCCCTAAGGAGAGAGAGCCGGGCGCGGGGCTTCTTCTGAGCGTACGTGGCAAAAACCAAACCCTTCAGAAACTGCCCTCACCTGCCTTGTCGATGGGCTGAGATTCTCGCAAGAGCAGCGGCTTGCGATCCGCTTCTTCTTCCTCTCCCTCTCCCGGCTCCGGGATCTTCATGGCACTCGTGGCGGGGCAGGTATGCAAAACACCCGGGGCCTCAGGGGGGATTTAAAAAAACCAACCACCCACTCAATACCTCTCTTTCGCTCCGGGAAAAAAAGAGCCCGCAGCAAGTAGGGAAATGGGCGGGGCAGACACGTGACCAGGACCGGGCGGACACGTGGCCCCCGACGGGAACCACTGACTCCACACTTCCGCCTTCAGCTCTTTTTCCCTGCTCTGCGCCGCTTCTCGGCCATCTTTGATACTGGCACAAGTTGCCCGGCCGGCTTGCTACCGGACGAAAAGGACGGGGCCGCTGGATGTCGCTTCATAACGGATCCAGTAAGTCTCAGGGTCGATCCATGAAACCAGAGCATTTTTTTCTCCCGCACAGATTTGCGTAGGTTGCATCCATTGAGCGGCCACCTGTCAGGAAGAAGTTGCCGAAAGAGAGGAAGAGTCATGGAAAGGCTGTGGGCTACAGGCAGGCTGCAGGCGAGCCCCACTCCACACACACCCCCGGAGACGGGGCGGGGGGGGGCGCCAAGGGGCTTATCGCCTCAGACAGACACCCTTCGCGGCCCTCCGTCCCCACCCTCGTCCTATCCGAATGCGCCGGGGAGGGGGAAGGGAGGCTCCCCCTGCTCTGGGTCCCAAGTCGAGCCGTGGGGAGCACGAGACCGGAAGGGGGTGAAGGCGAGCCGCTGGTTGGCTGGCACGCACCCCGCCCCTCCATTTTGTGGCGGCCACAGCGGAGGCCCCGCTGGTTTTGACTCCTCCACACCGAGGAAAAACAAACAACCATAACAAAATAATATATATAAAGGAAAGGGGGAGAAGCCCGAGAAAACAGAACCCTTCCATTAACCCATCACGCAAATACGTTCGGAAAAAAAAGCCAAATCAGCCGCTGAGAAAACCAGTACAGTAACTGGGGGGAAACGAAAGGAGCCGCATCTGCCACGACCGCAGGCACACCGTCCCCACATTCACTCCCGCGGGAAGGGGAACGCGACACGTGTCCCCAGAACGCTTCTTTTTTACTCCCGTTTCCAGAGCTCTTTGGGAAAGCGCCAGACTTCCCTTCACCGTAGATCATTCCCAAACACCAATCCACTTTCCTCAGATCCACGCAACCGGGAGGTGGCGAGGGGGAGATCTCAACCGCAGGGATGGCGGCCGAGAAAAGGGGCGAGCGAATCCGCCCCTTTAGCTTTCGATTACATCGAGCTATCACTACCCCGTCCCGAGCCTGGAAAACGGCTTTCTGTGGGGCCAGGAGCACGTGGGGCTGGCGCTGGCACCGTCCCCGCCCCCCTCTAGACTGTTCCCTCGCGCGCACAACAGAACAGCTCACCTGGCAAGCAGCGGCAAACCCGTAGCGAAAAAGACCGACCCGTCGTTTATATAGCCGGAGCCGGGAAGGCCGTGGCTTGAGGAACACGTCACGCCTCCATCTCGCTGCTTCAGATACACGCTTTGCTCACCTTCCTCCACCTTAAATATCCGCCAGGGAGTGAGGAATAATAACCTCTTTTCCCCACCCCAAAAGCGTAATACTGCTTACTGCTTTCTTGTGGTTCACCCCTTCCAAAATGGGAACTCAGTGCTGGGAAAGGTGGAATGCCGCAGGAAAAGAGGAAGATTACATACGAGGTGGACTGACTGTCTAAAAGGAACACAGGCTTGAGTTTACAAGTAGTAGCTGAGCAGGGCTGTTGAGGACGGGACATTTTGGGGATCCCTCTAATCATAGGGTCTCCACGATGGCGCCTAAGAACAACAAAGCTCTGTGTTGGGAGATGTCCCCTGCTTTCTGCAGTGCAACCAAATGGGTCCTGAATTCAGCAGCTGCACTGAAGTTACTGTGGTACTATGAAATCAGAAATCTACCAAAGAAAAAGGAAATACATGCCCTGCTACTGATTGTTTTCCTTATTCTTTTCGTTCCTATTGTAAAAAAATTGTTTGTTTGTTTAGTCGTTTAGTCGTGTCTGTCTCTTTGTGACCCCATGGATCAGAGCACGCCAGGCCCTCCTGTCTTCCACTGCCTCCCGGAGCTGGGCCAAATTCATGTTGGTCGCCTCGATGACACTGTCCAACCATCTCATCCTCTGTCGTCCCCTTCTCCTCTTGCCTTCACACTTTCCCAACATCAGGGTCTTTTCCAGGGAGTCCTCTCTTCTCATGAGATGGCCAAAGTATTGGAGCCTCAGCTTCAGGATCTGTCCTTCCGGTGAGCACTCAGGCTTGATTTCCTTTAGAATGGATCGGTTTGTTCTCCTTGCAGTCCAGGGGACTCTCAAGAGTCTCCTCCAGCACCACAATTCAAAAGCATCAATTCTTCGGCGGTCAGCTTTCTTTATGATCCAGCTCTCAGTTCCGTACATCACTACAGGAAAAACCATAGCTTTGACTATTCTGACTACTAGTAGTAAAATGTGGAAACCTCCATATCATCTCATTCACCTGCCAGAGTATGACAGGTCTATCACTAACCTGGTGTTGTCCAGTACTGTACTTCAGTATTTTGAAATAGAATTTCATGTCCAGCTTGTTTTAGGGCAAGACAGAAAAGAGGTATAATCAAAACATTGGTAGACCAGGCAAATCAGAACTGTGAAGCTCAATTTCTCAGCACTGAACTCAACCATCTGAATTGGGCCCTACAGGCGAATGGCTGTTCCAAGAATGAAATCAAAAGAGCCATCAAACCAAGAAAACAACACCAAACTGAAGAGGAAAAACAGCCACGCACAAATAAAGTATTTCTGACATACATCAAAGGGGTCCCAGAATGCATGGGGAAACTTTTGAAAAAACAATCTACAAACAGTATTCAGACCCACCACAAAAATACAACAAATGTTACAGTCAGCAAAGGACAAAAAGGACCCCCTCACCACTGCAGGAGTATACTGGATACCTTGCAGTTGTGGACAGGTATATATTGGAACCACAAAACGCAGCATTCACACCAGAATCAAAGAACATGAGAGACACTGCAGACTAAACAACCAGAAAAATCTGCAGTAGCTGAACATGCCCTTAAACAAGCTGGACATGAAATTCTATTTCAAAATACTGAAGTACTGGGCAATACCAGCAATCTGTATGAAGACTGCACAGGGAAGCCATTGAAATCCATAAACAGAACTTCAACAAAAAGGAAGAAGGCCTAAAACTAAACAAGGCCTGGCTTCCAACACTGAATAATACAGCCTGCAAAAGGTCAATGAACTCTACCCAGCCACAAGGGCCAGGGATCATTGCACAAAAAAGACCAGCTAATGACACCCATCAACCACAGTGACAGATAATCTCTCTCCCCTGATCACAACAAAAAACATGCTGATCACCCAATCTCCTGAAAAAAAAAAAAGGGTGGGGAGACAAAAGCTGTTCCCACAGCTTTAAATACTCAACTATCCAACAAACAGCAACAGAGCAAGGACAGAGTTCCTACTCCAGTCCTCTGAAGATGCCGGCCACAGAGACTGGCGAAACGTCAGGAAGAACAATTTTCAGAACACAGCCAAAGAACCTGAAAAATCTACAACAACCATCGAGCCAGCTAAATTTTTGAGCAAACACCACCTAGTGGATGGAATCAGAACTCCCAGTTTATGCAGTGCTAGCCATTATGAATACAGCCCAGGGAGCTTGTACGTAGGTCTGGAAGTAGCCCTCCACCACAAGGTGCTCTCCAGAAGATCTTGACAACAACTCCCATCAATACTGAATACGGGCCCTAGAGACTGTGGTATATAGGAATTGTGGTCCAAAGTTGATGGGATGAGCTGGGTTAAATTCTCTTCCTCTCTCCCTTCTCCACAAGTTGCCAGGCAAGGAGAAGAGGAAAGATTGTTTTGCCAGACCTGTGAACAGACCGTGTGGATTTGCCACTACTGTACTTCATTTTCTTGATTTCCTCCACACTAGCCCCATTCCCCCTCCTTCTGCCTGCATGAGAGTATTCTGAAAGATGCATCATTTCTTTTCTTAAAGCATTCTTATTTAAATATCAGAGGAGCAATCTCAGGTTGATTGAAGTAGTTGGCATTTTATACAAATGTTTATTTTATGAAAATTACACTTCAGTGTTCAAAATGACTTCAGTATTGTTTTTTTTTAAAGGCCACAAATGTCGAAGGCCTTGCTAATAGAGTATAATTATAAGTTAAAAGCAGGACTTGTCTGTGCTGATATACAGTATGATGCGTTTTATCCATTGTACACTCCTCAGATGATTAACTCCAAAAATAACAATCCAAAGTGTTGGATCAATCCATTTGATTACAGGTGGGTCTGCTGATCTGCTTATGTGTATCAGTTGCTAGGACCCCCAAACAGGAGGTGTGTCCTGGCTGGAGCTTCCAGAAAGATCTGGCTGGTGACTGCAGGAACTGAACCCTGGACTAGATAGGCCTGTGATCTGACCCAGCACAAGTCTTCCTACATGTAACATATCTGTCTTTCTATCCATCTGACTATTTATGTAGGTACCTTGTAATGATATAAAGCACACCCTTGGGAGCAAGTGGGACTTAATGTTGCAATGTAAATCACACCTTTTCCATTCCCCCCTCCCTCAGTCTTCCCTTCATGCACTCCACCCCCATGAAGTCAGCATTCCCATTGTACTGAGCATGCTTGTGACGGACAGTTCAAATGTCACGCCTGTCTATTATGTTAGAACCCTGATGTGGGAGCCAATGATAGGACAGGAGGGCGGAACCAAGAAAAAAAAAGGAGGACAGTTGGAATCAGTTAGGGTGGACAGTTATGAAAAGTTAGGACAGGGGAAGAGTTAGAAGAAGGATAGGGATATATATAGAGAGAGATAGGGAATATAAGATTTAAAGAGAACACTTGGAAAGTTAATGTATGAGAGAACTAAAAGAAATGAAAGTTATAAGAATTAAAGAAACAGTTACACCGTGATTGAAAATGAATATAAATGAGCCAACATACTGTTTGTGTAAATCAAAAGAAGTTTAATGAATTGCAACTACAATACCATCCATGATTTTCTTTGTGTGTTTCACCTGTTAATCTTTAAATAAACATTGTTATACAGTGGTGCCTAACAAGCGCCCCATTTAACGACGAATCCGTATAGCGATGCGGATTTAGCGATCGCAAAAGCGATCGCATTGCAATGATTTAGATGGGCAAAAATCCCATTGCGATGATCGGTAAGCGTTTCGCTTACCGATCTTCGCATTATGATGTTTTCAGAACAGCTGATCGGCGGTTCCAAAATGGCCGCCGGGTGAAGAAAATGGTCGGCTGCAGCGTTTTCGCACGATTTCCTCACATACCGAGGTGCTGAAAATGGCGGCCGGATAGAGGATCTTCGCATAACTGTGAGTTTTCCCCCCATAGGAACGCATTACACAGGGTTTAATGCGTTCCTATGGGGTTTTCCGTTCCGTATAGTGACGATTCCGGATAGCAACGATTTATCTGGAACGGATTATCGTCGCTATGCGGGGCACCACTGTATTTGACATCAGTGATTCTGTGTTCATAATTGGTAATTGAGGAAGTAATCCTCTGGTGGCAGCATAATTAGGGAGAAAAAGAACAGTCATACTCGAAGGAAAATCTATCTGTTAGGAAAAACAAACAGAGGAGCTGGGTGTGTGTGTCAATGCTCAATCCTCAATTGACTGTTCTGAATTCATTTTCCATGTCTACATTGCCTTGAGTCCCACTGGATAGAGTGCAAAGAAATTCTGTTCATTACCAAAATATAATAAATAGCATAAAATATGAAATTTGGGAGAAGTCTCTTAAAAAGATAATGGAGGCAACATGAGGTCATGACACACACACCCATGCCAATATTCCAGAAACTATCCTGGTGAAAGTAAGCAGAGGAAGGATTTTCTACAATATAACAAGTCAAACTGGGTAATGATTGCAGGATACTGATGCATCATCACACGAGAATAACTTATCAAATTACTGAAAAGCATCTGTGGTAACCCACTGTCAGAAAAACAAATGATTCAAATATTCCATGTGATGAGACCCTAAGACAACTGTATTTAATTCCAACTTATTACAAAGAAAAAGAAAAGAAAAAAATAGATCAGCATATCAAACTGTGAAATGTCTTCCAACCGGGAAAGGTTACAGTAGGCACGGCAGATGTCATGTGAAAGGTCTTCCAGGTCACATGCCTGCAATACTCAGTGATTAACCCTGGGTTTCATTGGTTCCTATGCAAGTGGTAGCCATCCAGGGCCCAGTCCTGCACTTCTCCACTACTGAATATTGCAAAGAAAACAGCTCCAAATAAATTAATGGTAGCAGCAATGTAGAACACAATCTGCCACTCGCCCACAGTGTTCTGGCAAAAGAAAAAAGATGAATAAGTATCAGTTTCATATTCAAAACCGAGCATCATGAAGATGCTCTCCATTAACGCCTTTTCCCCTTCACCTTCTTATATCTATTTTCCCTGTGCCTATTAGAAATGAACTGACTTTTTTTTTTACTATAAATCCCACAGTACCCCAGCCAACATGGCCAGTTTAGATGTCACATTCCTGGTTTTGTTGGTTATGAATGATTAGTGAGCACAAGCTATCCTGTTGTGTAAGCCTGCTGAAGCCACTGTTTGCCTGTTTTGATTGTCAAAGTTGGAAGCAATTTAGAAACTATTACAGCTTAAGAAAAAAAAAAGACAACTATATACACAGTGAGGGGAGTTGCAGCTTGTTTCTGATCCTCCAAAGTATTGTTTGGAAAACAAGGAAAGGAGTGTCTAAATGTATATGATGCATTTGTTTTGTTCACAAGAAACAAGTGTGGAAAATGGAAAATATTGCTTGACTATGTATGACATCTATTAAATGCAACTTAATTAGGAAAACAAATGCCAATATGAAAATAAAAAGCCATGTGTGGTGCTTATATACCACCTCATAGCGTTTAAAGCATTCTCTGGGCGGTTTACAAGTTGATGGTGGAGGCTACAAAAGCTACACATTCAAGAGCTTAGTGAGAATTTTAACCACAGTTTTCAAAGGAAGAGATCTTTGAAGTGTTACCTCTGGATGTAGCTCCAGAATCACAGCGATGGGCAAAGTGTCTATGAAATTTTGTTATGTGTCCTGCCATTGCAGTTTTGGCTCTTGCAACTCAAAGGCACTCCATTAAAATAAGAAGTAACTGATTACAATCACTGTCCTTATTTTGTTTTGGATACACTGGAAAAGGCCTGTGAAACTATTTTGATGAATTGGGTAGGATTACCGTGACAAAGCTCACAAAGTTATGAACTACAACAGTGGTTCCCAATCTTGGGTAACCACCATATGGCTTTAAATATAAAAACTAACATTAGCAACAGTGAGTCACAGAATACAAGGTCATTCTCTCTGCTCTATTTCACAGTTCTATATCATTTTTAAGACAGAGATTACAGGGTTTCCTCCCCCCCACAAAAGCAACAGAAACTAAACAGTAATGAAATATATCACCACTTCTCCTATTTTTTTTAACGAGCTGGACAATGACTTACACTATGAGTCAAGCTCTTAGCAACGAGTGGTCCCACCATTCCCGGGATAGTAGCAAATGAATTTGTGATTCCTAGGAGGATACCAGCATATCTAAGAAAACATGGAAAACAGTTTGTTATTCGAGTCACAGTCCCTTGATCTTCTTCCCACCATTGAGAAAGGAAGGTCAGATTTTCAGCCTCTCTCTCTCTCTCTCTCTCTCTCTCTCTCTCTCTCTCTCTCTCACACACACACACACACACACACACACACACACACACACACACACACAAACACACACACACACACACACACACACACACACACACACACACACACACGACAAATAGTCTATAATATAAAAGTGAATCCCTCTAGAAGTTCCCAACACTAACTCAAGTGTTCTTGGCACTCAAAGCCCTCCTGGAAGACTGAAACAAGAGGCACTGGAAGGAATTTCACACATGATTCATCCACTCGCTTGGAAGGGATCAGAAGAGCTTCTCACATGCACAAGCTTCCCCATGAAGAATTTGCAAGGGAGATAAAATCCAAAGCATGAAGCTGCTGGCCTACTTAAGCACCAGCAGAAGGATTCCCATTGCAAGGCAAGGGCCTCCCCCTCTGGGTCAGATTCTGCATGCATTTTACACAAGGGTAGATGGCAGCAGAAATGTTAACTTCTGGGCTTTTTAAAATTGGAAAACATGTACCTACCGTGTTTCTCGGAAAATAAGACAGGGTCTTATATTAAATTTTTGCTCCAAAAAAAAAAAAAAAAAAAAAAAGCAGTAGGGCTAGTCATGTCATCTTCTGGTTGCTGCACAATGGTGGATAGCGGGCTTTCACTTAACTAGGGCTTATTTTTGGGGTAGGGCTTATATTATGAGCATCCTGAAAAACCATACTAGGGTTTATTTTCAGGGAAACAGGGTAGTACTTCTCCTGTGTTAATTTCAAAAACAATTCTAATACTTTAAAAAACATACCCAACCTATTTCAAATAATCTACAGATCAGTACAATCTTAAGAAACCACAATGCATAATGAAAATAGGACAAGCTTCCCAACATATACAGCAAAATGAGCCGCTTCTCCTTGCACAAAAAAAAAGGAAAAATGTTTCCCTTTGCCTTGTGTCTACTACACTCCTTCCAGCAAGTCAATCTTCAGATCAGTGTACGAACATATGGGACAAATGTAGCATTTCAAATAATCTACAGATCAGAACAATCTTAAGAAACCACAAAGCATACTGAAAATAGGACAAGCTTCCCAACCTTTTAAGCAGAATAAGCTGCTTCTCCTTGCACACAAGAAAGGAAAAATATCCGACTTTGCCTTATGTCCCACAACAAGTTAACAGCACCCTTATGCATGACCTCTCAGAACTAAGTTCTGCTGAATTCATTGAGGTATATACTTCCAAATATAAGTATAGTGGATTGATTTGCCACCTAAGGCTATCACACTATGACAGGCACACAAAATTCAGCAGGGCTGCTTTTTAAAGTAAGCATTTAGAGACCACACTGTAGAAGTGGACAGGGATGTAGAATACAGTAAGTTCACTAAGTGTCATAGAACTAAATCAAACGAATGACTGGGGAAAATGCAGGCATGTACTAGGAGGTTTCTATTCAGAAGGCAATATGAGAGAGTTGAAAGACAAATAATAGATTTAGAGCACCCAATGCTTAGTATCATTGTACAAATCTGTCCACAATAAGGGAGGAAGGAACTCCTAAAATACTGATAATTGTAGTCCCTTACAATTCAAATACAAAACTCACAATTCCTGCTATTTTAGGATACAGTTGAAATTACATCTAGACAATTAGTACAGATTAAATCTGTTCACTAGTTTTAAAGAAATCAACTTACGATGGTGCAATATCCAGGTGGTTGATGCTGTAGCCAGAGACAGAAAAGCCCCCCAGTGTTGTTGATATGGTTACAAATGTGACAGCCAGTTCATAATTGCACCCTATAAATCCAGCAGCTACGAGGAAAACTGCTGGGCCAATCATTCCTGAATTAAAACAGATAAAAAAATATCAGCTTCAGAGAAACAAAAATGCTGTTTAATTTTTCTGCAGTTCTGCAATGTCATCTTCCTTTTTTAAAAAACATCTGAGTTTCAGCATAGCGCTACTTTACAGCAATCTTGCTGCTGATCCTTGGGCAGGGAGATAAGATGATCTGCTACAACCAGTTGCTGGGGCTCTGTCATAATACAGCTTCAAGGGAATTAGTACATGTCCTTTCAAAGTTGTGGGAATGGAGCAAATATTTATCTTGGGAGGTCAGTCAGGTTGTGGGAGTTAGACTGGACCAAGGTCACACATACAGACGTTCAGGGCCAAGAGAAGATTTGGAATCAGGTCTCCTCAGTCTTCCTACATGCTAATCACTAAACCAAATTGAACTGAAAATTCTGTTAGCAAAAATGGTCAGTTCTACGCTGTTCTACACATGATTGCCACCTAGCGTACAAAATAACCAACAGCATCCAGTTCACAGATTCATGCTTGTGTTAACTTTATTTATGACAGAATCCAAGCTATTGCTGCTATAAACTTTAGCTAAACAACTGTTGCTGCTTTTTAAAAAAGGTTTAATAAGAGATTCCAGAATACAGGCAACATCAAACACATCTTGTTAATAGCAAGACTGTACTATGATAAGACAACAAATGGCAACTATGCAGAAAGGTGGGAACTGGGTGGTAGAGGGAAGAGAAGAGAACTGAAGGCTGTTGATCAAGGTATCTGCATTGATGCCATTTTTAATATAAAAGTATCACAATTTTAATTAACACAACTGTCATCTGAGGTTTTCCCAAGAGATTCAACTATCGTGGATTAAAAATGACAAAAGAAGAAGCGAGGAAAGCAAGGGTATGGAGGAATGGTTTAGGTAGCTGAACTCCTATTTTGTATGATCAGTCTTGGATTCCTCTGGAGCGGACTGGAACATATTACTGTCAGGGAGACCTTGTGTTCTCAATCAACTCTTGCCTAATTTAAAAAGCAGCACTTTCCTTCCTTACCTATCAGGGTAAATGTTTTTCGCACACATACTGTAGATAGGTTTTGTTTCTCCCGTAAATGATCAGCAAATTGACCAGATAGTATCATACAAATCCAACAACCAAAATAAGGCAGTGCAGAGAGAAATCCATTCTGCAGGGAAAAACAAACACAGAAGGAAACATTTAACCACTATCAAGTAATGAAAATGATAAATACCTTGGAATACTAGAAGCAGACAACATCGTGCACACAAAAGTTAAAGAACTGACAGAAAGATAATATATCAACAGACTGCAGAACATCTTAAAATCAAAATTAAAGGGGGGGGAATACAATTAAAACCATAATCACATGGGCCATTCCAGTAATTAGACACCCAGCTGGAATAATAGATTGGACTCAAAATTAATTAGAAGATCTGGATTGAAAAACACAGAAACTAATGAACATGCATCATGTACTACATCCAAAAAGTGATGTGGAAAGATTATATTTACCACAAAAAATCAGAGCCGTGGATTACTGCAAATACAGAAGGTAGTAGAGGAATTAAAAAGAAGCCTAAACGATTATATCAGCAGAAGCAGAGAAAAATTACTTAAGGCAGTGAAAATGGAGAATATTTTGAAAACAATAGAAACCAAGGCTCAGTATAAGAAAAAACAATTTGAAAATAAACTAAACAGCTGGAAAAATAAACCACTATGTGGACAACACCTGAGAAATACTGATGGAAAGCATGATCATAATTCAAGATGATCATGGTTAAAATTGGGGACCCTTAAGAAAGAAACCGAAGGCTTGATTTCTGCTGCACAAGAACAAGTACTCCAAACCAATCTGATGAAAACTAAGATCCAAAGAATTAGTGCTAAAAGCAAATGTCAACTCTGCCAATATCCAAAGATGGCACAAACAGATTATAAAGCTAGACATGATAGAGTGGCAAAGTTAGTGCACTGGTCATTATGCAAAAAATATAACTTGCTGGCTTCCAAAAACCCATGGGAATATAGGTAGAGAAGGTGTCAGAAAATGAGGAAGTCAAGATTTTGTAGGATTTCCGGATCCAAACAGACAGACACCTTGAACATAACACACTACAAATAGTAGTGATAGAATTAAGAAATATCTGGATCATTGGCTTTGTAATTCCAGGGGATGCCAGTGCTGAATTTAAAGAATTGGAAAAACTGACAAAGTACAGAGACCTGGCAATCAAAACATCTTGCCCCTGGAAAAAACACACTTCAGTGGACTATGTAGTCATTGGGGCTTTGGGAACAGTATCAAGAAATTTTACACAGTACTACAGCGGGGTCTTGACTTGAGAACTTAATCCGTATTGGAAGGGGGTTCTCAAGTCAAAAAGTCTGTAAGTCAAGTCTCCATTGACCTACAGTGCATTGAAAACCGATTAATCCCGTAACAGGCCGTTTTTGTTCCATTTTGTTTTTTTTCTGGTCTGTAAGTCAATTCTCAGTCTGCAAGTCAAACCTAAATTTTGCGGCCACAGAAGTCTGTAACTCAAAAAGTCTGTAAGTCAAGCCGTCTGTAAGTCAAGGGTCCACTGTATAAGCAATTGCAGATCTTAGAAATCACACCACCATCAGAGCTACACAAACCGGCAATATTAGGAACACCAGACATACTATGCCGATATTTAACAGATACTTAGGTTTTTTGTTAAAACTTGTATTTGTTATATGATACCAGCCAATGTTTTTATAATTTGGACTGTGCCTGGTATTTTTGAACAACAGCAACAAAAACAATAATAGGTTATACTGGGAGATAACCTATTAGCATAAGTGACAAGTCATGGATTTTGCGATAAGAAAAGGTCATTAGTGCAAATGATAATGGAAATGAAGCCCAAGGTTATGAGACCAGGCATCTAGTTCAACTGCTAACTTCCCATTTATTCTCAGAGTTGAGCAATAACAGATGAAAGCTGCCTCGTAGCAACTGGAATGAAGGCAAACACTGGTTGTTGAACTCCACATCTTCATATAGAGCCAAGGACAGGAAACTGGGGTGCCCAGATATTTTTAGGCTATGCTGTAAAGAAAAATACTGCATAGGAACCTGGAATGTAAGATCTATGAACGTTGGGAAGCTGGAGGTGGTCAAACAGGAGATGGCAAGAATAAACATTGACATCCTGGGCATCAGTGAACTAAAATGGACAGGAATGGGCGAATTCAGCTCAGATGATTATCATATCTACTACTGTGGGCAAGAATCCCGTAGAAGGAATGGAGTAGCCCTCATAGTCAACAAAAGAGTGGGAAAAGCTGTAATGGGATACAATCTCAAAAATGATAGAATGATGTCAATACGAATCCAAGGCAGACCATTCAACATCACAATAATCCAAGTTTATGCACCAACCAGCATTGCTGAGGAGACTGAAATTGAACAATTCTATGAAGATTTACAACACCTTCTAGAACTGACACCAAAGAAAGATGTTCTTCTCATTCTAGGGGACTGGAATGCTAAAGTAGGGAGCCAAGAGATAAAAGGAACAACCGGGAAGTTTGGCCTTGGAGTTCAGAACGAAGCAGGACAAAGGCTAATAGAGTTTTGTCAAGAGAATAAGCTGGTCATCACAAACACTCTTTTCCAACAACACAAGAGGCGACTCTATACATGGAAATCACCAGATGGGCAATATCGAAATCAGATTGATTATATTCTCTGCAGCCAAAGATGGAGAAGCTCTATACAGTCAGCAAAAACAAGACCTGGAGCTGACTGCGGCTCTGATCATCAGCTTCTCATAGCAAAATTCAAGCTTAGACTGAAGAGAGTAGGAAAAACCACTGGGCCACTCAGGTATAATCTAAACCAAATCCCTTTTGAATACACAGTGGAAGTAAAGAACAGATTTAAGGAACTAGATTTGGTGGACAGAGTGCCTGAAGAACTTTGGATAGAGGCTCGTAACATTGTCCAGGAGGCAGCAACGAAAACCATTCCAAAGAAAAGGAAATGCAAGAAAGCAAAGTGGCTGTCCAACGAGGCCTTAGAAATAGCAGAGAGGAGAAGGGAAGCAAAATGCAAGGGAGATAGGGAAAGTTACAGAAAATTGAATGCAGACTTCCAAAGAACAGCAAGGAGAGACAAGAGGGCCTTCTTAAATGAACAATGCAAAGAAATAGAGGAAGATAACAGAAAAGGAAAGACCAGAGATCTGTTCAGGAAAATTGGACATATTAGAGGAACATTTTGCGCAAAGATGAACATGATAAAAGACAAAAATGGGAGGGACCTAACAGAAGCAGAAGACGTCAAGAAGAGGTGGCAAGAATACACAGAGGAATTATATCAGAAAGATTTGGATATCCCGGACAACCCAGACAATGTAGTTGCTGACCTTGAGCCAGACATCCTGGAGAGCGAAGTCAAGTGGGCCTTAGAAAGCCTGGCTAACAACAAGGCCAGTGGAGGTGATGGCATTCCAATTGAACTATTTAAAATCTTGAAAGATGATGCTGTTAAGGTGCTACATTCAATATGCCAGCAAGTTTGGAAAACTCAACAGTGGCCAGAGGATTGGAAAAGATCAGTCTACATCCCAATCCCAAAGAAAGGCAGTGCCAAAGAATGCTCCAACTACCGCACAATTGCACTCATTTCGCACGCTAGCAAGGTTATGCTCAAAATCCTCCAAGGTAGGCTTCAGCAGTATGTGGATCGAGAACTCCCAGAAGTACAAGCGGGATTCCGAAGAGGCAGAGGAACTCGAGACCAAATTGCTAACCTGCGCTGGATTATGGAGAAAGCCAGAGAGTTCCAGAAAAATATCTACTTCTGCTTCATTGACTATGCGAAAGCCTTTGACTGTGTGGACCACAGCAAACTATGGCAAGTTCTTAAAGAAATGGGAGTGCCTGACCACCTTATCTGTCTCCTGAGAAACCTATATGTGGGACAGGAAGCAACAGTCAGAACTGGTCATGGAACAACTGAGTGGTTCAAAATTGGGAAAGGAGTACGGCAAGGCTGTATACTGTCCCCCAGCTTATTTAACTTGTATGCAGAATACATCATGCGGAAGGCTGGACTGGAAGAAGCCCAAGCCGGAATTAAGATTGCCGGAAGAAATATCAACAACCTCCGATATGCAGATGATACCACTCTGATGGCAGAAAGTGAGGAGGAATTGAAGAACCTTGTAATGAGAGTGAAAGAGGAGAGTGCAAAAAACCGTCTGAAACGCAACATCAAAAAAACTAAGATCATGGCCACTGGTCCCATCACCTCCTGGGAAATAGAAGGGGAAGATATGGAGGCAGTGTCAAATTTTATCTTCCTGGGCTCCATGATCACTGCAGATGGAGACAGCAGCCCCGAAATTAAAAGACGCCTTCTTCTTGGGAGGAAAGCGATGACAAATCTTGACAGCATCTTGAAAAGCAGAGACATCACCTTGCCAACAAAAGTCCGAATAGTCAAAGCTATGGTTTTTCCTGTCATGATGTATGGAAGTGAGAGCTGGACCATAAAGAAAGCAGACCGCCGAAGAATTGATGCCTTTGAATTGTGGTGCTGGAGGAGGCTCTTGAGAATCCCCTGGACTGCAAGGAGAACAAACCTATCAGTTCTAAAGGAAATCAACCCTGAGTGCTCACTGGAAGGACAGATCCTGAAGCTGAGGCTCCAGTACTTTGGCCATCTAATGAGAAGAAAAGACTCCCTGGAAAAGACCCTGATGTTAGGAAGGTGTGACGGCAAGAGGAGAAGGGGACGACCGAGGATGAGATGGTTGGACAGTGTCTGCGAAGCAACCAACATGAACCTGACACAACTCCGGGAGGCAGTAGAAGACAGGAGGGCCTGGCGTGCTCTGGTCCATGGGGTCACGAAGAGTCGGACACGACTAAACGACTAAACACACACACACACTTCTAGAAACCTTCATCCTTCATCATCAGCAGTGCTACTAAGGATGGATGGAAGTTGCTGGTTAAGAGCCTTTAGAGGCCACATATGTGCACCTAAGGTTTAGCCATTTTTATGGAGCTGGGGAGTGAATAATCCAAGCGTCACCTTTGGATTTATGGAGGGGAACCAGAAAGCAGTTTGAGAAACTTTTAAAGTTGATTGTTTCCTCTCTGTTGTTGTCTATGGAACGTGCTTTTCAGGCTGGATGCCGACACTTCCACTTGTAAATATTTTGGGTTTTATTGGTAACAGCTGATCATTGGAAACAATCAATAAATTATTTATTATGCTAAAAAGCACCCCTGAGACATATCCATCTACTATGCAGCATGATGTTAAAGTCTAAGCTCAGAATTCATTGCTGATTTTGAAGACGACCAGAGATTTGTGAGCTGTACTTTTAGAAACCACACTGATCACCACGGCAGTATAAGGAGGATAAAAATGCTCAACATGAGCTAAAGCTTTGAAATCAAATTCCCATTCAATCTTGAATGACCCACAGCCAATTATTATGTCTATAATCCCTCTTGAAATCCAGTCCCATACAGTTGGGCACTTCAGAATGAACAGAACAATCAAAGTCACAAAGCTGAAAGACATAGGGCATCTTACCTCTTGCACATCAAATCGCAAAATCTCCTTCATGTAGGTAGGCAACAAGGTAAGAAGGGTATAGAAAGTCCAGTTGTAAGAAAAGTGGGCTACAACAATAGCCCAAAGCGGAAGAGATGTCAGCATGGCTTTCCAAGGCACAGATTTCTGGGTCGAAAGCTAAAGAGATAAGGGATGAAATCCACACAGATATTCTAAAACTGCTGGTCATGTTTTGTATAATCTTAATCAGAGCTGCAGAGCTAGAAGAGACCCTATCGATCATTGAGTTCAACAGCTCTCAAGGAGGCAGAGTGGGGAATTGAACACCCAACCTCTGGCTCTGCAGCCAGAGACCTAAACCACTGAGCTATTAAGCTGGATGGTATTAACTTCTAAAGATCATGTTCTTGTTAGTGTGCATTGATAGAGGACAGTTCAGACATAAAAGCAGAGCCCTTGTTTGTTAGGTGAGCAATGCAGGACAAAAGCATTTGAGCAATAAAGACTTTCCAGCAGCTTGGAAAATTACTTACAACCAACATAGCTACCTGAAATTACTTCTTCTCCTTCTCATTTACTGTACCAAGTTCAAAAACAATGCAGTGAGGGAGAACTATAGTTCTTCTTGGGGTAATGACTGATGAATCTTTTTTAATGTTTAAATTTAATTTTGTTATTTTAATGACATTTTAAAGCATTTACAGAGACATGTTGAAAATTCTGCCTGGGGTTTCTGGGAGTTGTAATCCAATTGCACCTGGGTTACCCAAGATTGGGAAACACTGTTTGAAAGAGTCAGGTGCATCCTTTGTTCTATTAATATTATGGTAGATGTCTGACACCCAAGTAATTTCAGCAGGAATAAAGGCCAGAACCCTATTGGTGTTCATGTCAGGTTTGTATCGTACACAGACTTTATGTGATTAGCTGCAGAATTTCAGACAAAGTCTATAGCAAAATTACACACCTGATCTGCAAGAGAAGACAGAATGTATTCTTTCTCTGCATGAGAAATCCTCTTGTGAGTTTCTGGAGTATCACTAACCATCACCATCCAGAAGAGGAACCACAGCACACCCAGGGTACCTTGAGGCAAAGGGGGAAAGTGTCTGTGCTCAAATGAAAGGAAAGGTTGACCTCATGGCACTAATAAGACTGAAAAACACTGAGAAACAGGCCACACCTATGCCCACCATCAAGGTAAGTACTGTGGAGTTGTGGCTACGTTTCAAACTTAGAGGCATGTTGCAGAAAAGGGTAAACAAGTTTTCCCTAGCCAACCACTATCCATGTAGGATGGAGTTGATGAAAGTTCCACTCCAAAATATCTGAAGAACATCAGGTTGGGGAGGGGGAAAGTGAATAAAACAGAAAAGTCGCCCATTCTACCACTTCTGTGTGAACCTGAGTGTTAACAGCAACTGCCAAATAGTCCTTTAAATAAATATTGTTAGCACAAACTGAGTACTTGCTTTCCACATAGGTTTGTCAGCCTGGGTATGGTTACAAAATCCATAAATAAAGCAAGACTGAGTTTAAACATAAAACAAGGTTAATCTATGAGGTGTTAATACAACAATATGATTAAAATGAGAGAAAAAGGATTCCTACAAAGCTTCTAATGGGTAAGAATTCTTTTATCAAAAGTCTTTGCTGACCATATTTTTTGACAAACAGGCATATATTAGCTTGGTAGAAAAATGTCAGGAAATGCAAGGCTGTTTAGCATTTATTTGAAATAAGGTGGTAAAGTGCTTTAGAAATAAAAGCCAAAAGCCTTACTCAACAGAACTAGATTTACATATACTTACCAAATATGTAGAATACATAAGCCCAGTCCATATAAAAACAGATCAAGCCAGACAATGGAAGAGACACAACAGTTCCTAGTTGTGCACCTAGAGTTTAAATGATTTTTTGTTAAAAAATGTTGCCAATGCATATCCTAAAAGTACAGAGATTGGTCAACAATTTCAAGTACTAGGTGAAAAAGGATACCCTTCTCCCCCGAATTGCACAGATCTGAGCAGCATGATTTTGGTTATTATTTTTTATTATTATTTATTTAATTTATATGCCGCCCACTCTACCCAAAGGTCTCTGGGCGGCTTACAACAATTAAAATTCAATGCAATAAAATAAAATGATTAAAATACAGTTAAAATACAATTAAAATACAATTAAAAATACAATTAAAATTGCCATCATTAAGACCCACAGTTAATGTTATTTCAATTAAAAGCCTTCTGGAACAGGAAGGTTTTGACCTGGCGCCGAAATATCATCAGTGTCGGCGCCAGGCGAATTTCAGTTGGGAGGGCGTTCCATAGTCTGGGGGCAGCTGCCGAGAAGGCCCTTTGTCTACAAGCCATCCCTCTTACCTCCTTGAGGGATGGCTCTTTCAAAAGGGCCCCCTGGCTAGATCTTAACAGCCTGGTAGGCTCATATGGAAGGAGGCAGTCCTTCAAGTATCCAGGGCCCAAGCCGTTTAGGGCTTTATATGTCAGAACAAGCACTTTGAATTGGGCCCGGACAGCAACTGGTAACCAGTGTAAATTATACAGAATCGGCTTGATGTGCTCTCTGGCGGCCCCACCACTCACCAGCCGCGCAGCTCGATTCTGGACCAGTTGCAGTCGCCGGACCGTCTTCGAAGGCAGCCCCACGTAGAGCGCATTGCAATAATCAATACGAGATGTTACCAGTGCATGTGTAACTGTCATGAGACTCCGCTCGTCCAGGTAGGGCCGTAGCTGGTATAGTTTCCGCAGCTGGAGGAAGGCGCCCCTGGCCACCGAGTCCACCTGGGCTTCCAGTGTTAGACTGGGGTCCAGGAGCACCCCCAAGCTGCGGACCCTGTCCCTTAGGGGGAGTGTAACCCCATTCAGGACAGGGAAGTGGCCCTCCAACCTGTCCGGCGAAGCACCCACTAACAGCACTTCCGTCTTGTCTGGATTGAGTTTCAATTTATTAACCCTCATCTAGTCCATTATCAGGTCCAGACACGAGTTCAGCACAGAAACCGCCTCACCTGGATTGGTGGAAAACGAGAGGTAGAGCTGAGTGTCGTCAGCATATTGCTGACTCCTCAGCCCAAACCTCCTGATGACCTCTCCCAGTGGTTTCATGTAGATGTTAAACAGCATGGGGGACAGTATCGAGCCCTGAGGAACCCCATGACATAAATGCCATGGGGCAGAGCAACTGTCCCCCAGCACCACCCTCTGGATACGGTCAGCTAGGAAGGAGCGGAACCACCGTAAAACAGTGCCCCCAACTCCTAACCCAGCCAGCCTATCCAGAAGGACACCATGGTCGATGGTGTCGAAAGCCGCTGAGAGGTCCAGGAGTATCAACAGGGTCACACTCCCCCTGTCTCTCTCCCGGCAAAGGTCATCATACAGGGCGACCAAGGCTGTCTCTGTACCAAAACCCGGCCTGAAACCCGATTAAGGATCCAGAAAATCCGTTTCATCCAGCAGCGCCTGGAGTTGCCCGGCCACAACCCGCTCCAACACCTTGCCCAAATAAGGGAGGTTCGCCACTGGTCGGTAGTTGACCACCAGCCTTGGGTCCAGGTTAGGCTTTTTAAGGAGTGGTCGAATTACCGCCTCTTTCAAGGCGGTAGGGACCACTCCCTCTCTCAGAGAGGCGTTCACGGCCTCCTGGACCCAAGTGCGAACCCCCCTGGCAGATCTTCCAATTAGCCAAGATGGGCAAGGGTCGAGCGGCGTGGTGGTAGAACGGACAGATCCAAGCACCCTGTCCACATCCTCGGGTCTCAACAATTGAAACTCATCCATTAAAGTTTGACCTAAGCACGGCACACTGGACACATCTTCCGATTTTGCAGTAACAGTGGAGTCCAGCCCACTGCGAATCTGAGCGATTTTTTCCTCAAAATGAATAGCAAACTCATCACAGCGAGCTGATGAGCAGTCCGGGACCTCCACCGGGTTTCCCGGTTGAAGAAGATCCCGGACCACCCGAAACAGCTCTGCTGGACGACATTCTGAGGAAGCAATACGGCTGGAGAAATATTGCCGTTTCGCCAGCCGTATTGCCACGAAATAGGCCCGATAATGGGCTCTAAGTCGTGTTCGATCGGATTCCCAGCGGGACTTCCTCCACCTGCACTCTAGCCGTCTCCCCTCTTGCTTCATCGCCCGCAGTTCAGAAGTATACCAAGGAGCTGTCTGGGCTCGGCGAGCAGGGAGAGGGCGCTTAGGCGCAATCGTGTCAACCGCCCGGGTCATCTCCCTATTCCATAGGGTGACCTGAGCTTCGACAGGAGCGCCAACCATATCAGACGGATACTCCCCCAGAGCATTCAGGAAACCATCCGGATCCATTAGTCTCCGGGGGCGGATCATCTTAATCGATCCCCCACCCTTGCAGAGGGAAGAAGAAGCTAATAGACTGAATTTGACCAGGAAGTGGTCTGACCATGACAATGGGGTCACAACCAGCCCCTCCACATCCAAACCACCACCTTCCAGTCCCGTTGTGAAAACCAGGTCCAAGGTGTGGCCCTTCTCATGTGTCGGGCCGATGACACATTGAGACAGCCCCATGGTTGTCATGGCGGCCATGAAGTCCTGAGCCGCCCCAGTCAAGGCAGCCTCAGCATGGATGTTGAGGTCCCCCAGCACCAGCAGCCTGGGAGTCCTCAACACCAGATCCGAGACTGCCTCCGTCAGCTCAGGTAGGGAGACTGTTGGTACGCAGCAGGGTGGGCGGTACACCAACAGAATCCCTAATCTGTCTCGTGAGCCCAACACACAATACAGGCCCTCAAGACCTCCTCTCAAAGGGATAGGAAGCCTGGTCAAGGAGATAGAACTCCTATAGACTATAGCAACTCCCCCTGCCCGACCCTCTGAGCGACACTGGTGCTGGACTGAGTACCCAGGAGGACACAGCTGGGAGAGGGGGACACCACCTTCCTCTCCCACCCAGGTCTCAGTAATGCACGCCAGGTCAGCCCCCTCATCCAGAATTACATCATGGATGAGGGCAGTTTTGTTTTGTACTGACCTGGCGTTCATCAACAGCACCGTGTGGCTCGAGGGTTTGCTGATATGGTCGCCTGATACCATTTGGTTGGAGGTAGGACTAGAAGAGGGGATAGATGTAAGATATCTAACCTCTCTTCTCCTACGCGGGCATGTTCTACCCCCACCACCATTCCTTCCCCTACCCAGCACCACCTCAATGGCTGCCCCCTCCAACGCCCTCCCCCCTTCCTGTTCCATCAGGTCCACTGTGGGTCTCTATGCAACCTGATGGCAATTAATAATACTAACAGTTAAAACAAACAAACAAGAACAAACCCACACACCCTTCTAATGCCCCTTCTCCCCTCCCAGCCAGGTGGCTGGTGTTGAGGAAGGGGTGGGGTTGCCCAAAGCAGCAGCAGCAGCACCACCAGCAGCAGGGTCCCGGTCCTGAAAGGCAGGGGAGTGCAGGCCAGAAATACTCCCAGGCACTGTCTCTCACCCAGTGCCTGGGGACGGCAGATGTTACCAGCAACTCCCCCGATGACAGGAACGTTGCTCTCAGAGGGCCCTGGCACCGGCTTCTTGCTTTTATAGCTTCCCTCCCCTCCCAGCCAGGTGGCTGGTGTTGAGGAAGGGGTGGGGTTGCTCAAAGCAGCAGCAGCAGCACCAGCAGCAGCAGGGTCCCGGTCCTGAAAGGCAGGGGAGTGCAGGCCAGAAATACTCCCAGACACTGACTCTCACCCAGTGCCTGGGGATGGCAGATGTTACCAGCGACTCCCCCGACGACAGGAACGTTGCTCTCAGAGGGCCCTGGCACCGGCTTCTTGCTTTTATAGCTTCCCTCCCCTCCCAGCCAGGTGGCTGGTGTTGAGGAAGGGGTGGGGTTGCTCAAAGCAGCAGCAGCAGCACCAGCAGCAGCAGGGTCCCGGTCCTGAAGGGCAGGGGAGTGCAGGCCAGAAATACTCCCAGGCACTGTCTCTCACCCAGTGCCTGGGGACGGCAGATGTTACCAGCGACTCCCCCGATGACAGGAACGTTGCTCTCATGGTTTTATTTAAATGAATAATATTTAAGTAAGTACATCCATCCATCCATCCTCTGCTGGTATTCATCTCCAGGAATTGGCCTGATATGGTTGGTCTCTGGCTTAGCTAGGGCCCTGTTGTTGGCAGTACAGTGGTCTCCAATGGTGCAGCCTGGCAAGCCCTCTGTCCTGTCATGGTGCCTCTATGTGGTAGCTTGGGAGGGTGCTGAGGCATGCCAGGAATCTGATGTGGGTCAGGGGGGAGGTTCTCTCTGTGTGAGTGAGAATTAACTGTTTATGCTTTGTAGTTATGTTTTTGGGGGTATAAGACTTATACAAGGATTTGGAAGTACATGGGGGTTCGGTGTCCCCAACCCCCAGTGTTGTTGAAGGGAGAAGTCTATATGTGAGTCAGGAATAACAATGTAGAAGACTACGCATGCATTCACAATGAACTGTGGCTATCTGTGGCAGTAGAACCCTGGCACAGGAGAGGGAAAGGTAGCTCATGATCCAGTGGTCTGTTCCCAATTCCTTTACTGTGGTTATTACTGTGGAGATCAGGGGGACAACCTCACTAGCTGGACTTCAATTTTTTTTTACCACGTCTCACCTGCATGTGAAATACTAAGAAGTTTGCTGCGTTCCAGTGGAGGAGACCAGGAGGACCACATTGCATGCATAGCAGGAAAAGTGACACCCTAGAAAACAAGCTTATAACGTAAGTATGTAATTCAAGAATGAACTTTCATTTGTTCCAGGAAACATGTTCTGTTCCATAAAGCCTGAGCGTGTGGACTGGTTGCATTAATATGGAGCTCTCTTCCCACCAAAATGTGCATAACCGAGAGGCAATTAAGCAGAACTAATCTCTTGCCTCAATTCTTCAGCTGAATATGCTTTGTGGACAGAACAATTATGCTGAACTTTGAGTTTCTGCTAAAGCGACTGCAATAAAAATACCGTGATGTGAATTTCTTCAATCTGGATTGTTAAATGCCCATTTGACAAAGAGGTCAAGCAGTGTGGCACGGCAGCCGCCCTGTTCTGCATCAGCCACAGCAAATAAAGCAACAAACGCCCCCCAAAAAACCTGGAAGCCTAACAAAAATTATGTGGCTTATAAATAAATTGTTCAGAAGGTTTGGCTAAACACGGCCACAGCCCCTGTGACAGCCACTAAAAGGATGCAAAGGTCTCACCTTTTAAAATCTTAGGACATTTAGAATGAGGGACTGTCTATGTTCATATCCACTCGCCTCAGCTCTCTGATCAGTTTCTGAGGCCTGATCCTTCAGTGAGAATTCAAACTGGGTTCAAGAGCAACTGAATTATGCAACCTGGACTTCTTATGAGCAGATTTGCACAATTTCTCATGTTGCATTTCTTATTTTACAAATAGCTGATTGAATGGCTTAGTGGTTTAGGCATCTGGCTGCAGAGAAAGAGGTTGGGGGTCCAATCCCCCCCCCGGTGCCTCCTGCAAGTAGACCCAACCTGTGTGTGGCCTTGGGCAAGCTGCACAGTCACAAGGCACTCCCAGTAGAAGGGGATGGTAAACCACTTCTGAATATTCTCTATTTGGAAAACCGAGAAAAGGATTGCCATAATTCAGAATTGATTTGGCAGCACACTATTATTATTTTACAAATATTGTTGATTTCTGCTAAACACAGGAGAAACAAAAATTGTCCAAAAACTGCTTCATGTTATTTTTGCCTTACATTTAACATATATTTTAATGTAAAGTACTTAGAGGTGTTACTAAATCAAGTTATATAAAAATAATACCAAGAAAGAAAGAAGACATTTGCAAAATGATGAGGTCACTGAAGAAAAGACTCAGCCCCAGGTACTCATCGGCTTGATGATGATCAGGGCTCACAATTATTATATATGTTTTAGTAGAGAGTTATGACACAGAAGAATTATTTTCATAATTTAGATGTTGTACTCTGAGGGGAAAAAACCCTCTCATTTTCCACTTGCTCCACTTTATTTAAATTCTACATCCTCAGACTTGCAAACCCCTCACACAGCCCTTCATATATGGATTTTCATGATAAGTGCTCTACAGTATATTCTCCATCTCCAAAAAAGACACAAAACATGTATTATTCTCATTTTAAAGATGAGACCATAAAATGGGTGAAAGGAAGTATTAACTCCTCCTGTACATGGGTTCACCTCTCTAGACTGAAGAAACAAACCGGATGAGGGTATGGTGGCATGGCCTGAGAGGGCACTCTCCAGCCAATTTGATGAAACAAAGCGGGCTGGGTCTGATCACTGCCTGGATGGGAGCTCATGTGCCCTGTCCACCCCCTGGGCATGTGCCACCTTCTGGAGGGAAGGCAACTGAGGGGAGGTTACAAAAAGAATGATATAATTATATCTACGCTGAGGGACTGATGTGCAGTACAAGCAACCTGAGTAACATTATGGTAGAGTAGGTGATCAGTGAGCGAATCTGTTCCAGCTCTCTCTCCTCATCATAAGTTTGGCAATACTGAAAGAAAAAAAGGTTACCTCACCCAGCCCTTCCAGGGCTCTCACGGCTATGAGGAATCCAACTCCCCAATCTGCTGCTAAAGGTGTAAACAGGGTAAAAACGGCAGTACCCAGGATGCCAAAGCCCAGCAGCAGCTTTCCCCCAACTTGACGTGCAAAATATCCACCAGGGATCTGTGTGATGATGTAGCCATAGAAGAAGGAACCAAGGATCCAGCCTTGTGTATCAGCATCCCAAGCATACTTTTTCCCCTGAAAGAGAGAGGGCAAGAGTCGAATCATACAGCAGAACAGAAGTTTGTATACTCTCATTCAATAAATGTGACTATAATATTCATTATATGAATGCTTCCAGTCACTGGGCTCTTAAGACAGTTATGTGGCCTTTTTTACAAGCCGCCCCGCCAAAATCCTGTTTTAAAAGAACAACAGCGCCCAGAGTTTGGGCTAAGTCAGAGTGACTGCACCTTGTTTCAAGGGGAGGGGGGGGGAATCCAACAATTTGTGTCTGTGTGTATCCTCTTTTCTCCTGGTACTGATTTATTTCCTTATTTTAAAAAATGAAGACAGGTCACTTAAAAAATAAATATATCCTATTAAAGATTTGAAAAGATGTTCCCAGAGACCCAACAGCATTAAGAGTTGTGGACAGGAATATAACCCAAGAGGATTTACAGGGGCTCCACATGGAAAAGACATATCAGCCCATTTCTTTTCTCCTTTGGATGGATTAGGGCCCCCTAAAATGCCCCCAGGGGCCACACAATAACCAACATGCAAAGAGCTTCCAGAGAGAGGAAGATAACACACAGAGGGCAGCACCCTTGAATAAACCCAGTCCGAGGAATTGCCCTTTCCTCTTCATTTCTGCAAAGACTCCTCCACCAGGATCCTTTACAGGATGGTGCTGATTTATTTATTTCATTTAAAAAAAGGATGACAGCTCACTTTAAAAAATCATAAGAAATCTAGTCAAAGTTACCGTAGTGTTACGAGGAACAACTGGAGCTGAAGAATGCTCCGGGCACACCGAAGTTGTGTTTTTCAGCAAGCTTGCATTGGGTTCTATCATGTCCACCAAGGCCACACTTAAATTCACACGGAGTGCATATAAGAGGAAGAATCCTAAGAAGGCCCAGATGGCTAAACTGAGACGAACCGAGCAGCATATTGGGACTAAAATGAAAAAGGAGACAAACACAACCCAGCGTTAATAACATCATTGCATATGCACTCCTATTCTGCTGGCAGGCAACCTAGTTTAACTCAACAAGGACTGAATGGCCAAGATCCTTAAGTTTCCCGACCAAGTCATTCCCACTTGGTACAGAACATAGACAAAGGGCTCCTTACCTCGTGAACTACAAAGCCTATACTATTCAATTATCTACTTACTTAGCTTACGCATAGGACTAACGAAGTGAGGTTTAGAATATAAAAAACAGCTAGGCCAATGTTTTTTCACATTTCCTGTGAGAAGATTAACATGCAATGCCTTTGTTTGGATAAAGGTAACGGAAGTATAGAATCGTGTCCATATGTGTAGTGGGGCTTAGGAAGTTTGGAGACTATTCAGACATCTCCTTATAGAGTTAGAACTTGCTCTGGATAGAGGGAACTCATGGTTCTAGCAGGAGGTAGAAGGCATCTGACCCATAATTTGCAGCGGGAGGCAAGAAATAGTTCTTCCAGCTCTAGAGCAAACCTCTTCTCCTGGGCGTCTCCATAAAAGGGGAAATTTGTGATCCAAGGCCACTTCTGTCCTCCCCCCCCAAAAAATGTCCTGTGTGGAAATATGCCATGAGTGGGAACACCAGCGACTGTCAGTTATACCTGAAGAGCCTTGAGGGATTACATTTCAAGTGTCAGAGAAATGTCCCTGGCAGAAACACTCCTTTGTTCTGCCATTTCTCTAGGTTCTGAGAGGGACATCTGGTCAGTTTGCAAGCGCTCTTTTACTACACATGTAGCATTCAGTTATGACAGCAAATCCTAGATGTCTCAGATTTTACTAGCCAATGTGTATATAATTAATCCTCCTAATAGGAAATTCACATGATGAGTGTATGGTGAGTGCTAAAATGGAGCAATGGAAAGAACAAAAAGAACACATGTTGGTCTTTCAGGGCAAGGGCAAGAAAAAATGTCCAAAAAGAGGCACACAGACCCCCAAAGGTTCAAAGGCTGTATTGTGTGACTGTGCCCATCCTTATTCATTTATTACTTTTATTTTCCCCCCTAGCCCAAGGCTTAGGAAAGTTCCTTTTGGTGCAAATGCTGGAAAATAACTTTTTGGAGCACCAGCCTAGAATCCTGTCAGAAGGCCAACATAGGGAGATTTAACAATCAGAGGGATTGGTGACAGGGGATACATTTATAGGCCACTAACAATTTTTTTTAAAAAAAATCATGCAAAATGCAAGCTTTTGTGGGTGAATCACATGATCAGAGGGACTGTTGACATCATCTTCAGGACTCAGCCAATCCTGGGGTGCTGTTGCTGCCTTGGGAACCCACTCCCATTCTTCTGGGTCTTTGTGACCTCACAGAGCCCCACCTCTCTGCTGGCAGATAAAAGGGGCTTGCTGGGCAGGGCAGGAGACCAGAAGGGAGGCCAGTGGGCAGAGGGCAGTCTGGCAGAGAGCACAGCAGTGGCTGCAGGGGACCCAGCCCTTCTGCCCATGGCAAGTTCTCTCAGAAAAGCAGATGAACTTGATAAGTGGGCTTGCGAGTTAACAGCTTGAGGCTCATGGAGATCCGTGGCTTGAAACTGGTTGATGGACCGGGAGAAGTCGGTGGATGTTGGCAGACAGAAGTGGTGGAATCTCCCTGCAGGAGCTGGCTGAGGCCGCAAGGCAGAGGCTGACAGAGGTTGGCGGATGAAGCTGGGGGACGTTACCCTCCTGAAATCCGCTGGCTGAAGCTTGGTGGATATCAGTGGATGGAAGCCCTGGTGTGTGTGTGAATGGCTGGTGGAGTGAAGGTGTGTGTGTGTCGAGGCGGTGGTGGCTGGTGCGTGTGTGTGTGTGTGTGTGTGTGTGTGTGTGTGTGTGTGTGTGTGTGTGTGTGTGTGTGTGTGTGAATAGGCTGGTGTTTCGTGGGGATGTCGTCAGGGCATATATGTGACCCAAATATTTGGGAGCTGGCAGAGGCTGGCTTCAGAAGTGGAGTGGAGGAGATGACCAGGTGGATATTCCTGGTGGAAGCCAATGGATGTTGGCAGGCGGAACTTCAGAAGGAAGTTGCCAGAACATTGGGTGGTGGATACACCTTGGTTGAAGCCAGTTGACAGCAGTGGACGAGCTCACCCCTTAGTTGTTTCTCTTTCTGTCGTTCTTTCTGTTGCAGGGCCCAAAGCTTCATCTTCCCCAGGGGGATGCAAGGGACCAGAAGGGAGGCGTCCTGCTGGAGCTGAACCAGGCCGTTATCTCCGCTGAGGATACCTGTTTAGCCTCTTTTCCAAAACCAATAAAAGAATTTTCTGAAATGGTTTTGAAGTGTTGTCTTGTTTGTCAGGGGCTGTCACGGGATTATTTTCCCAATCCTCTCATTATATCTGGGCCCCAATGCCTGGGGTGGGTCTTTGTGAAGTCATGGTGTGGGGCCTTGTGATGTCACAGGAATTGGGAACATAATATTTCTCCATACATGTGAGGGAGTGAGCTAGGCATTGTGGGTCCCTGTCTGAGCATCTAAGCAAGTATATTATGTGTTCTGTTGAACAGACACAGGAAGTCAGTGAGCCCTGGTGCTATTTGGAGAGGGTTGGAATTGGATACCCAAACACTATGGCCACCCCATAACAATAAACAAGACTTGCTCCTTCCCTTCCACCACTGCTCCTCACATTTGTTTGCCTGGCCTGGAGATTCAGGGGAGCCCAGCCATTTCCTGGCACAGCAGCCCATTTTCTGAGACCTGGAAAGCCTCATCTTCTTCATCAGCACCATAAGCACTCCATCGACAGCTCCTTGTAGAGTACAAGTGGGGAGAAAATATGCTACTTCAAAGAAGCTTCCAGTCCAACTTCTCATGCCAATGCCACAACCGAGGAAACGGAGATGGGCAATGATTTGAAGATGAACATACATTAAAATTCATGTGGATCCAGGCCATGGATAGATGGCAAAAATACACTGGTACTGCAAAATCTGCTTCTTGATGGCAGTGACTGCCTCTGAGCGCATAGTGTGGGATAATCTCAGTATGACATAATGTTATTTGAGAATAAGAGTCTCTCAATGCCAAAGATTTGATGTTATTAATATAAATATTTTCTCCAGAACAATGCATCAACTCCATGTTGCTTTTAATATAGTAGCAGTGCACAATCTCTGCTATAGGTGGCAGTTGTTCCTGACACTCTGTTTTGTCAGTTAAAACACCATTTTGACTTGCCTCAGAATTTTCTTTCTGCTGTTGGACATAGTAAACATTCTTTGGCACATTTCCTCCTTCTTTCTGTAGACTAAAGTCTTTATTCTTTGATGTTAGACATTGAGAAATGGTGTCCCTGTTTTCTATAGCCACAACATGTTTTGGGGCCCTTTGTTCAGAGAAAGGGGGCTTGTCTCCCTTCGCTTCACTGCTTTTATACTTCTGCTGATTTTGCTCTGGGGGTTTGTCTCTAAAATGGCTTCCAGTTGCCTGTTTGTTTCTGGGGTAATGCCTGGTCTCGTTCTTTCTGTTCTCCCAGCTTTTACCACAAAGGTTTAGAAAATTTTGGGTTTTTGATTTCTGAGATATAATCAACCATCTCACTCATCTGCTGTACTGTTTTGGGTTGTTTGTCCCTGACTAAATATCTTAGTTCTCCAGGCAACATCAAATAAAATTGTTTTAGCCCTATAATATTTTTCATATCCTCTAGAGATTCAACTTCAGCTTGTTCTAACCATTTTTCCAAGTATCTGACCATATTGGCTCCTAATTGGGAATATGATTCCTCAAGTCTCTTTGTCAGTGCCCTAAACTTTCTTCTGAGGTGTTCAGCATTGATCCCAAACCTCGTGAAAACCAGCTTTCTAAAAGCTTCATATTCTCTTGCTTGGTCTTGTGTCATTTGGGCATATATTTCAGCAAGTTCTCCACTTATCTGAGTTCTTAAGATGGCCATTTTCTCTGATTCTCCCACCCCATAGTCCCAGCAGGCTCTCTCAAACAGAATTAATATTAATATTAATATTAATATTAATATTAATATTAATATTAATATTAATATTAATATTAATATTAATATTAATATTAATATTATTATTATTATTATTATTATTATTATTATTATTATTATTATTATTATTAATAATAATAATAATAATAGTAGTAGTAATAGTAGTAGTTGTTGTTATTATTATTATTATTATTATTATTATTATTATTATTATTATTATTATTATTATTATTATTATTATTATTATTATTATTATTATTATTATTATTATTATTTCAGGCTGTTAATTCTAATTGTTTCATTTTTAATTGGTGTTCCATCTCTTTTTCTCTCATGGCCATTTGCAGTTGTCTGGCTTCAGCCCTTTCTTTTTCTTTTTCTCTTTCCCTTTCTCTTTTCCTCTCAAACTCTGTCTCTGTTCTTGCTCCATGGCCATCTCCCTTTCTCTTGCCTCAGCCTCAGCCCTAGTTGTTATTTTAGTTGTCTAGATTCAGCTTCAGCTTTAGTTTTTATTTCTGTTTTAACTGGAATTCCTGTTCTTTCTCTAATTTCCATTTCTCAAACTCTATGGAGCTTTCTCTCCCTGAGGCACCCTGCTGTTCCATTGCTATAGGAACTCCATTTCCCTCAACTTCCTGAGGTAACCCTTGTTGTGTCTCCTCAGGATCAACTTCTTCCATCACAATCTTTTTTCCTCTTTTAGGAGACATAAGTACTTGTATTTATTAGGATTAGTGGGGGTTTTTGCAGAGAGATATAGTCAAGCAAAGCCGAGTCTCAATTTAAAACACTCTTTTCCTTTTTGAGAGAGAGAGAGAGAGAGAGAGAGAGAGAGAGAGAGAAAGAGAGTTACATTTAGTTACTTTGTAGCACTTCGCTGGCAGCCTCCATGAATTGCTACTTTGTTACTTTTAGGCACCTAGCCTCACTGTTCCTTGTATGATACACTGTTTCTTTTGGCCTCCAGCCACTCAGCTATTTCAGATTACTTTTATTTTTCTGTTTTTCAAGCCTCTGCTTGTTCAAGTTCCCTCAGATCTGTGTCTGACCCTGGCTTCCGCTTTTGTCCCCTTCAGCGCTCCCTTCTTAGATTCTAGGATCCAAAGCTAGCCCACTGGGCTAAAATCTTGAGGTAAACCTCTAGCAGAATGTTTTCCCTCAGAGTCTTTCCCTGTCTTAGTCCCCAATCTGCGTTTAGCAGCCCCCCTACTAAGCTTTTTCTAAAAGCTCTAGAGAGTTTCCGTACTCCATCCACGACCAACCTCCCTGACTAATAGGAATTTTTGACTCAGGAAACTTTATTCTTTTCTTTGGCCGTACTGGACTCTATTCGAATCCTGCTGCTGGTCACCACTTTGTCATGTCCAACCAGTGTCCTTTCTTTATTTTCCCTACTTCACGCTGCCACCAGGTATTATTCCTTCAATACCAAATAGATAGCTCTTAGACACGTGCTGCCAATACAACAAATTTATTGCTCTTATAGGTGTTATGCAAATTACAGGAGTAAATCACAGATGTTTAAGATTATTCATTAAATATCATTTGCTTTCACATTGGTTTATATGTGTATTTATTCACTTTAACAATATTCTTTTTATTCTCTATACTTCTGAACTCTTTCCTATTCTCTCTCGCATTCCAACTTTCCAATTTCTGTCTTAACTTTCTCAATTCAGTTTCCTAACCCTCTCTCCTCCATTCCCTATCTCAAACCTCTCTTCTCCAACTCTCCTCTCTAACTGTCTAACTAACTGCCCTTGAGCTCCCCCGGATGGACGGGGGTGACATGGGGGTTTCACCACATAGTCTTTTTTAGTGGAGAGATCCTTGTTGTTTGCAGAAGAAGAAAAAGGTATTTAGAATAATCAGACAAAGATAAATGAGACTAACCTAAGTTAGAGAGTCCAATCCAAAAGGCCCCATCTAGACGGCAACCAGCATGGACAGGTATGATTCTTAAAAACACTCTTACCCTCTCTTTTCAGAAGTTTTTAAATCCTGCTCTCCCATGGTAGTTAAAGAATAGTGATGACAACAACTGACAACCATTTATTTTTTAAAAAAACCTTGCACACATGGGGAAACTGAATGTTAAAATAAAAATCAGATGGGAGAAATTTCTTTTATGGTAGTCTCTGTTGGGCCACACACAATCATACTTACTGTAGGTGTGATAAAACACAGCACTCTTAAGCTACGTACTATGCATTTAACATAGACTGCAGTTGACAAAGTGTAGGCTGTTTCATTGCGCAAGAGTACTCTCTTTGGAGGGGAGGATCTCCTGCACCATTCTACTTATCAGACAAGATTACATCTAGATGAAACAATATAAATGGTGTAGACAGGTAACGCTTCGTACTTCCATCTTCTAAAGTTCTTTCTCCTTCACTTCCAAAGTGCACTGGGCTTGCTGTCTGAAGATTACTTTCTAAAAAATATCTACTGGTCATTTAAGCTCACGTTACTCAAAGTGACATGAACAGCATATTATAATCTTGTGGTCATAAATGAGCCCATCTAATGTAACAGAAGGCAATAAATGTGGAAGGTTGCCCTTGACAGCCATTCTCCAAGTCAGGGTTTTCATCAAACTTTCTTCTCATTCCCAGGCAAGGACTGAATTTTGAGAGCTGTATTTGTGTGTTCTTTGCCATTGTGAGCTAGGAGGCGAGTCAGATGCTACCCTCAATATTGAGGATAGGCCTGAAGAGAAAGGCAAACTGTCAATTGTTCAAACAGGAGTTCCGAATAAAAGCCTTAGGGGAAGGAACAGGAAACGTTGATTCAATGTATGAGGGGGATGGGAATCAGTGAGAGAGGAACAGAAAAGGCAGGAATCAAGAAGGAGGATGGGGAAGAGAGAGAGAGGTGGGGCAAGGGGAAGTTATAAGGAGAGAGGAGCCCTTGCCTCTGGGTTGGGAATGGATTGGGACCAAGGACCCTTTGACTGATAGATGGGAAAGGATCAAGGTACCAAGGGAAGAGGCTGACTATCGGAGGAGGTCCACTATTCCCATGTGTCCTTCTTACTGGAGAGAAACTGAAGCAAAGGAGTGGAGGAGGAGGATGCAAGAGGAAAGAGAGAAGGCTGAGGAGGAGAAGCATAAGAGGAGTGAATGGACAGTTCTGGCGATGAAGATGGAGGAGTCGAAAAGGTCTGGGAAATATTGGATCAGCTGGGGAATATCCTTTGGGACAACCTTCTCAGAGACGAGGCTGTGCCCCTGTTGTCTGACCTGTCAACCACCCCGTTAAGAGACTGGACAGCCTCAGATTCACCAGGGCCATGGAACTCTAGTTATGGCAACCCTTTTATTGTTGAAGATTGGAAACTCCTGATAGTCCCGTTGACAGAAGGAGACAGACATAGAAATGTTTAAGGGTACTAGTTTATTTGTTCAAGACACAATAAATGTTCCATTGTTAACAGAACAACTCTCAACTGACGCCTTTCTTGAAAAGAAGCCGGAATTGGCTCAGGTACAAATCAAACCCTCACAGCCATCAGATCCGACCTACAGTGACCTTAATAGGGCTTTCAAGGTGAGTGAAATATTTAAGGAGTGATTTTAGCAGCTCCACTCTCCCAGTGAGTTTCCATGGCCAAGTGGGGATTTGAACCTTGTTCTCCAGAGTCCTAGTCCATCACTCTTTTCACTACAACACACTGGGAAACTGCAATACATGAAAAATATGTTCTTTCACTAAACCGTGTCCACCTTTATCAGGAGGTTTACACATATAAGAGGGGCATATAAGATGAAACAACCGAGTTTACAAGAAAACGGAAGACTTATTTCTTACCATTTGATTGTGTATTTGGTGCTATCTGTGGTAAAAGCGTTCCTTAGAACTGCCTTTACACGAGACAGAGAGGGATTCAGAATGATCAGTCCCTATTGCCAGCAAAATCGGGTCCTGTAATTTTGCTCTAGGCGACTTCTCACTCCTTCACCCAAGTCTGTATCGATTTTAAATAAATAATCTGGAAGGTCTGCTCTTCCTCTTTTATTACTTTAGGACCCTCATTTGGTAGCGTAATGTGGCCAGATCAAAACAATCTTAGTTCTAAAATATCCAATTTACTACAGTAGCTTGGTCTAAACAAGGAGACAGCTTACAGACAATTTGTCTTTTTATATTTTATTACAAAAGATATCATTTCAACAAGCTTATTTTAACGTTATTCAGTATTTCCAAAATAACCCCCAGCCTTAGCCACCAGTCATTTCCTCTATAAAAGTGAAAATAATAAACTCACTAACTATATCTTAAATAAGCATTCTTACGCAAAAATAAAGTCCTGTCGGCTGCATTTCTCTCGGTGTGTCGTCTCTCCCTTCCATCTCTTCTCCGTCCTTCACCTCCTCCTCGCCCATCTTCCTTAAATTAAGAAGTTATGTCCTTGTCCATCGGAGCTGAGATAAGATAAGGGTCAGCTTGCTCTTCTTAACTTTTTTTTTCTTTAGCTGGAGAAGAACTGACCTTGTACATTTTCTCTCTAATTAGCACCTGGGCATAAGCAGATTTCTAGTTTTTTCGTTGCAGCTCTGAACTAAATCCTATGAAATACAACACTATTCTATTTTCATAATCAAATTCATGACACGCCCCCCCTAAAGATACAAAATACAGGACTATTAGAGTTCTTATTTTTATACTTATTTAACATTTGATTATGCAAGTGACTATTTACAATATCACATGTGTATATACAGTTATCCTAATTACTCAGTTTCATTATCAGCGTACATTCGTGAAAGACTATCTGCAACAATGTTTAATTTTCCCGGAATATGTTGTATTTCAAAATCAAAGTCTTGTAGGGATAGACTCCATCTTAGCAATCTCTGGTTGTGAGATTTGATTTTTTGTAACCGAACCAAAGCTCGGTGATCAGTTTGCAGAGTGAATTTGCGCCCCCATAAATAAGGTCGTAATAGATGTAATGCCCAGACAACAGAAAGTGCCTCCTTTTCTGGTACGGCATAATGTTTTTCTCGTTCTAAGAGTTTTCTGGAGAAGTAGGAAATAGGATACAGGTTCCCATCTTCTCCTTGTTGTAATAATACTGCTCCGAGACCCAATTCTGAGGCGTCTGTTTGTAAAACAAAAGACTTGTTAAAATCAGGTGATTTTAGAATAGGTGCATTGATGGCTTTGGTCTTTAATGCATCAAAAGCATTTTGACATTCAGGGGTCCATTTTACCTTGACAGGCTGCCTTTTCTTAGTTAGCTCTGTCAAAGGCGTAGCCAAATGACTAAAATTGGGTATGAATTTTCGGTAATAACCAATTAAACCTAAGAATGATCGCACTTGTTTCTTTGTTTTAGGTATAGGCCAATCATTTATAGCTTGTATTTTCACTTGCAGGGGTTGAATTTCTCCCTGCCCAATTAAGTGACCTAAATACATAACTTTTCCTTTCATCCACTGACATTTACTTGCTTTGACTGTTAGCCCTGCTCGATGGATTCTTGCCAAGACAGTTTCAATATGAACCAAGTGTGAGTCAAAATCCGAACTGAAAATTGTAACGTCATCGAGATAAGCACTAGCGAATGGTAACCCCTGTAACAGTTTATCAATCATTCTTTGAAAAGAAGCTCCTGCATTCTTTAACCCAAATGGTAAACGTCGGAATCTATAAGTTCCTACTTGAGTGATAAATGCGGTGTTATCACGAGACTCCTCTGCCAGATCGAGTTGCCAATATGCATTTTTGAGATCGATTATGCTGATGAACTTAGCCTGTGAAAGGCGTTCTATTAAGTCATCCATTCTAGGTAATGGGTATGGATCAGTAACTGTGACACTATTTAATTTCCGGTAATCTACGCAAAATCTCACCTCATCGAGGATCTCGCCTAGTGCGTTCTTGTTAGGGACCAGAACCACTGGCGATGCCCATGGGGAAAATGATTCTTCAATCACCCCCAAAGATAACATTTTTTTAATCTCCTCTTCAATTTGAGTGGCATGATCTCCAATTGCTCGGTATGGACTTGACCGAATTGGAGGGCTGGCTTCAGTATTAATTTCATGACTAATCATATTTGTATAACCAGGTTGGTCTGAAAAAACCGTTTGGTATTTTTCTAAAACTTGATAAAGTTTCTCTTTTTGGTCTGTGGTACCGGATAGGACAATATTATCAGACCAAGTACCCGCATTTTCTAATTCAGTTAGCATATCAACAGGTTCGCTTTCTGGTTGAAAACACGCCACATGACACTGATACACCATTGCCGATCTATCTCTATACAATTTTAAACTATTTACATGATACATAACTGGTTTCTTGGATGAATTTAACATTTTCACCAGATAATTCACATTTCCCACTTTTTGTATGATTTCCCCTGGACCTTCCCAAACTACTTCCAATTTTGAAGGTCTGAGCGGGTTTAGTACAAGTACCATATCACCCACTGCAAACTCTCGGTGACGGGCCTTCTTGTCATGATAGTATTTTTGTTTTATTTGGGATTTCAACAAATTGTCTCTTGCCAATTCTTGCACTGCTAGAAGTTTTTCTTGTAGTTTCCGGACGAAATCCGCGACTGGAACCGTGCTACTTCTGACCACACCTTCCCAGTCTGATCGTAGTAGATCTAATGGTCCTTGTAGGTTTTTCCCAAACACTACCTCACTCGGCGAAAAACCTCCCAGAGAAACATGAGGTGCACTTCTGTACGCAAACAAAACAAAAGGTAATAGTTCGTCCTAAATGTTTCCATATTCTTGGACTAGGGTTTTAATCATGCTCAACAAGGTTTGTTGTCCTCTTTCCACCATTCCGTGAGATTCTGGATGATAAGGAATGCTAAAGTTTAATTTAATTCCGCTGATCTCACAAATTCGGCTCATCAATTCGCTTTTAAAAGCACCGGCTTGATCGCAAATAATTTGAGTTGGTATCCCTATTCTAGAGCATAAATCCACTACCACTCTAGCAATAGTTTGGGCCGAAAGATTGCTGATGACGTATGCCTCGATCCATCTGCTGGTTTGACAGATGAACGATATGATGTATTTTTTCTTTGACTTCGTGGGTACAAAAGGTCCTAGTACGTCCATTTGAAGATATTGGAATACTTGATCTGGGATTTCTGTTAGTTGCATTTCTGCCTTTGTACTGTCGGTCTGTTTCCCCGTTCTCTGACAATAATTGCAGGAATTAACATAGTCCTTGACGTTTTTGGAAATGCCGGGCCAATAAAAATGCTGCGAAATCCTACTTAAAGTTTTTTGAATTCCAAGATGTCCGCTACTTGGACTATCATGGGCAAGTTGCAGAATTCTTTCTCTGTACCTCTGTGGAATCACTAGTTGTTGTACTGGTTCCGCTTGATCATTTGATTTGGGAAAATATTCTCGGTACAATAGTCCATTTTGTCCCCACAAAAAGGTTACTTTTTGTTGTACCGGTTGTACCGCGTAACTGTCGGCTTGAGACCTCAAAGAATCCAATGTAGGGTCTTCCATTTGTTTTCGTTTGAATTCCTCTGATCCCATTGGTACTAGTAGATCCTCTGGCTCCGTTTTTGTTTTGGTTGTACTATCTAGTTCATCTTCAAGGGGTTGATGTTGCGTTACATGTCCATCTGAATGCTCCTCAGAGTTATCTTCAGTTGGGACTTGCTCTATTGCTTTGCTTCGCGCACGTGTCACTGCTTGTATGGAAGCTGATTTTAAAGTGTGTTGGTGGTTAAGAAATGCTAGATCGTTTCCCAATAAAAAATCAGGTTTGCCTTCATGCACTAATAGATATTTTGCACCTTTCCAATTCTTGTAGCTTAAGTGCACATACACGAGTGGTACAAATCGCTCAATTCTCCTGATCCATATGTTTTCACTGGACATCTCAGGTTATTCAAAATTAGTGCCGGATCCACAAACTGTTTGTTAATCGAAGAAATGTCCGCGGCGGTATCTCGAGAGGCGTTTATGGTTATATCTCCTGAAGCAAAATATAGAGTCACGGGTTCTGAAAAACTTTTCAGTGACCAATATAACTGTTCTTCCGGTAGGATGCTACTGGGATCTATCACCGAAAATTTCTCCCCTGAGGGGGTCTGTCGGTTTACTGTTGTAGAGACTTGAGCTATTTGTAAGCCCATTATTCTTGGCACAATCCTTGGCTCCGTTGCTTGCATTTCACTGCTTTCAGAAAAATTTGGCTTGACTCCTCCTTGTCTCTGGGGTGGCACATTCCTTAGTTGATTAACTTCATGTGGTTCTGTTGGTTGTTCTGGTATTTCTAGCGATGTTGCACTGAGATAGTTGACCTTCGGGGTTGTTGATTTGTATTTCCGTTGAGCCGGTATGGGCGCCTTCTCGAATCTCCTTGGTGCTGGTAAGGGTGTCTGCTGAAATCTCCGTGGGGCAGGTAACGGGGTTTTGCCAACTGGCTTCCCCTCTTGATTAGTTGATCCCGCCAGTCGTGGACAATCCCTTTCTAAATGGGCTCCTCCGCATTGAAAGCAAGTCAAGGGTGACCTAGCCTGCCTAGGGCCCATGCTTCTTCGCTCTCCAGCAAAAGACTGTCTTGGTTCAGGAACCACTGTTTTCTTAGCTTCATATAGGCTCTGCCTCCTAGGCACTTCTGGAATAGGCCTTACTCTGGTGGTAGGTTCACTTTGCTTGAAGGAAATAAATCCATCATCTTCCTGTTCACAAGTCAGGTTTCCACTATCCATGTTCCCTAAGGAACCTCTGGCCTGCTCTCTCTCAGCAGTTTTGCTCTGTAAAATCTGTAGTTTCAATTCATGGTATTTTTTTGCTTGGAGCTCACTGGCTGTGAGTGCTTTCACCCATTGTTTCTGGCTCTCCATGAAGTCTGCCATCATCAGGGTAAACTGCTCCTGCAACCTGAAACTTATGTCCTTTGCATCTACTGGACTGCTGCTGGCCTCTGCTCCAGCTGTTCCCCTCTACATGGTTATTTCTCCTGTTAGCAGGTCCTGCTGAGTTGGAACTTGTTCCGCCCCAGTGTACTGCTGTGCCCTTCTTGGCATTACTTTAGGTTTAACTACTTCTGGATTTGCTTCCATTAACCTTTGGGCATCTTCTTCAGTAAATCTTGTGACAGCACTCCTCATATGAAATTCTTTGGGTATCTGTAGCGATCTACTAATAGTTGTTGATCTTGCTCCACTCTGCAGTAAAGAACTATGCTCCATTGCTGACAAAATCTCCTTATCCACTGATAATTCAGGCAGTGAACACCGACTGCTAAAAGCCATTTTTCCTTTTTTTTTTCTTCTCTCCCTCCCTGCAGCCTTGGCCGAAGCACGGGAGGAGCAATAAAACAATTAAACTGTCAGCTTTGACTAATCCTACTTTCCCTTCAGGAAATCCTTTTGGCTCTGGCTTGGGGTAGGAAATTTTCCCTTTTTAAACTTTATTTAATCACTTTTAAATTACTTTTATTATCCTGGCTGCTCCTTATAGACTCCTGCTACACTCAAAACAATTTTGCCACTCTGTCACCTGAGTGAAACGAGCTGGCACTTTTGAAACAGCACAAAGCTTGTTCCTTAGAACTCTTAAGCCACTGGCAGAATCTCTCCTTGCATTACTTTAGCCTGAGCTTTCTGCATAGGAGTCTTCTCCAGTCACAATAATTTACAACCTTCCCTGCTTTGCTCTGAAGCTCACGCCAGAGAAGTTTCTCTTGTCCTTTATTTAGCAGTGTGTATCTGCTTGCTCACACATCTGCCTTCATAAAACAATTACCAGCGCTAATTCAGCCCTTGAGCAAAGCGCAAATATTTAAGCTGCCAGCATGGCATAAACACAGCACATGGATTTGTATCCAAACACAGCCACCATGGCTTGTAAATCAAATCCCATCTGCCACTATACTGTAAACACGGCACGTGAGACTCAGATCCCAAGATGCCACCATGTGGTAAAAGCGTTCCTTAGAACTGCCTTTACACGAGACAGAGAGGGATTCAGAATGATCAGTCCCTATTGCCAGCAAAATCGGGTCCTGTAATTTTGTTCTAGGCGACTTCTCACTCCTTCACCCAAGTCTGTCTCGATTTTAAAAAAATAATCTGGAAGGTCTGCTCTTCCTCTTTTATTACTTTAGGACCCTCATTTGGTAGCGTAATGTGGCCAGATCAAAACAATCTTAGTTCTAAAATATCCAATTTACTACAGTAGCTTGGTCTAAACAAGGAGACAGCTTACAGACAATTTGTCTTTTTATATTTTATTACAAAAGATATCATTTCAACAAGCTTATTTTAACGTTATTCAGTATTTCCAAAATAACCCCCAGCCTTAGCCACCAGTCATTTCCTCTATAAAAGTGAAAATAATAAACTCACTAACTATATCTTAAATAAGCATTCTTACGCAAAAATAAAGTCCTGTCGGCTGCATTTCTCTCGGTGTGTCGTCTCTCCCTTCCATCTCTTCTCCGTCCTTCACCTCCTCCTCGCCCATCTTCCTTAAATTAAGAAGTTATGTCCTTGTCCATCGGAGCTGAGATAAGATAAGGGTCAGCTTGCTCTTCTTAACTTTTTTTTTCTTTAGCTGGAGAAGAACTGACCTTGTACATTTTCTCTCTAATTAGCACCTGGGCATAAGCAGATTTCTAGTTTTTTCGTTGCAGCTCTGAACTAAATCCTATGAAATACAACACTATTCTATTTTCATAATCAAATTCATGACACTATCACTATAAATAAATTAATTTACGTACTCTATAAACCCTGGAGTAAGATTGTTTTATAGCAGGAAAGTCATGCTGTGTTCACTTACAAATAACTCCTTGTTTTAACGAACAAGACCAAACAGTTGTAACAGGCCATGGGAGAAGCAGTGAGGGGAGGAGAAAGGAAAAGAGGAAGATGTCCAGGGTGCGTGTTAAAAACAATATTAAAACACAAAAGGAGAGCTTATGAGAAAATGTGCATTTTTGGTCAGAGTCACTGACTGTGGCACAACTAAGAGAGGTTCCAAAATAAAGCATACACAAGAATAAGCACACACACTGTGAACGTGAATGTCTGAGTTTATTAAAGGATGCTTCCACAGCCCCTTCCCCAGAACTTTACTCTTCTTGTTTGCTTTAAAGCATAGAAAAACTTTGCTTTTCTCACTGAACTTGGTGTCACAAAGAGACTCTGTCACAGATGCACCTGCTTGCTCCACTTTGAAGCTAGGCTGTGGTACATCGGCCGACCACAAATATCCTGTCTACCTAATTTCCTATTGAAATGTAACCACAGAACAGGTTGCGACAAGTTAGAGTACCCAAAGGGGGGGGGGGGACTTCCTACATACTTAGAAAGCATATGCCCCTTTGCTGTTCTACCCTATAGAATGCATACTGAATACTGTAACTCCCTTGACCTACTTGTCAGATAATGACAATTTCTTTGTGGTTAGAAGGCATAAAAGCTCTTTGTACTTTTGGGTCAATGTCTCTCGTTTCTGGGGGACCTGAGTGGCCACTCAAAATAAACAGTGTTTGTTCTCTCTTGAGTGTGTGTATGGTCAAATCTCATGCTTGCTGGTACAAGAGTGTTTTAACACTCCTAGATTTCTTATATCTGGCTCACAACACAGCCAGAAAAGGTGAACTCACGATATGAGAATGGATGCAAATGCTACTCATACAGGCTACACATAAAGCTGGTGCCTTACAAAGCAGTCCAAGACATGTCTATTCACAAACGAGACTCACTGAGTTCACTGGTGATTGCAGATACTGCATACACTCCTCCAAAAGGACACGGTTCAAATTAATAAAAGTAAGAGTAATAGCATTCCCGTCTTGCTTTTTACCCACATGTTTCTTTGGAAGCCATCCCAGTTATGCTCCCTGAACAGATAGAAAGCAATTGCAATAGAGAGGAAATAGCCGCCACCATCTTTTACGCTAACTTGATAACCATTCCTCAGTGACTGATTTGCATGCTGGAGAGTATATGCTCATAATGCTGGCTTCCAGCTTTCTTTTACCTCTAGTCATTTGGCACAAAAAGAAAACTAGAGTTTTAAAAGAGTATTAAAGGAGGTATTCAGAAGAACCTAATTCGGTTTATTTATGTAATCCCATCAGAAACACTGCTGAAGTTTCCTGATTTACATATTAACATGCTACTGATATTACCTAGTTTGGACACAAGTGTAAGCTTTGGCCCAACACAAGACAGAATACTGTATTCGCATCCAAGTGATCATACGAGAGGAGGAAAAAAGGGGTGCAGCCTCAGTGCTAATATAATTTCTTCAATTCATCTAAGCAGTTTCAAAGGTACAGTGTATATATCCAAAAAACAACATACAGTGTTAATCCCTTACCTTTACCATCCCCAGGCGCAGCTGCTTTTACAATCAGTCTTGTTTTTGAAGACATGTTAAAGAGTCACTTAACTGGATCAACAAAATCAAGCTGCAGCAACATTCTCACTTGGAGGAAGCTGTATGTTTATTCTTGCATAGGAAGCGTACTGTATAAACTACGTGTTGCACATTCTGCAACTTTAAGGCCACGGTCCTCTACTAGCAAACATTTAAAAGCAGGTGACACCCCCCCCCAATGATCTGCCTTTTATCCACGACACTGTCTTAAAACCTCGCTTCCTTCACCAATTGCTCCCTTGGTCTTCCGGACCCACCTCCACTGCCGTCAGTGGAATATCCTGTTGTGCAGCTTTGCTTTCCTCAATAGCTTCTCTATTTTCAGATTATAATCGTCCTGTTTTGAGCAAACACCTCCTTACTCCATCACAAAAGAGAGGAAGAATTGAGGATAAACCTCTGTTTCTCCTTCATCTTCAGTCAATTTCCTTTTTTTAATTTGATTTTTAAAATTTTAATAATCAACAATAACACAAGAAATAATAAGACAAAAAAGAAGAATAGATAAGAACAAAAACATAAACTCAAATCAAAACTCATAATACAATCTTGACTCAATTTTGTACTTAACTTCAAATATGATTTTTGCACCGGGTTTTGGGCACCAAGCCTGTTTATTTACTGTTTTGAGTGCTTAGTGCCGATTTACAGCCTAGCAACGGAAGCTAGCAACTTAGGGGTCCCTCCCCTCATCTATGACGTCAGGTTGCTACCTGAAGGAGAGCACCAAAAGGCATGGATACCCCAAGCTACCCAGGTTGCCCTGACCCATGAGAGGCAATGTCTACCCTGACAGTATAAGTACAATAAGGACTTTAATTGCTAACAATTGGCTGCCTTTTCATGCCACCCAAATACTGCTGTCTGAAGCTGCTTCCTCACTCTGACTAAAAGCCATGACTTTCATGAGCAAGGATATATCACATGCTTATTCTGAGCTTCCACATGGGATGTGGGGAGCAAATACTTTACTGCTTGCTTGTAAGGGTTTTTTGGGGGGGGCAGAATAGCTGTGAACCTGTGAACCCACATCCTTAAAAAGGAGTACAAGTGCAGTACGTATTCTGTATAAATCTTCTAAAAGCTACAGTTGTTGATTTTGATTTTTTTCCTTTTAAAAAAAAGTAAAGTAAAATGGATAGTACTGTGAGCAGGAGGAGAAAAAAAACACATCATCCAAATTAAACAGAACAAAATAAATTGGAAAACATGACAAAATGATTAGAAGGAGAGAACAATGAAGGCATAATTTGTAACTTCACACTCTACGGAAACTGAGGTGAGTATTGTATCACAGTGCTGGAACTATGACGTTTACATGAATGCTGTTGCTAGGGCTTGTGTTCCTTTTCAGGAGAAAGCTAGCACAGAAATGAAGTAAATAAATTTACAAAAACCTAAAAATTAAATTAACTCAGTATAATTTCACAGATTTTTTTTTTTTTGGAAGGCGGGGCATTTTCTTCGCCTGTGTTCAGGACAGGTCAACCTTTCACCCTAGACTTCAAATTTCTGAAGCCCTAGCCACCAAACAAATGGTAAAGGACTATGGGAGTTGTAGTCCAAAACGTGTGGCAGACCATGCTTCCTCCCCACTGCCCTCTACCATATGCACACCTGTCACCCATAAATAGACTTTCCTTAAAAAAAAAAAAACATTACCAAGGTCATTTTCTGAACTGAACAAATTGTTACAGACATGTGCAACAGAAAAACCACACATTTTAAAAATTCCCATTGTAAGTTTTTACAGTAGGTAAAATGGCCAGAGAAAGCAGACCAAGAGGGATAAGAACCGTCTTGCTTGATCAGAGTGAAGCCCAGCATTTTGTTCTTAACAGCAGCCACTCATATGGCTCCGAAGGTTCAAACTAAAGCAGGCAGATTATGAGTTTTAGTTAATTAATTAACTGTATTTACCCAAATGTGCCCAATATTTTTGAAGCAAGAATAATTTTAACATTTTTATAAGGGACATATGGTTCTCTGCAGACATGACTTCATAAGAGGCATTTTTCTCTTCCGTGTGTGTGTGTGTGTGTGTGTGTGTGTGTGTGTGTGTGTGTGTGTGTGTGTGTGTGTGTGTGTGTGTGTGTGTGTGTGTGTGTGTGTGTGTGTGAGAGGCAGCCCCCAAAAGTAGCAGCCCTATAGCTGTACCGAAAAGGTCCGACATGGGCACAGATCAAGGATGGAACACAATTCCCCATATGCCCTGTGATTGCTGGGAAATAGATTGCCCTGGACTGCTCCACGGGGTCCAAAATGCTATTTATTTCCAAGTAGGATTGTTACTCCCAGAGCTCAGTGTCTTAACTTATTCTATTAAACCAAGTCTTGAGCAATAATAATAAGCAGACAGTTTCTTGGAGGAAAGGGCAACAGGTTTATTCAGGTAAAATAAGGGTGCACTGGGGTGCCCAGTAGGGTGGGGACCCCAAGATCAACAGGGTTCAAGTTTTTATACAGTTCTAAAAAAAAGAACAAAAGTATGCAGCAGTTGATAGGTCTTTGAGGAATCTATGTATTGGTTAGTTTCTCACATTTCAGCAAAGCAGCTACCCATGCACAGAGCAGCTTATCGCTAAGGAACGTTGTCTTTTGCTTCCTTCTTACAGTCCCCTTTCTAGAAGCTGCAATAAGCATGTAGCATCAACGTCCATGAAGGCATTTCATTTCATAAAAAGAGGGGTGCATTTGGCAAGAGCAAATACATTGCAGAATGGCGAGGGTGGCCTGAATACAGCAACAGATTAGACCCAGTAAATAATAACCGTACCCATCCCCATCCAGGGAGCCAATTAGTCAACCATGCTAACAGGGCAAGGTCTCTGGTAACATCTGGATACCACTGCATGCAAAGGGCAGCTAATGGTCACTCTTTGATAGAATCAAAGAGACAGGTTACACATTTGCCACCTGCCCCTTGAACCCAGATGCGGTTCCAGCCTCTCAGTGTTAGGGCCCCCATGGGTGTGATGGGCCAGCCCTGTGTGCCACTAGATGCTCCATGGCTGCACACCCAACAGTCAGCAGCATTAACAACCTGAGATACACCATTCACTAATTGATGAAACAAGTTATGTTCCCAGCCGGCATGTAGTGAGATCACAAAATGGAATAGATAGGGGAGGGGCCACAGCCCCAAAACCAGGGAAACTGGTGGAGAAAACAGAAGAAACAAATTTAGAAGCAATTGCAATAACAATACAAATAACCCATGGGTCCACAGGCATCTGGAAGGTATCACTGTCCTTTGAACAAAAGCCTAAGATCCTGAACAGTAATAGGGTTCCCTGTCCACTCCTTGTAAGGTTTGACCTTCTTCACTCTGGTGTGATATATCCACAGTTTTACTCCGGAAACCTTGATTGCTGTGTCAGTAGTCAGCAGGAGTGCTCCAGCAGAGTTTCAACGGCTGTTTAGCTGGCAGCTGCTCCCACTGTTTCACGACCACCCAATCTCCAGGTTCAAAGTTATGGGCTGGGCCATCAAGGCTGAATGGACATTCCTGGAGGGCTGCAGAATGAGAAGAAGACAAGAAACAAGACAGAGACCGCACAAATGGAGAAAACAATGCCTCTTCATACACTACCTCCCCCCTCTGGGCTCCTGGACCAGAAACCAAGGGCCAGGAGTGGCCAAGTACATGCTCAAAGGGTGATAGTTTCTGTTTTCCTCTGGCGGTTATGATTAGTACTGTGAGGGCCAAGGGGAGAATCTATGGCCACTTAAGGCTAGTCTCCTGGCAGATTTTTGCAAGAAGCACCTTAAGGCACCGAATGCCTTCACAAAATGGTTTTGGGATAGGGTATCTGAAATGTTACTTTATGAACCTGCCCATAATTTTGTAATCTCCTTAAGTGGTCTATTTATGTATCCTACTACCAAGAGACAGTAGGATGGCTGGATCACAGGATAAAACATTCCCTGTAGCGGCAGCGTTCCAAATGGGTGATTCCCTCCCTATCAAAGTCAGGCAGGATCTCTGTTTACTCAGCCTTTGTTTTTAATGGTTTTTAATACTGGGTTGACCCTGCTATGAGGACTCAATAGCAACTGTGGTGTCAGAGAGGTTTTTTGAATTATCTTTTTCTTCTTGTGTTCCCTTTTGGTTTCTAATCTTTCTGAAGCTTTGTTTGAGTTGTAAGGCCAGTGCATCATGGCCACTCCCAATTTGAAGAGACCCTTGTCCAGCAGGCCGAGGCAAAGAGGCAGTTACGAAAGCAGCAAAATCAGGGAGCTGGACAGGGGACAGATTGTATTTGTCTTCCATGTGAAAGGGATTGTCACTCTCGAATTGACCTCCTCAGCCACACTAGACGCTTTTCCAAGTCCTCGACACAGAGCACGATACCATAGTCTTTCGAGACTGAAGGATGCCATCGAAGGCCAGTGATAAATATTTTCAACTGTAAATAGTAAACACAATTTTATGATGCTGTTTGACATGTATAATTTGTATAAACATTTGCATTACAAATATATATTAAATATACCATCTAATTAATTGATGGCATATTTTAATTTGTTAAAAAAACATTTATGAAATGATCTATCAGAGCTGTAATTATTAAGATCCCATATGGTTCCTCTCCAACATCTAGCAACTAGACACAATTTGCACCTGAATACACAGAGATTTGTAGGCCACAGGGGTTCATTCCAAACATGGCAGCCCTCATGGTTGAGCTGAGAATTTCAATATCTACATTAATATATTTAAGACTATTCTCTTTAAGACATTTTAACTAGAACTATGCCAACACTGTCTGTTCCATGTGTTTTCAGTGTAGATGCTGCTGAGAAAATAACCAGTGCAAGTCTTAGTGCCAGGCTGTCTAAGAAGGGTTGTAAAATTGTTTTTATTTAATATTTTAATATAATGTGTTTTTAATTATTTTAAATATTTGTATAACTTACTGTTTTTTACTTTTAAATATTGTCTTTTAAAATGTATTTATGTCCAGGAGAAAGGCAGGGTAAAAATATTATACAGTAAATAAAATAAAGAACTGGGCAGACCAGATTTGGGGAACCCAATGTGGCTAAACTCCAGTTCCTTTTCTGTCAAACCCGGACAGCCTGACCTGTGTCAAAAGAAGACAGGAGCTCTAGTAAATCAAGATACCGAGAGCTACAAAGTCCCCATAGCAAGGATGAAAGGAACACTGTGCCTGGATCCAGATCAAATGTTGACCTCTCTGAGGACTGGCTCAGAGGCATTGGGTAAATCATCATCTCAAAGTGTTCAGCCAGTGGGAGGCAGCGTATGAAATCTTTTGCTCATCATCTGATATCTCTCACATATACACTGCTGAAGGAAGCCAAGAAGAAGGAATCAGTTCAGCCTTGTTGGGTGAATTCCAACTCTCGGTACAGGGTTTAGTTTGAGAACATTACCCTGTCCCTTCTCCAACAGCATGCCTAGCTGCCGTCCTATTTTACTTTTTCATCCACTGCTTTGTTACATTTGTAAACCAAAGCTAGGTTGTCCTTTACTTCAAATACAACACTAAGTTCTTTTTAAGCCACACTGGCTCTGTGTTTCAAGGCATCTGACAGAGAAATGGCCAGTATCCTGCAGCTGCTATCAAGCCAATCTTCGTGTTGGATAGTACTTCTCCCTTGGATTCATCTGTTAAAATGAATCTCCTGCCCCTGTTTAATTAATCTTTCGCTCTGTTTCTCTCATTTTTTAATGATTTTATTGGCTGATTGTTTGGGCTGTTGCCATCTTGTACCTTAGTACAGATTTTATTATATATTTCAGAAATGGTTTTTGTTTGTTTTCTCATTTAACATTTTATTTGCTTTATTATTGAATTTTAGCTTAATTGTTGATGTTTCCATTGTAAGTTACCCAGAGTAGTATCCTGGCCACCAACTGGGTGAGGTAAACAAACAGCTTATTTGACTTCATTTACAATGCCCCTCAGTTTCCAAAGAAGCTGCTATGTGGCACCAGGGAAAAACAATGCCGAGTATCAAGCAGTGTTCTCTAGATCCTTCCCATTTCACTTTAATCCGAGGTCTGCAAATATCTGTAGCTATTGTTTCAAAGAAGGATTTATATGATATTGGAAATACTTACGTTAGTGACTAGCTGAATGGAGCACGTTATGGGTATATTGAGATTATCCTTAGAGCAGGAAGAAAAAAGTCCTCACTTTTCTGAGAACAGTTCCTCCTTTCCTGACAGTATGCAATTGCCATGTCGCATTATAATATTTTTTTCCATTCACTCATTCAGGCTTCCATAGTAAAAACATTTTTTTAAAAACAGAGCATGCTGTGTATGTCTAGTCGAAATAGTTCAATTGGACATATTCCTAAATATGTTGCCAATGAATCTGCAATTCTATAGCCATTTCCCAGGATTAAGCCAGAGGATTTGAATTTGCACTTCTTGTGTCTGAAGAAGCGGGATTTGATCCACGAAAATCTCACACAGAAATAAATATGTTAGCCTTTAAGGTCCAACAAAGCAGAGGGAGCAGGTATGTCCACTTGTAGTAAAAGTACAAATGGGAGACTGAGTCTCAAGACATGTAAAAATGTTGGCAATGGAGATTTTATTCTTACCTAAAAAGCTCAGGCGCAATATGTTTCGGCGATGACTTTCTTCAAGAGTTAAGCATAAAATAATTTTAAAAATAATAATTTAGAAACTGCTCGCTTGGGACAGTTACAACTCTTTTTTCTTATCTATACAGTTAATATATGGAAGTGAGAGCTGGACCATAAAGAGAGCAGACCGCCGACGAATTGATGCCTTTGAATTGTGGTGCTGGAGGAGACTCTTGAGAATCCCCTGGACTGCAAGGAGAACAAACCTCTCAATTCTAAAGGAAATCAATCCTGAGTGCTCACTGGAAGGACAGATCCTGAAGCTGAGGCTCCAGTACTTTGGCCATCTAATGAGAAGAAAAGACTCCCTGGAAAAGACTTTGATGTTGGGAAAGTGTGAAGGCAAGAGGAGAAGGGGACGACCGAGGATGAGATGGCTGGACAGTGTCTGCGAAGCAACCAACATGAATTTGGCACAACTCCGGGAGGCAGTAGAAGATAGGAGGGCCTGGCGTGCTCTGGTCCATGGGGTCACGAAGAGTCGGACACGACTAAACGACTAAACGACGACGATACAGTTAATAATATAAGGTATTAATAAATATGCACATAAGACCCTAGTACAGCTTAAGGATAGCATATAAGATACATACCAAGCTTTTAGAACTTTTGCTTCTCGTTTGGTCTCTACCAGCTCCAATGTTAATCCAAAGTGCAAATACAGAAGGGGTGGTATCTACTTATTCTCAGCTGGCAGATGAGTCAAGGACAGTGAGATAATCAGCGAGGCAGTGGGGGCTGTGCTATAGTAAGGGCAAGACACCTATTTCTTCATTTAGTCCAAAAGGGGCTAAGTGTTCAACCTCAACACCCAGGCAATTTCCCTCCTCAGTAAGGACCTCTCATAGTTAACAGGAACCATATCCACAACACAGAATATTAAATCTCTCATCGTGTGATTGAATTATGTGAAGTGGCTGACAAGAGGACTACCCAGTCTTCTATTTCTTAAATTACTCACATGTAAGGTAGTCCAATATATTGTTTCTCTCTCACCTTTAATTTGGCCAACATTTTACAATATTGATGCATATTCTCTTCAATATATTCAGTACACTAGGTGGAGTTCTGCGACAGTTCAGCTTTCCGCACAATTACTAATAATGAGAATATCTGTCTATTGAATTGCAGCCAACCTGGCACTTGTTATGTTGGACTATAAATCCTACCCAGTCTACAAACAGATTATGCTTTGGATGGCTGAGGGGCTACTGCTCAGGGGATGTTTTACTTTTTTCATGTACAACAATCTACATGTATTCAAATAGAGTCATCTCATCTTCTTCTGGTTGCTGCACAATGGTGGAGGGCAGGGTTTCACTTAACTGGGGCTTGTTTTTGGGGTAGGACTTATATTAAAAGCATCCTGAATAATCATATTAGGGCTTATTTTCAGGTTAGGTCTTATTTTTGGGGAAACAAGGTAGTAGTTATGGTTATAGGATATTCTGTAACTTGAAGTATGGAAATATTTTCAAGCTAATCAGACAGGGAAACTCCCCCCAAAGATGGAACAGTATGACGAACCCTCCCTGTTTTCTCCACAGAAAAACCACAGGGAGTCTCTCACTAGCAGCAACCATTATACAAGAATAAATCTCATATTAGGGTGTGAAGAGGTGAACAACATATTTTTCTTTTATTTATTTATTTATTTTATTTATATCCCGCCTATCTGGTCTTATGACCACTCTAGGTGGCTTCCAAGTACATATATAAAATGACTTATAAAAATTATTAGCACTAGGAAATTATTACATCAGATAATAAATTCTTCAAGAAGGGAAAAAGAAGAGAGGAGAAAAAAGAAATAAAAATCAAATATTAGCTGGAGGGAAGGCCTGCGTGAACATCCATGTTTTTAATTGGTTTTTAAAGATATCCAGCGAAGGGGCCACATGAATCTCTGGAGGGAGATTGTTCCAGAGGTGAGGAGCTACTGCCGAGAAGGCCTGGTTTCTTGTTTTCTCCTTCCGGGCCTCCCTCGGCATCAAGCTCCTCAGCCTCACCTCCTGACTTGCTTGGGTGATACGGGTAGACCTTGGTGGGAGTATGCGTTCTGCCAAATATTGAGGCCCTAAACCGTTTAGGGCCTTATAAGTAAGCATTAAGACTTTGAAGTAAATGTGGAACCAAATAGGCAGCCAGTGCAATACGGCCAGAATAGGAGAAATATGCTGGTATTTTCTCGCTCCAGTAAGGAGTCTGGCCGCCGCATTCTGCACCACTTGGAGTTTCCGCATCAACCTCAAAGGCAGCCCCACATAGAGCGCATTGAGATTACGAGTGCATATACCAAGGTAGTGAGCACCCCCATATCGAGATAGGGTCGCAGCCGGGCTATCTGCCAAAGGTGGAAAGAGGCGGTGAGGACCACTGACGCCACCTGCGTTTCCATGGTGAGCGGCAGGTCCAGATGGATCACCAAGCTACGGAGCCCACTCTTTGTGGCAAGGGTCATCCCCCCAAACGAGAGGGAATCACCCAAACCACCCACCATGGGGGCACCCACCCTCAGAACCTCTGTTTTGTCTGGGTTCAGCCTCAGCCCATTTTCCTGCATCCACTGCAACATAAAGAGACTCTACTTATGATCCTCCTTTGTTCTTTACAGAGCTGCCAAGAGTCAAGCTAATGGCTATGTTGGTAATTGCTGATTATTTTAAAATGCCCTGCCCTGCTGAAATACACAGCAACATTATCTTTACAGAAAGGAGAATGTATTCAACAATTGCAGTCATTTGTAGAAGAGGTCCAGCAAACTACTGTACTGTAATGCGAGAGCTCAAGTGCTGGATGCTTGGTATGAATTCCTAGGTGACCTATCTTATAATGTACTTTACAGTATTTTGCACAATGTTTCTGCGGACAGATGTGTGGGGGAGGAAAGAACTATTAGGAAGGCTAATATAGGAGGTGTGGAGTATCCAACTTGAACACATTGGAAGAAAAGCAGAATATACCACTTGCCATACCAATAGTCCTTCCCATTAAAAAGAGCTTTTATGTTGTATTATTCTTGATGCCTGTTGATATAGCATTATCACTGGCCTGTCAGGGATTAGCCTTGGCGAACTCAGGGAGTGACCCCCTTGATTTAAAATGTGGGAAATATTGTGGGTTTGGAATGGGCTGATTTGCATTATTTTTCCTGACCACATGAAGTGAAAGGAGATGTGAATCAGCCCTGCTCTCCCTGAACCTGTAGCCTTTCCCCTCCACCACTGGAGTGACTTTTTTTTTAATATTCCATTTGCACTGGTTCAGACATTTGATTGCATGAACTGATGCAGAGAGGGAAGATGAATCATATACAAGCAAACACAAAGTGGTGCTTGGCCACTTCAAACACTATCTCTCTCATTGCTTGCCTCAGGAAAGAGGATAAGGATAACACCCCTCCCCCCCTTCTTTTACAGCTTAAAAACAGAAAGAAAAGCTTATCTCTCTGGGCAAGAGGGTTTTTGTTTTAAAGATAACGAGTTGAAATGAGGAAGAAAACCTTTGTTTATAGCTTATTTGGCAGTGCCTTTGTAATGGTACAAACTGCAGGGCGATAAATAGAACAAGCAGCTGACAAGGCTCAGGCTCCTCCCCACGCCCCCACCCCCCGCGCCTGTGTCGTCGGTGAAGAAGAGACCCAGGGAAACCTAAATTTCCTGGCACAACTTCACAATGAGTGAATGTGAGTGAATTCACCTTTCCCTTGCTTAGTATTCGCACCCCCACCCTATCTATTGTAATTCGTTAACACCATGCAGTTCCTTTTTCAGAGGATAATGAGGAAGATGCATATAAACCGAGATGCATTCCTCCTCCCCCAGTTGTTTCTTTTTTTTGCCTTGCAAACGGCACTCCTCCCTTGCTGTTTAAGGATGACTGTGGTTTTCCCAAACCCATGCCTGATTTGGCTCAGTCTGCCTCCACTTAACTTCTTTTCAGCTGATGCAGCTATTTATAGGATTAAATGTTCAAACTTTTAATCAGGCCTTAATTTTACTGCTGGTGCTATTGCTTCAGTTTTTTTTACGGTTGGCCATTAGCATTATTTTAGGATCTTGATTTTTGAATATTTGAACAGGTTGATTCTGTCTAGTTTGCCTGTTGTGTCATATTTGTGACTGGCAATATTCTTTTCGGAATTATATTGATTGTCCTTGTTTTTTAGCATTTATATGAAAACCACTTTAAGGCTTTTGTCAGGTGCACAGTCTATAAAAATTAAAACAGGCCCTCTTCCTATATATTAGTCTGGTATAATTTAACCTTAGGTATGCTACCATCTATTCCAACTCATTATTCAATTCATATAAAAGGGAATATTCTAAGGTAAGAAATTTAAAATGTAGGATATGGAATTATCAAGGAGGGGATTGCACAAAAGGTAGCCATTGGTTGCTGCTGGGTAAGGTCTTTATGCCCTGAAGTCAAAATCTTCATCTGTGTTGATTTGGTGAAAATGGCTCAACCCCAGAAACGAACAAAAGTATGAAATCCCAGAGGGTGCAGTCAGCAAAGCAGTGCACAGTACAGTATATTGCTAAATCATGCATAAGGCAAAGTGTTCCAAATCCTCTTATGATAATGTCAGTTCCAGAGGTCTGGAATTATCCAGTCAATGCTGGGGATCTCCGGGATTGTTCTCACCACCATTTCTGCTCCTTCCCACATCAGAGATGACAAAGGAGTAATAGCATATGTCAAGCACACCCAATTCCACCCCCCCCCACACCTCTGTTCTGCTTTTCTTTAGGACATGATGTGGTTGCCTAATCAAAATTTAAAATACAATGTGTAAAACAGTTTGTTGTTCATGACTCCAACTATAAATCACATGCCTTTATTCAACAGATGTCAACAGCAAGATAAGACAGAGAACAAACACAGTAACATATATGCGCCATTTATACCACACGGACCACCCCACTCACCATTACCTGCAGCTGGCTGACAGCCCAGCAGCTGAGCAAAAAACTCTCCCACATCCACATCACTACATAACACCCCTTCCCCCCCCCAGATAAAAATGTCGTCGTTTATTCGTTTAGTCGTGTCCGACTCTTCGTGACCCCATGGACAGAGCACGCCAGGCCCTCCTATCTTCCACTGCTTCCCGTAGTTGTGTCAATTTCACGTTGGTTGCTTCGCAGACACTGTCCAGCCATCTCATCCTCGGTCGTCCCCTTCTCCTCTTGCCATCACACCTTCCTAACATCAAGGTTTTTTCCAAGGACTCTTTTCTTCTCATGAGATGGCCAAAGTACTGGAGCCTCAGCTTCAGGATCTGTCCTTCCAGTGAGCACTCAGGGTTGATTTTCCTTTAGAACTGATAGGTTTGTTCTTCTTGCAGTCCAGGGGACTCTCAAGAGTCTCCTCCAGCACCACAATTCAAAGGCATCAATTCTTCGGCGATCTGCTTTCTTTATGGTCCAGCTCTCACTTCCATACATCACGACAGGAAAAACCATAGCTTTGACTATTCGGACTTTTGTTGGCAAGGTGATGTCTCTGCTTTTTAAGATGCTGTCGAGGTCTGTCATCGCTTTCCTCCCAAGAAGCAGGTGTCTTTTAATTTCGTGGCTGCTGTCTCCATCTGCAGTGAAAGATAAAAATGTAGCTACAACCAAAATCCTTTAAATATTTTGGTTGGGCCCTCACCTGTTGTGAGCGCCTCGGTTCTTCCGCTACATTGGTCTCAATCTGTCCTTCATTGTTTGTCATGATTGGGTCACTCCTCATCTCTACTTCAGGAGTTATTTCCCCCTCAGGAGTTATCCTGTCTCCGGTCACCCCTGTCTTCAATTCTTCAACTTCTCTTTAACAACATTAAAGGGCGTTCCCTGCAGCAACGCTGATGCAATAAGTGCCCTGGCAATCTCAAATGTTTGTCTCCCATACACGCTAAAAAAGGTAGCCTTCTGAAGGCCCGACTCTGCAATTCCCTGAGTAGTCAAATAAATCTCAAAACGTGTTATATAAGAGTCCCACTCTTCGGCTGCTTGATCAAAAGGTTCAAACTGACCCCTGCCGGCCATTTCTCATGGTCACGTTGCTTCCCGGTTAAGGCCACTCACTTCTATTGCCAAAAAACCCATCCATTTCAGTGATTTATCTCTTCTGATCCAATCCCCGTGGCCAGTGTAAAATAGTGGGTTCACAACTCCAACTATAAAACAAACACCTCCTGGAGTGCCACTGCTCTACCCAACACAGGATGTGGCAGCTTGAGCGAACTCCACTTTCTACCTGCTTGAAAGAGCAGCAAAGGGCATTCCATAATTTGGCACTGGAGACTTCCATTGCTCTGGCTGCTCCTCCAGGCAGAGAAGAGTGGGGCATTATGGGTCAAGCGGTCTATGGCCTCCGCAACAGAGGTCATGAATTGGGAGACAGTCATCCTTAGCCAGGATGGGAGACAGTCTAGCTTAGCCTAGCTAGATAAGGGATTTCGCAGAGGAAAAACACCACTTTTTCAGGCCTGAAAAGGTGGCCCTGGTTAGCAAGTTAAAGGACCTGCTCCACTCCAGGTTTGCCTCCTTGTGGAATAAGGAAGAGTATGTTGCAGTAACACTCTCGGACCCCTGAATTAAACAGTGGGCAATGGATATTAAGCAGCAGTAAGAGTGGGGCAATGCCAGCCAACTTTCCATTACATACAACAGCTGCTAGTGAAGAAGATAGAGCTAGCACTGAGGGGGTCACACGAAGTAGGACGAAACTGGCAATGTTCATAGCACCCCAAACAACAGTGCCAGTAACTGTATTCTAAAGTCCAAGTCCCTCACTCCTGCAAAAACAGGACAAGTTTTCTGGGACACTGTCTTGATGATCATGACATGGACTTGTCCTCCAGAGACACCACCACCCCAGAGGAAGGAAATGGCAAAGGTAGAGGCATACATTCAGGAGCCCTGCAAGCCAAAAGAGATTGATCCCTTGTCTTACTGGACTGAGAAGGAGACTGTTTGGGGACATCTGGCCAAGGTAGCAGCAGGACTGCTCTCTTGCCCACCAACTACGTGTGCCAGTAGGTGCGTTTTCTCAGGCAGGGGATACTGTCAATTCACACCACTCTTACCTGAAACCTGGATTTGTAGAAAAAATTCTTTTCCTTAAGGTCAACCTACCATTGCTGGTCTTCCCTGAAGCCCCTTTTAAGCCCCTTTTTTCCTTTTAATGGGTAATCTGAGATTGTGCCCACTTACTCAGCTGTGCTGTGCTCCAGGCATAGTTTCCACTAGAGAAAGCGCTCTCTTGCACTCGCTCCGGAGGACCCGGTCTGCGAGCCACTCTTTAACCTCGCAGGGAGGCTCGTTGTCCCGCCTCCTGCCAGGAGTGGCTAGCTGACCGCGAGCTCTGGAGCGATAGGAAGGGAGACGTGGAGCCTGCAGCAACAGCGAAAGGGTGAGTGGACAGTCTGGCCCCAGGGGGCTGGACCCTTGTTATCTCCACCTGTGCGGGGGGGTGTGTTATTCATATTTGTATTTGTATACGAATACCCCCATGTCTAGTTTCCACCTACCACAGGCTATCTGCTACTTCAGTCTGCCTGCCAGTGCTGCCCAGGGTATTTGCCCACTCCCCAATGCAACCTGTCCTCTGCTTTCTCAATGCTGCTGGCACTTCTTGCTGGCATTTCCTCTGTTCAGACTTCAATGACTGCCCATTATAGTCATTTCCTAATACCTAGGCACTGCTGGCTGTTGTTGTGCACACCTTTTCTTTGGCACAGTCACCAGGAAGGTGTCAGAGGAAACTGGGAAATCCTTTAAAAATCCTATTTATATGTTTTTAAAGGGAAAAATAACAACTACAGTATATATATTGACTGTAATTCCAATTTTTAAAAATTCCCAATGTAAACGGGTGCAATTCCAAATTCCAAGTGCTCAGAAACCTCTGCTGGTCCAAATGATATGACTGGTCTCTCGACCTGGGCTTCTAAATAGGGCACTTTTTTTTTCATTACAAGACCTTTGCTGTCTACTTGTTAGTTCCTGGACATGATTTCAAACTTGAAATTACTTGGATCCAAGCTTGCTGAAGGGTCAGGAGTCAGCATATTAGAGTGTGGGATCAGCCAATACATTTATTATCTTCCATCAGGACTGCAACTTCTTCTCACTGTCAGTAAATTGCAGCTAATTCCCTCTTCCCATGGGACCATTTTGCTGTAAGTCAATTTCCTGTTTGTTCAAAGTTTTGAAGAAACTACTTAAAAATAACTAGGTTATTATACTTATTTCTATTTTATTATATTGAAAGTATGACTACACTACTACGATGGGATTGTTTTTCAAGTATCACAGTTAAAGTTACTTTTATAGCTATGTGCCTGGCTAGCTTCATTAAATGGTGAAAGAAGAATGTCTCATGATACAAGTACTGGCTTGTGCAGTTGCCTCATCTTCTACCATAGATGTAAATGCAGGAGAAGGTGATACCTGTATTAAGGCCACTGTTGTAGGTGTCAGAGATGAGGTGGATAAGAAAGAAATGTTTTTGTATTGTGGGCCTACATCTTGTACTATTCAGAGGTTTAAAAAGTAACTGTTTTAGTTACTCCTGAGAAATGGAAAAGCAAGGAGTTGCTGTTTAAAAACTGTAATGGGACCTTTTTGGGGAGAGGGACTCAAAGAAATTAACAACTAATTACATCTTAATTTTCCATGTTCTGGATTTGTAGGGAGTGTACTTCACCAAACATGATTGACTTGTCCTGCTCCCCCATCATCAATGGCTATGTGGTAGGGAATACCTCATCACCTTTTGATCATTTGCTAGTAATGAATTAACTATAGGTGTGACTAATTTCACAGTTTGTTGTATGCTGTATGCTAATTCGTTCATGATTGCATCAGTGTTAATAGCATTTATATAGGAGGCTCCAGTTCCCATAACTTCAAGCTAATCTCTTTCTTGGTATATGGGAAATGGAACACACCCTGCTATAGGCAAACTCATAATTTCCATCCTTTAAAACTTGTGCCAACATATGGAAGAATACATTCTGAAATGATCTTGAGATACATTTAAACTAGGGATGGAGATATTCGTATTTGTAAATGAATACAAATATCCTCGTTCCAGGTGCACCTAATGTGGGTCTGGCCTTTGGAACTGGACCATCCACTCAAGTGCTGCTGCTCTGCCAGTGTCACACACTTTCTGCAACTTGTGGAAATAGCTCTGCTGCCTCCCTGCTCAGCTGGACACTTAGCAGCTGTGTGGGACTACTTGTCCTCCCCCTTCTGCCTGGAATGGCCAGCAGAGCCAGGAGACAGTGGAGCTACTTCCGTGATTGGTGGGAAAAATGGGACACTGGCAGCGTGGTGGTGCATGAGTGGATGGGCTGTTCCCAAGGGCCAGACCCACATTAGGTGCACCTGGGACAGGGACATTCATATTTGTTTGCAAATATTAATATCCCCATCTCTACTTTAAACTTTTGAAGTAAACCTGGACCTCTTTCAATGAAAGTATAGGATCCATCAAAATCTATTGGGAGTGATGTAAATTCAAGGTGAGAGCCACTGTGATGCAGAGATTTTAATGCAATTTTTTTCCAAATGCACAAGTGCCCTGACAGACCCTCCTTAGCCTGAAAAGCCAAATAAAAACCTTCAGGCTGAGCACTTGCTTTGGTGTCTCGTAAGTATAGCTGAGCTTTCTGCTCCCCCACTTCTCCACCTTTCACTGTGATTGCCTTTATAGCATGAACCAATGGGTGCAATGATCCAACAAACCCATGGGCTGCAAAAAAAATTCACAGGAGGCGGACTGGGAAGCGAATGTAAGATTACTTTGGCATGAACTAAAGAAAGGCTTGGAAAAAAAACAGGACTTCAGTTGCCTCCTGAAATCCAGGAGGGATGGGCTAGCCACACCTATAGAGGAAGGGAATTCCAGAGTGAGACAGCCACCACAAAGAAGGCTTGATTGTGGGTGGAAGACCTCTGGGTCTCTCCCGGGGTAGCCACCTGGAGCATTCCCATATAAGAGGTGGTGGTGGGATCGGTAGCAGTTTGAGGGAGACACACTCAGACAGGCAGCAAGCTTCTAAACCATTAAGGGCCTTAAAAACTAACATAAACACCTTGGATTTGTTCTGGAAGCATACAGGCAGCAAATGCAGATGGGCCAGGACAGACGTTAGATGGTCATATTGAGATGTCCCAGAGACCAACCTGGGAGCAGCGTTCTGCACCAGCTGCAGCTTCTGAACAGCCTTCAGGGACAGCCTCATTTGGAGAGTGTTGCAATAGTCTGTTTTTAGGTTACAAGCACGTGGGCCAATGTTGTGAGGAATTTTCTGTTGAGATGGGGTGGAAGTGTGTAATCCATCTCAGCTGGTAAAAGGTGGACTGGGCCACAGCAGAGATCTGATACTTCATTGTGAGGGCCAGGTCCAGCAGCACACCAAGATTTTGCACCTGATCCTTCAGGGGGAATGTGATCCCATCACAATCAGCTAGCCAGCCAGCCACCAAGTCAATCAAAAGTCTCTCAAAGCAACAGAATCTCTGTCTTGTCAGAATTCAGTTTCAACATGTTAGCCCTTGTCCAGTCCATAACTGCGGCCAGCTAGGGCTGCAGGGTCTGCAGAACTTCCACTGTTGAGGAGGAAAATGAGAGATAGTCATCAGCGTACTGATGACAATGAACTCCCAAAGTCCGGATGATCTCTCCTAGATCATATAGATGTTGAACAGAATGGGGGAAATGATTGACCCCTGTGGGACATCACATTGCACCACCCAAGGGGATATATCTGTGAAGATTCTCAGTCATCCAGGTGTGGTTATCTGGAAGCTGAGTCATTGAACTGGACTTATTTCTTGCTAGGTTGAAATGTTTTGCTACTCATCTTCAGTCTGAGGAGAGTTGGTAGGAGATACCTGATATAAACTCTATGTTGGTTTCACTTCCCCCTGGTCTGAATAGGCTCATTAGCCTATTGACAGGGCAACCTATCACTGGTTGAATCCTGGAGAGGCCTCCCCTGCCTTTATGGACTTCCCAAGAGACACAACGAAGGAGCCCCCCTCAGACCCATCGTCAGCAACATAAACTCGGTAACATATAACATTGCTAAATACCTGGCCACCATCTTAGCACCATTGGTGGGACACTCGGATCACCACATTCACATCTCAGAGGGGTTTGCATCCAAGGTCAGGGAACTGAAACTAAATACTGACGAAACCATGGTATCCTTTGATGTCACTTCCCTCTGCACCAGCATTCCCACCCCCAATGCCCTAACAACTGTGAAAAGGAGACTGGAAGAAGACAACATTCTCTCCACCAGAAGCAGCCACAACCTGGACCAGACATGCCTGCTCCTGGACCTGTGTCTGAGCACCACTTACTTCACCTACAGAGGTTGTGCCATGGGTTCCTCGGTGTCACCCATTGATGCTAACTTATTCACGGAGGAAGTGAAAAAGAAGGCACCAAACACTTCTAGGGGACCACTCCGACCCATTGGTTCAGGTATGTGGACAACACCTGGGTGAAGATCAAGATTCAGGAAGTATAGGCCTTCACAGGCCACATAGACACAGTGGACTCCAATATAAAGTTCACCAGGGAAGATACCAAAGACAACTGGCTGGCTTTCCTGGACTGTGCAGTCATGATAGGATCCAACAGCAGCTTAGGAATAGAAACAGGATGCTAAACCACAGAGCAAGAAACATCCTCACATCCACAGAAGCCAAGAAAAAGGAAGACAGACATCAGAGGACAGCCCTTAAGGCCTGTGGATATCCAAAATGGGCCTTTAACAAGGCAGTGTCTTGACCCAGGAGGACAATGGAACAGTCTGAGACCCAGAGCCGACTGAAGAACCTGGTCATTCCTTACATGGGGGGGGGGTATGTCTGAAAAGTTCAAAGGGATTTTTGGTAAACACCACATACCTGTGAACTTCAAACCCACAAACATACTAAGGCAGAGATTCATCCACCAGACCAGACCAGACACAACAGGAGCAATATACTGTATCTGGTCCAATGCAAAGAGGAGTGTTTGGAGCTCTACATTGGAGAAACCAGACAGCCACTAAACAGGAGAATGGCCCAGCACAGGAGGGGCAATGGCTCAGGACCACAATCAGCAGCGTTCCTTCATTTGAAGGACAAAGGACAGTTATTTGATAATAAACAAGATGTAATCATTTTACACCGAAAAGATAGGTAGTTTATGGTCAGGGAGGCCATAAATGTGCATATAGAAAATCCCGCACTTAACAGGGGTGGAGGCCTTAGATACAGTCTATCTCCTATTTATCATGCTGCCCTTTCATCGGTCCCCAGAAGGATTAGGGACACATACCAAAAACACCGCTGTTAATGACTCGTGACAATGGATGGAGAAGGACTGCAGAAGTGGGATTATCCTTCAGTCCCAGTCTTTTTTCCTTCTAATGAGCCTATTCAGGTCAGGGAGAAGTGAAACCAACCATGGAGGATATATTAATAGTCTCCTACCAACTCTCCTCAGACTGAAGAAGCTGCTTGGATGAGTAGTGAAACTTTTCAACCTAACAAGAAAGAAGTTGAGTTGCAGTGACTCAACTTCCAGACACCAGGGGGATGAAACAGCCATCCACAGCTGAACCCAGGAGGATACTGTGGTCAACGATATCAAAGGCTGCTTAAAGATCCAGAAGACCAGCAGAGTCACACTCCCCCTGTCAGCCTCCCAGAGAAGATCATTGAGCTGCATGACCAAAGCCCGACTGAAATGGTTCTAGACTATCAGTGTCATCCAAGAACATCTGGAACTGTCCAGCCACCACTCTCTCAACCAATTTGCCCATGAAGGGAATATTGGTGATGGGACAATAATAATTAAGGTTGTCCGATGAAAGAGTTGTCTGTTTTAGGATGGCCTGACCACCATCTCCTTCAGACAGAGGGGAAGATACTCCTCCTGCAAGGAAGAATGGGTGGTCTGGCAAGCCCATTCTATAGTCCCCTCTCTGGCAGCTTTTAAAAGCCAAGAGGGGCATGGGTCTGATCGAGAGGAGGTAAGCTTAGAATGTGTAAGTGCTTTGTCAACATCATCAGGCATCACAGGGAGAAATTGAGCCAATAAAACTGGATCAGATGGGGCACAAGACATCCCGCTTTTACTTATTGCCTTACTAACAGATTTCAAGTTCCTACAGAGGACCTTGATCTTTGAAAATGGGCTGCAAACTGGTCACATTCTGTGGCATCCTGTTGGAGCCCCAGATGTCATTTGGCAACGGTGAGGTCATGGAACACTCTATAGAGCTCCACCTGTTGATTGGTAGCCGCACCCATCTATCTCACCTGCTGCGACAGTCTCATGGAGACCATGGTACCCATGAAGTCCAAGGATGGACCAGGGACCAGTGCCTCAGCAAGGACATTGAATTTCCCCAGAAGCACAAGGGGGGGGGGACTTCAACATGGCAGCAGAGATAAAGTCCGTCAGCCTTGAGAGGGACAATTGTGGGTTGTTGGGAGAGCATTATACCAGCACTAGGCCCAACCTGTCAGCAGACACATGGAGGCACTCCACCCAGTATCGGACAGGGAGGTAATCCTACTAGCCTTGATGGGATTTTTAAATGCAATGGCAACCTCATCTCCTCAACCCTCTGGTCTGCCTTGATGGTGAACAGAATAACTTGGGGGCAAATCTGAGAGAGGGGTACCTGAAATTTGACAGCTTGTTTTTTGTTGTTGTTTTTTGTTTGTTTTGCTATGCAAGGAGTTGCTTCATGAGGAACGATCCAGTTTGGTGGGCAACTTGAAGCAAGTTAAACTTTCCACAAATAGTGCTCAGTGAAGAATTAAAGATGTTAACATATAGCCTGAGGTAGTGATTAGTCACTTGCAGCTGATCTCCAGCTGGCAGCCTCTTACCAGACATTGGTTCCTTTCCAATGTGCTCTTGGGTCTATCTCTGTAAATTATATGGAGAAAATGTGTTTTACCCTTAGTGCCACAATTCCTGAAGACAAGAAAGAGCAATATTATTTATTCCATTATACAGTATTTATGTTAGTGTATGACTGTATGCATCCAACATGCGACAGCAGTGCAATATGTACCACAAGAAGGAACATGTGGACAGTCTTCAATAGTGTTGTCCAGTCTTGACGGACTACAAGAAGGCCCCCCAGGACCCCAAGCTCTGGGCACTTTCTCTGCTGCTGTTCTATTGTCTGTTGCCTAGAGCAGCAGACTCAGCTTTCCTGCCTGAAAGCCTGTAGAGCTACTACCACAGTTACTGTCAGTCAGAGTTAGCATACTAGACTAGATGATTAATGGGCTGATGAAGTATAAGGCAGCCTCCTGTATTAGTGTGCACCAGAGTGACATTATCTCGTAACTTTGAACTTGATTTGTGGGAAACTTGCACCAGCCTGCACCAAAAGGGCCAGTCGGGACATGCTTTATTTCAGTTTGCCACAGCAAAAATTACAGAAATAGAGGAGGGGGCACATTAGTGGCTAGCACCTGGCATAAACATCTGAGGATGGCAGTCCAATCTGTGTTGGAAGATGTTGGCTCAGCTTATGCCAAACAAAACTTGCCAGCTGGATAGCTCAGTGGTTTAACTCAGTGGCTGCGGAACCAGAGGTTGGGAGTCCGATTCCTCACTGGGCCTCCTTGACAAGGGCTGGACTTGAGGATCCCCACAGGGTCCCTTCTGCAGTTCTCAGATAATAAAGTGCCCCTCAACCCATCATTCTAATTCAGAGATGGCTCCTGGTATTCCAAGATGGCCCCCTTTTTCATGCTGCCTTCTTGGCACATTCTGTTCCTCCTTTCCTCCCAGTACATGTTTTGAACCAGCCAAGAAGGCAACACCCTTCTCCTGAAGTCTATGTTTTCTCCTGTGACTCAACAGGGAGAAAAACGAGCACTTTTCTTTCCACACACATCTTTCAAGCCTGAACGTTTTCTTTATATTCCACAGAGGGGTGGACCTGTTTTAGCCAGGTCGCCCTCATCTTAAGCCGCTAGAAATTTTGCCCGGGAGAGGGAGAGAGAGAGAGAGAAAGCCTATAAACTTTTTTTTAAAGCGTCGGCGCTGGTTAGTTGTGGGAAAGTGCCTTCACTCGGCCTCCTTCTGCCTCCCCTTCCTCCCTCAGCCTGACTTTCCCCACTTTCCGAGGGTGGGGAGACTTGCGCGGGGGGGCGGGTGAAAGGTGCCTTCCCAAACTTGAACCACCACCTCTCCTCCTCCTCCATCAAAGAGGTGGAGGACTGAGAGGCATTCTCATCCATCGGAGGTCCGGGCGGGGCGGGGTGGAGGGCAGGCAGCCTCTTAGGGGAGAAGCTACCGCCACCGCCTCCTCCGCCTCCTCCTCCTCTCCTCCTCCACAAGGGGCTTCTTTCACTGCTCGAACAGGCGCGCTCTTCTCCAGGGCTGCGCCCCAAACGGCGGACCAACTCCAGGGAAGGAAAAAAAAGTGAAGCCCCGCGGAAAGCGGCACCTTTGCCGAGCGGCTCGCCAGCTCCAAGGCGCGGCGGGATGCTGCGGCGCGGCGCCCACGTTTGGGCCGCCGCTCGGAGGGGCGCGGAAGGGCTTCCTCGCCCCCTCCCTCTCGTTTTGTGCCTCTTGACAACGACGTGGGCCGCTGCCTCTGGGTAGGAGGGCAGAGGAAAGGGTGGGGGGCAGCTTGGGGGGGGGCGGCGGCAGATGGGGAGGAATGGGAAAGGAAAGAAGGGGAAGAGTTGGGGGGCCGGGTACCCTCTTCACCCCTGCCCCACCCCCAGGAACAGGGTTCCACCTAGAGAGAAGGCCTCGCCGTGCATCGATGGGGAGGAGAAGAACCCGACAGAAATCTGCGGAATCCCAAATGAGCCCTCTTGACGATTACAGAATGGGTCCCCTTAATTGGGACGGGACCGGGCGGCAAAACTCTCATGTTTTTGCTTCCCCGCCCCCCCCCCCCCACTGCTGGATTAGATCGGAGGGAAAGTACCTAAAGAGAGCTTGGTTTCCACACGTGATAACAAGTGGTGCACTCAGAAATGTGGGTGAATCCGCGATACTGCTCCCCCTCATCTTTGTTTCCTGATAGGGACTCTCCTTCTGTTTGGCACAGTGAGATATGCGTAATCAACAGATTTGGGAATTTATAAAACGATTATTTAATTATTTAATATCACACACGCGCACACACACACACACACAGAGAGAGAACTTGGTTGGATTTTGGTGTTACATACCCAGCATGGGGGTGGGCAGGGGCAACATTAGCAGTTCTGCCAAATGTTTTATTCCATCCATCCATTCATGTCTGTCCTTGAAGTGTAGAACTGGAACACATCTTAATGACAGTCACAACCATTCTGTATGGATTTCCTTGAAAGTGTGACTCAGTGAGGTTCACTCCTGCCAAGTTAGCAAAAGATTCCAGAAGGCTGCTTCCTTCTGAATACACTAGTTAAACGCAAAGTGCAAGGGTATAAGTGGTGCTGTGCCAGAGCCCTAAAAATAGATGCTTATGGATGTGTTTCTTTCTTGAGGACATAATTTTTAAAATGCCTAATAGCTGGAGATAGTCACTGCATTTTTTTCACCTGTGGTACCATAGTGTGTGTGCTTGTTTTCTTTAGAGACTGTTAGAATGAACAAACATACTTCTTTACAGTCGTAAACAAGTGCTATAAGATACTGTTAAGATTTCTGAGAAGTTGGCAGCAGTCCATGAAGGCTTATGCAAGATATAGTGTCAGGATATCAAAAGACTGTTGTTTTTGCAATATTAATCTCCTGGTTGTGGTTTGCATTGCTTCCTCTCCTCTAATGGGCAGGATCCTCATACAGATCTGTCTTAATTCAAGCAAAAAACAATGAAGCAGTGAGTATTAATTTATTCCCCTCCTCTATTTCTCATTGTTAGACCCACCTACCTGTTGGCAGGTCCCGAGATCATTAGGCCTGGAGCAAATCTCACTATTGGAGTAACGCTGTTGAAGGCAAGCCCATCACATGTTACAATAAAAGGAGAAGTGTTGTTTGAAAATAACTCTGTGCTACATGGGGAAGCTGTCTTCCAAAGAGGTGAGAGGACTTCATTGACCTAAAAGATACCTGAAATGTATAGCTGAATCCTTCCTCCATCAGTTATTAGTCATTATTGTGCCCATTACAGCGCAGTTGCATGGGTGTTTACTCAGAAGTAAGCACTCCTGTAGTCTTAAATTTAAGATTACTGTGGTTAAAAAGATTGCATTTTATGACTGTTAAAGGAGCGCATTAGATATAGTAATTTAAAATGTCTAAAACAATTAAGTCTTTTTTCTGTTACTGAAGTTCCAGAGGGATATGGAAGAGTGTGGTCTCTAAAGATGAATTGCTGGATAGCCCAGTGGTTTAGGTCCCTGGCTGTGGTTAGGGAATTCAATTTCCCACATAGGGTTCCTTCCAGCCCTTCCTTTCTAAGATTGCTGACATTATTTGCTGAGTTGGTCTAATGGTTGTGCAAAAGCAGTCTTGAGTTCTGAGATTGGAAAGGGACCTCGTTCCTTGTACTTTGTCATTTGTTGCCTGAACCTACTCCTGACAGTTCCTCTTTCAAATGTTCTCCTGACTGTTTCCACTGTTTCTGTTCAGGAGGGGCTGATGGGTTCAGAAAGAGCTTTACTCCTTTTTATTGGCATGTAAGCTGAGAGAAACTGAAAAGTGCTTTGGAGTCCTGACAAGCAAGCTGGGGAAAAAAACCCCAAACAAAAACCTGTCTAGAGGAACTGGGTCAGAAGAATGGTTGCAGCTGGCTTTTGGTTTGTTCTGAGTTAGAGGCACAGAATTTGAAGTGTGTGCTTTCGGGAATGAATACCTATAAGCTGCCTTATTAGAAAGGTTCACGGTGTTTATGTCCTTTTGCTTCTCAGACCTGACTCTGGGTTGACAAAACATCGGAAGTACTGGCAAAGCATGTCCTTGCATGTTCCTCCTGGGTTATTCTTTTCAATAGCATAATACAGTAATTATTTAGCATATTTCTGGACTATCATTTCTCCAAGGAGTTAAAGGTGGTGTACGTATGATAATCTGATTTTTATCCTCTTAAAAACCCTGAAAGAGATTGTTATTTTAACAACCTTGAGAAATAGGATAGTTATTTATCTAGGGCAACTGAGAGAGTTTAACGATGGGCAGGGATTTGAACTCAGGACAATCAGGTCCAAATTCAGCATTGTGTCTACTAATATGTTTTCTGTCATCCACATATAATAGGCTTGGGCTGGAGTAACATTTTGTAAAAAAGTTTATTTGTGTGCTCCGGGGAGGATGGGTGCAGCATACAGATGAAAAAGATTTCTCAAGAATTTCTGAACAATCCTATGTATCTTTAGGCAGAAATAGATTCCATTGTGTATGGTGGGGTTTATTTCGTGCGTTTAGAATTGCACCCCAAATGCCACACACTGCTGTGAAAGGAGATGATAGAAAAGTAAAGCAAAGCATTCTGCTTATATAACACCCCATAAAATACTCTCTGTGTGACTTACAATTGAATTATGCAGGCTGCCAAGGTTCCTGCTAAGGTGGGGGTGCACACACATGCACACAACTCTGTTTCCCTCCACGTAGCTCTCTTCCTTCTCCACATAGCAATCACGTTAGGTTCCAACGGAACCCAGTGCACGGGGGGTGGGGGTCGTGGAGTTGTGCATGCGCGCAGGGGCGAAGCCGTGTGTGCAAGAGGTGGAATCCTGCCCAGTGGGGCTGAAAATTAGAGGGTACATTGCAGGCTACCCCCTTGTCCCAGTAAACTGGGTACTCAGTTTACTAACCACAGAAGGATGGAAGGCTGAGCCAACCTTGAGCTGCCTACCTGAGCTGTTAGGATTGAACTCAGGTCGTAAGCAGAGTCTTGACTTCAGTTTAACTACCGTGCCATGAGGCTATGTGCCATTTGGGAATTTCCATATACAAAGAAAATTCTCCATAAGAGATCACAGGTTTAATTTATGGGATAGTCTAGTTTTCTTCTTGGGCAAGAATGTAATAAAAAGAAAGGTTTGGAATTATTTCTCAGCCCTTCAAAACTCATGTCTCCTTTTGATAAATGCAGTCATCTCATTCTCCCTGTCAAATCTGTCTCCTCCAATAATTTTATCTGAAATTTGAAGTATTGTCATTAAAAGGAAATGAAAGCATTGTAAACTTAAAAAGTGGATGCAACTGCAGCATGTAATAAAATGAGGCATGAAGCAGCATTTCAAGAAAGCTGTCGCTATAATCTCCCTCACATAACAATCTCTATTACAGTATTAAATATGTTTTTCTAACAACGCATGACTCCACCTTTTTTTTAGAAAGAGCAGTTTAATAAATGTGAATTTAAAAGAACGCATCTTGTATAAAATAAGAGCAGAGCAAACTAGAACAGATTTGGTTTTTCATTCTTGAATTGGGATGGTTTACTAATTTTCACTTTACCTGAATTGTTCTCCATCCATTGGAGACTATTGCTAGGTAAATGGGAATTGAATTGTAGTCCTATAATGCAGTTCTACATACCCACCTTTCTTTCTGTCTATCTTACCAGTTCTCTTGACACGTGTATAGGATTATAGCTTTATCCAGAAAGTGATAGGCATAATCCCTCCCATTTTTAAACTGAAATATATATATCAAATACTGTACTGCAATGTGGGTTTTTATTTGAAAATGGGAGGGATTATGCCTATCATATGGCTCCCCTGAAATCTAAATACACTCCATCTTACAGGGAGAGATCCCAGTGGTTGACAGTTACCCGAAATACATGTAGGATCCGTAATCCAGTGATGCTTACTGAAATGCATATAGGTTTGCAGCATTAATACTGAAGCTAAATTGTGACTCTTGAACTTTGCGGCTCAGACATTAGTCACCGGGTGGACTCAGGCATTGTAAGTTTCAGCACCATCTTCTGCAAAGATCTGATTTTGCATGGTTTATTGCAAGGCTGAAACGACTTCCTTTCCACATACGTTGGATTCCCACCTCCCACAAGAAGGATGGCCAGTGGCTGCACTGTTTGGGGTGTTAGAAGCTATAGTCCAACATATTTGGAGGACCCTGGGACAGGGAAAGGACTGCTTGGAAGGACGACTGTGTACATTTTCAGGGGCGAGGGGGTGTTAGTGTTGCAAAAAGAGGAGTTCTGCCATACCTGAAAGACCCAACAAGTTTTATTGGTGCAGTGTTTTGTGGACTCCAGCCCAGTGAATCTGAGGAAGTGGTTGGAATCCCTGAAAGCTTAGTCCAATAAAACTTCTTAGTCTAAAAGACGTTGGTTTTCAATTACCATTTTATGAAGCATTTGGAGCATTCTAAGCACACTGTAAAGTCTAGATTTCTGGCAATTTGTGACGTTATGATTTAGGAAGAAAAATGTGTCTCTGCTCTAAATCACATAAGAACCAAAATTTGTTCTTGAGTTTTACTTTCATTTCGGATTAATGTTCTTACCCATTAAGAGTGGTCATAGGCTTCTGGAAGAGAACAGAAGAGAACTTGATACCAAAGTTAAATCTGGTACAGAATCAGAGGCTTGTTTTCCCAACTCTTTCCTCCTCTTTTTGATCCACAGCTGAGTGAAGGAAATGGTGAAAGTGGGGGGTCCTGCTGAACTCTTTCACCTCCAGTTGTTTCCCCCCCCTCAAAATTGTTCCTCCCAAACTTTTTTACTTCCCATAGGAAGATCATATTGTCAGGGAACAAACAGATTAGGGACTCCTGAATTTAGAAAAAAAATGGCTCCAGGGTTAAAGGGTGCAGCAGTTCTTTCCCTCTCGTTCAAACATAGTTTTCTGAAACATGTTTTTGTAAGGGGAAGGATACACATAACGTCCTATTTTTAGAAGAGGTAGCCCTGCTAGTCCAGTGGTTCTTAACGTGGGCGATAATGCCCCCCAGGGGGCGATTTCATTTTTCAGGGGGGCGGTAGGGGGGGCGCTGGAGCAAGCCAAACCTGTGAAGATGGCTGCAGCCTTCTTACAGTGTGCATGAATATATATTTTCCTCCAATTTTAATTTAGTTTCAGACTTTTTGTCTTGAAATTTTTAGTTCCTGCATTTGTTTTTATGTCCTTTTTATATTTCTTTTTGTGTCTTAAAATTCACTTGCAACTAAATTATTAAATGCTACTTTTTTGGGGGGGCATTTCATTTTCTTGGAATTGAATTTTGTTTTCAGGGGTCATTGGATTTAAGTGTCTTAAATAAATAAATAAATAAATAAATAAATAAATAAATAAATAAATAAATAAATAAATAAATAAATAAATAAATAAATAAATAAATAAATAAAAAGATATCACCGTGGGGAGGGGGGCGATGATAACTTCCTCAATGGCTCAAGGGGGCGTTTCTTTCAAAAAGGTTAAGAACCACTGTGCTAGTCTGTGCTAGCATCTCAGGCAAAAACAAAAGAAAAATAAAAAATAAAGACTTGATGACGGGATGATGGGATTTGTAATCCTAACCTGGTGGGGCAAAGGTTGTGCCTCCCCTCCCCTACTCTCCATCTGAAAGGCTGCCAGAGGAAGGCTCCTGCCTGAAGTCTGATCATTTGCAGAGGGTTTTCCATCCTTAATTCACCACTTCCACTCCTGCTTTCAGCAAATTCCACCTTCTTTTGCTGCTCAAATTGCTGATAATCTGGGAGGGAAGGCTTTCTCCTACTACATCTGTCTTGGCCCCAGCCTTCTTTGCTTAACTCTGCAATGAGAAAAAAAGTTTCTACTGTACAAGTGTTTTATGCTGAAACAGAAATCAGTTAGAATAAATTGTGGCAAAAAAGAGTAGATGTTACATGACTGGCAAAGATCTAAGTAAGATAAAGAGTGCAATTTTTCTTCTAAAGGGGAAACTGAGGTTGGTAAAATTATGGCAGCAAGGGCAAGTGAAGAAGTAGAAGGCTAGTCTCTCTGAGTTGGGTTGGGTACTGTTAGCCTGGTTTGGTTACGGTGAGAAATACAGAGAAAAGTTTTCCTCAAAGGCCTTCCCAAGGCAGGCAGAGCACACTCATGGCTAGTGGCAGACATACATTTTTGGGGCCTTAGAACTTGAACTATTATGGGGGCCATTCTCAACCAGCAGTGAGGTCTGGGTAACCATAATTTTTTTAAAAATGTGGACTAAAGTTGCTTCTGGGGCTCTTATGAGATTACAGGCCCTGGAGCTTAAGCTTCATTAGTTTCATAATAGAACTGCCCTTGCTCATGGCATAAAAGTTACAGCTAACAATCTGATGTCTAGGGAAGAGAGATTCTCATTCTGTCTACAAGAACTTTTCTGCTCTGGGAATGCCATAAAGGCCACCAAGTAGAAGCATTTATTTGGAGCCCCAAGAAGAAGAAGAAGAAGAAAAGTTTGGGGCGTGGGGTGAGGAAGGAAGGCATACTTTGCAATACCAATTCTGACCTACGAAAGGAACACACACTCAGTCATAGTAATAAATAGTTGTAACAAATGAAAGGAGCTAGATAAGAAAGGAAAAGAGGAAATTCCAGAATGCCAATCCTTCCTTGCACTGACAGTGCTGGTCTTTCATTTCCCTCTCCATGTATGGAAAATGGCTGACCCAATAATTATCAGAGTGTATACTGTATGACAGGGACGTGGTGCTGCTGCAGGTTAAACCGCAGAAGCCTCTGTGCTGCAAGGTCGTAAGATCGAATCCATGCGACGGAGTGAGCTCCCATCACTTGTCCCAGCTCCTGCCAATCTAGCAGTTCAAAAGCATGTAAAAATGCGAGTAAATAAATAGGTACCACCTCGGTGGGAAGGTAACAGTGTTCTGTGTCTAGTCGTGCTGACCACGTGACCACGGAAACTGTCTTCGGACAAATGCTGGCTCTACTACGGCTTGGAAACGGGGATGAGCACCGCACCATAGAGTCGGACACAACTGGACTAAATGTCAAGGGGAACCTTCACCTTTACCTATACTGTATGGCAGCCTCTGAGGCCACCCTCCCACCTGAGTGCTTGGAGCTCCACAAGAGATCTTGGTCTTTACGGATTGGGAAGTTCAACCGTCACTGGACATCTTCTTTGGCATCAACCGAGTCTGCCTGCATACTGCGTATTACTTTTGATTTCCCCTTTCTCACTTGGAATCATGGCATATCTTAAAAAAACTTTTCAAAACTTTTAAAATGTTTTTAAATGCCGGTTTGAACCCAGAGGATCTGTAGGAGGCCTGCTGCATTCTTTGGATGAGCAGGAGCCACCTGCTTTGCTCCATGGTCACCCCAAAATCGGACGGATACTCCTGATTTGGTCCCTTTTCACACATTTGACTGAAGATAGTGCTCATCACTAAGAAAACAAAACAAAACACAACCACATACTCGTAGGCCTTAAATGTACAATTGTAGCTGGATTGCCTTCAGTTGCCTGACAAGTGTACACTCAGTGGCAGATCTGGGTTTGATGCTTTGTAATGTTTTCAGTGATCTAGAGCAGCGCTTCCCAACCTTGGGTAACCCAGGTGTTCTTGGACTGCAACTCCCAGAAAACTTCACCACTAACTGAGGTTTCTGGAAGCTGCAGTCCAAGTATACTTGGGTTACTCAAGGTTGGGAACCACTGCTCTAGATACATTTTCTTCATTTTGATTTTACACAGTAAATCTGGCAGTCAGGTACAGAAAAGGTATCTGGTTCAAGTTGTTTTTATTTTTTATCCATTTGTATCTGTTGCGAGCTGACTAAACCTCAGCTCTGTTCATTATGACAACAAGCATACAATTCCATCTGGCTTATGTCATGGCATGCAAAGAGTTTTGTTTTGTAGCCACAAAGAATAGCTGCTGTAAATATATTCAGTTGATTCTTAATTAAAATGGCAGCCTGAAACTAAGTGTGCAGTAACTTGTGCCAGTCACAAGCAATTCAGGAATCATGTAACTTGATGCTGAAGAAGGGAGTTAAAAAAACCCAACATCCTGTGTTATTAAATATACAGAAGCTATGTAAATTACTGGCAAGCTGAGACAAGCAGTGGAGACAGCAACACTGGGGGAAATGTGCCAGTATTGGAGGCTTGCTTGCTTGACAATATAAACAGCCAAATTTATGTGCCAGCCGAGAGCACACTCCTGAATGCTAAGCTGTAAAACAGCAAGGCAACAAGGATAGGATTTGATAGTATGAATTTTGTAATATAAACATGCCATTAAGTCTTTCCGAGACTCTCCCTTTGCCAGGTGACTCATCAGATGTTGCTGGCTTTGCATGGCAGGCTCTGGAAAAGTTGAAAGCGTAAAACAGAGTTAAGGCAACCCCAGCAATTTTCCTTATGTAGCCAATTGAGATAAATTTAAGCTCTCCCCCCCCTTTTTTCTTGCTTTGTTGATGTTTTGTTTGTTGTGTCCAACAAAGGACAAATATATTCATAAAAACCAGAACAGTGTAATATCCACGTGTTATTTAATATACTTTTTATCTTCTCTGATCCTCAATTTTTCCTGCAGCAATCAGAACAATAATTTGAAATGGTGCTCCAAATATTGTGAGTTCAAGAATTACTGATCCAGTCTTATTACTCTCTGACTAGTCGTGACTTTTGTTCAGGCAGTGTAGCCTTTTGAAGTGCTTCTAGATGGTCAGCTTTTGGTGCTCTCAATCAAAAGGCATTGTACTTTGTCTTTCTGTCTTCTGCGTTCTGACTTCTCCTTTAATAGCTCTTTTCTGGTAAAATGGAGGGTTGAAAGAAGGGGTGGGAAAACATGGGAGGGTTACAAACAGAAGATGACGTCACGTATATTTTAAGAGAACACCAATGTACTGTAAGTGGCAAAAAATCTGTATTAGAGGTAAGAAGCAGGTACATAGCTGAATGTTTTCTTCTGTAGTCTTTTATTAATCTTTGTATAGCTTGCTTCTTTTTATTTATGTCTTCTTCTTCCTTGGAGGTTGCTTCCTATTTTGTTTCCTCCTTGTTATAGATAGATGAATGTTGTGATGGCTACCAGGCATGGTCAGAAGCAGCAGCCCAGCTAACCACAGCTGGGTTTCCAGTTCGTGCTCTTTTCTAGTTGTGATTTGTAAAAACATTCCAACTTCAGCAAATTCAGAATCAGATTTATAAAGAAAGAACTGAGCTGATTTATCTCTGAGTGCTCGCTGCTTTTCCTAGCGGCCGGGGTGTATATTTGTTTGAGGAACTGAGGAGACTCTGTCACATCAACATTCAGATGTGGCCTTTAGTGTGAAGCAATTAATTTAATCAGTATGGTTGGGGAAACAGCTGGTATAAGTTTTCCATTTGCCCTAATAGTTTCAGCTCATCATGCATCTTTCTCAGCTGTGTTACCTTGGTAGGAGAACTCACAGAGTGAATCTCACCCATCCCTTTGTATGTCTCCTTCACTCCCCCTTCCTTGCTTCCACCTTTCAGTTACGCATCTGTTGGTTATCTGAAGCGGCTTTATTCATCCCTTGCCAAGGCAGAGGCTGTTTTGTATCTGCCTTTTCTCACTTACTGCAGTGAAGGAGAGTTACGTAAATAAAAGCATGAGATTGACAGAAGCTTAAAAATGCTGCCTCTACATTTTTATATATTAGAAAGTTAGGATTTTTTTTTTAAAAAAACCTTAACGCTTTAGTCATAAAGGGTGGTGGTGGGGTTTGGAAGCAATTACACGCAAGGATCCATTTGTTCTCGCTGTGACTGCTAGCTGGTAATCGTTTCTGGCAGCCAGCGAGGGTTGGAGTTGTTGCTCTCTGCTTCTGTGAGGAATTTGTGTATAACAGCTCTTCTGCTTCATCCCATCTACTAGACATTGTGTCCCCTCCTACCATGCGGCCTCTTGGAACCATTTTGGAAGAGGCACTTTTCTTTGTCCTTGTATTGCTTTTGGGTTTTTCAAAATGTATTAATCCTGTGGTGGAACACCCTAGTGGTTTTCCATTCTGGATTACCAACACTGAGTTTATGGTTGTCACTGGCAACCAAATTGGTGCATTTCTCCGATTACATGGCTGTGTTTCAGCAGCAGAAGTTTTAAACTCAGTACTTAACTTAAAGGCCTCATGCCTGTCTGAATTAAAAAAAAAAACTTTACCAACAGCCCAAATAACTACAAAGATGAACAGTACAGGAAAAGATTTAAGGATGTAGCCTTAAGCTTACTAACTTGGAAACTCAAAGACAATTATTTTCAGTTACATGTGCTAAAGCTGAGCAGTTTGCATTTGAGCATTGTTTTGAAGTATAATCATAATAATCATGTGCAGTCAAGTCAATTCTGATTTATGGCAGCTTTTTTCATGAGTTTCTAGGTAGAGAGTACTCGGAGATGGTTTACCATTTCCTTCTTCTTGGGACTGTGGAGCTTCCCCAAGGCACTGTGGAGAATTGAACCCCCAACCTCTGTACTTAACTGACTGAACTATCCAGCCAGCTGTTTTTGGCATATATGGCATAAAAAAGTCTGGCCTCTTCCTCCCACAGAGGAATAGTAAAACACGCTGTTCATGACATAGATCTTGAAGTCTCCTTAGATGTTAGTTTCTTCAAGTTAAAAAAAGTGGTGGTTGGTTGGAAGGGGGTCAAGATGCCACACAGATGCCTCCCTATTGTATTCTTCTAGTATAAACTTGTATTATTAGGCAGTGGGGGCTTTGTTGCAGTGGAAGATCCTATCTACTCTGCCTGGGTGGGTGGAAATCTGCTGCCTTTGGTTCTCACTGCTGGTGGTAGCAGGCAGAAGCCCCCAGCGGGGAAGTTCCACAAGTCCATCTGGATTTCAGAGAAATCGAAGCTGCTGTGTCCAACAGAAGCATCAGGTTTTGGGTTTTCATCCTGTTAGATCTTAACATTAAAAAGATTTGACATTTCAGGGGCTGCCTCCCCTTGTTTTGCAGAAGTATTTATTCACGCATATATTAAATTTCTGTTCCGCCTTTCTGCTACAAATCATATTCGTGATGGCAAGACAAGATGAAATAAAAAATTATCACAATGTAAAGAAAGAGAGCAAATAAAATAATATTTGTAAAGGAGGAAACAAACAGCAACCACCCATTAAAATCTACTTTAGCAAGAAGTCAGTTTAAAAGCTACATGCCTGACTGAACTGAAAAATAATCTGTGCCACCTACCCAAAGAACAACAAGGATGTATCTAGTCTGACTTCCCTTGGCAGGACATTGCAGAACCTGGGAACAGAGATTGAGAAGGTCCCTTTCTAGGTTCTCATTGAACACACTTAAAGTCTAGGATGGCTGTGTTTCAAACACTGTAGTCAGGTGACACATTGTAAAGGGCTTTGTAGGTCGTAACCAGTGCTTTGATTACAATTTGGATTGCTATTCTAAATTGTAATCAATTATGTTGGGCTTCCACTGAAAAGGATTTGAGAACTCTGGCCATTCTAGCATCCATGAACAGATGCAGACAAGGGCTGTGAATATGAATAGGTCTGTGACAAACTAGGATTATGTTCAGAACCATTTCAAGTTAGGATGATTTGAAATTTAATATCATGAAAAGTTAGATCATTAGTAATTGAGAGAGTTTGGGGATTATTTTGGATGACATTTTGCTTAAGTTTGATAAGCTTAATTATTAAGTAAAACAGTGATGATATGGGAAAACCCACTTGGGAATAGTATTATTTTCCATTTGGGCAGCAAGATTATCTTAGTGTTTAAAAAAGGTCTCAAACATAACCACATTAAAAAGTTTCTAATTCTCAATTTCTCATGCTTCTAATTAAAGCAGAATTTAGCTGCATAAAACAAGACTGTAGCTTCAGTCTTACATTTTCATTTTGATTTTTTTAAGTGAAAGTTTGTTCTACAGTACTCTAGAAGTCGTGATAGGTAAAACAAGGAAGGATGTATGTTACACAGTTGTTGAAATTGTTTTGTACATTTATGCAAAAGATGTAGCTGTTGGAAACAAATTGCCATCAGTTAAGAAATATCTAAAAGCTATTGCTTGTTGCATATTGAGTTGTGTGACCCGGCATGTAGCAGATGATGCCTACAGAGATTTCTTTAGTCAATTTGCATCTAAACATTGCACCTTTTGTGTATACTTAAGACAGCAAGATGTAGTGTTCGCTACCAAACTGCATGGCCTTAGAAAGGGATTACACAAATAAGTAAGAGGGTAATCATGATAGCTGTGCGATGCCTCCAGAGTCAAGAGGCAATATGATTCTAAATGTCAGTTCTGAGGAACACAAGCAAGTAAATTTTGTTGTCCTCATTTTTGCCTGTCGTCATTAGGCTGGCCAGTATAGAAACAGGATGGTAGACTACGTAGGCTTTTGGATCCAGGATTGTTTAGAGATTCCTTTATATGAAGAATTGTAATGATAAATGAAGGAAGGAATAAATCACTCTTAGGATAGCAGCCAAAACATTTTGTTTATATCAGTGGTCCCCAACCTTTTGACACCACAGACCAGTTGGGGGACGACTGAGTCTGTGCTTTGGGGGGCACCCCCTTGCGCTTGCACGTGTGTGCAAAGGGGCGGCACATGCTTGCATGGGCACTTGCGTGCATGTGAAGGGGAGGGAGGTGCTCACACGCATGGGCAAAGGGGCTGTGTGGGTGGGCATGCAGGGGGTAAGTGTGCGCGGGGGAGCAGAAGATCTGTCTCCGTGGCCCGGTTTGGCCAAGGCTGTAGACTGGCACCGGGCCGCAGGCTGAGGATTGGGGAAACCTGGCTTATATGGCCTAGTGTATATTGAGTAGAGATGGGCACGAAAGGTAAAAATGAACCAGGAAATTAGTCTGAAATTGCTAGCTTATTGATTTGAATCAGTTTGGAATTGTCCAACCTTAACCGGAACTTGCCTGAATCAATGAATTTTGGGCTATTTATAAACCTGGTTCATTGACGCTCCCCCCAGCCTGCACCCACCTGTTCACACTGCCCTCTTTTCCTGTGCTGCTGCCACCATCTTGAGAGCCCCTTTGGAGGCTGGTGGCCATCTGTGTGTGTCCCTGTCTACCAGCTGAGAGGTGGCGCAGATGGCTCCGCTCCAGCTAACTAATTTTTTAGTTGTCTGACCTGTCAGCTGGCTGGGGGTCATCTGCACACCGGGCTGTCTTAAAAAAGAAAACAAACAAACAAACAAAAACAACCCCCCAACCCCAAATGAACCAACAATACAGTTTGTGGTTCGTTTTGGAAAAATTCATAAATTTCTCGTTCATGGACTTCCACGAACCAAGATGAACTGCGATTTTGACAGTTCATGCTCATCTGTAATATTGAGCTAGCTGGCTGAATAGCTCAGTGAGTTAAGTTTTTGTCTGTGGAGCCAGAGGTTTGGAAGGTCAGTTCCCCACTGTGCATCTCAAAAGAACCAGCCTGTGTGGCCTTGGGTAAGCTGCACAGTTCCAGGGCACCCCCAGAAGAAGGGAATGGTAAACCACTTGTGAATACTCACCATCTAGAAAACCCTAAAAAAGGACACCGTAAGTCAGAACTGACTTCACAATACACAATTACTATTATTTATATTGAGGTAGAATCCTTGACAGCTTACGAGAGTAAACTTCGGGATGATATTTGTTTTCTGTCATAAAGAAATACCAGGCAGAGGAAATACCTACATATATGTATCTTTTCATCACCGTCTCTATCTGTATATGTGAAGCCTACATTGGATGTTTGCAATTTATAATTCTACAATTTTTGTGTGTGTGGTTTGTGAGTCTGTTGAATCGATATGTTTAAACTTTAATGGGTGTTTAAAAGAAAGCAGGATTTTCATTTCCTGTGTCAAATCAAAATATCTCTTTCATTTAAAATGAAATCTTTGGCATAGCCAGTGTTTCGTTATTCCGTTTGATTTTAAAATAATATTTAGTTAGCAGTGTGTTAAGTTAGCGGTACATGTTCAGTTAGCAATTCGTCAAGCAACGTGACCCGCAAACTGCTTAAATTGTTTTTGTTGGCTTTGTTAAAATGGTTTGAGAGTCTTAACATGCTTCATTCTGACGAGATGTAGAAGCCAGGAAATAGAATGTTCCTAAGTAGCAGGTCAATCCCATTATACATATTTACTCAGAAATAAAGCCCCTAGAGTCCAGTGCTACTTATTTCCACTATATAGGAGGAATGGTGAACTTTTGCACTACAGATGTTTTATAACTACAGCTTGCCACATATTTTAGATCTGTAACCCCCCCCCCTTGGGCTTTGGGGAGCTGAAGTGCAAGACAGAGCATATGGGGGGGCCTCCACCACTGGTACATAAGAGTGGAAAAAACTGCAGTGGGGGCAAACACAGCATCATAATGGCAAAGAGGAATAGAAGGATGGGGGAAATCCAGTGCTAGGTGAAATGACATTTAATTACTATTTATATATGCCAATAACTGGCTAGACAGCTCCGTGAGCTGGGGCACCTGACTGTGGAGCTAGAGATGTTCATGGTTCAATACTGTACTGAGGCTCCTGGAAGAAGGGCCAGCCAGTGTAGCCTTAGGCAAACTGCACAAGTCCCAGAGCACCCCAGAAGAAGGGAGTGGTAAACCGTATACCTAGAAAACCTCCATAATTAATGTGCATAATTAATTAAATTCATATGCAAATGCATTTCAGAATAATTTAATTCCTTATAATAAAGACGTTTAGGATATATAGCAGTGATGGTGAACCTTTTTGAGCCCAAGTGCCCAAACTGGGGGGGGGGGGAAGAAAACCCAGCAGGGGGTGGCAGTGGAAGGGGGAATCCCAAGCATGGAGGTGCCTCCAGACCCCAATCCAGATCCGCCTCCAGTCATGCCCAAACCTGCCACTGCCTATAGCATGGCCAGTGCGCCGCTGCCAGCACCAGCTGCTCCAGATCCTGGCCGGCCACCTGTCGGGGCACTAGCACTGCGGCTGCAGCCGGCTCCTCAGGTTTGGCTGCCGGGGTAGCGATTTAGCGACTTATGGCTCGCGTGCCCTCAGAGAGGGCTCTGCTTGCCAGGTGTGGCACACGTACCATAGGTTCTTCATTGCTCATATATAGCATCAACTGCAGACCCAACAGCAGCTCCTAGCTAAAATAACTCAACCAAAAGTTCAGCTTAAAGGAGATTTAAGAGTGTAATTAAGAGTGCAGTTGCTGCCCAAGAGTATCTTGTATGATTAGATTTTAAAACAGCTTTTCTAACCTCCCTCTCTCTAAACATATTGAATTTTGTAGATGGAATGTGTAGTCCATAACATCTGAAGGATACTAGGATGAGGAAGACTGGGCTAATGCTGATTTTTCTGTTTTGATGTAACGATGGTTTTGCCTCTCTCTGACATAGTAGTACATTCAGAAGTGTAGAAGCTCAACAAGGACCTCAGAGTCACCCTGCATAAGCAGAGAACAAAGATACAGGTCATAGGATTGATCCATATCACCGATTGAGTAGCAGGTCTTTTGTAAAATGAATGGCTCTTAATAGTCTATTGAAGACCAAATGACCCTCAAATACTTTGCATTACAGGAATTGCTTGCAACTCTATTTGTCTCCCAGTGAGTGTGAGGATTGTCCTGGGCTAGCTCTCCTACCACCTCTTTACAGTAAAGATAGTATGAGTGCTGGTTATCAAGGCTGTTTGATTTATTTGCACCTTGTATCTCCTAGCTGCTTTTGTGTAGCCAAATAAGATTTTTATACGGTGTAGTATCTTAATGCAGTTGTGCTCATGTTGTTGTTCAGAGCATAGTCCCTGGGTATCATATTCTTGCTCATTCTTCTGAATATAGCACTCCTAGAACTCCCAAGCTCAAATAGATGGTTTCTAGTTGCTCTACCACATTCCCCTCAGGTTTTGTGATGGTGCTGTTAAGTGCCAGGTCACTCCAGAATAAGTTGTCATTCTTTTATGCTTTACAGTTAATGCATAAGCTATCAATTGCATTTGTTGTTGTCTAGTCATTAAGTCATGTCCAATTCAATTGCATTACTCTAGTGCAAAAACTCAATAGGATCTTGATCATTATATCTTGACTTAAGAGTCCAACACCTTGACTGGTTTGCAGGATATTATATTTCCTTGGAAATAATATTGTCTTGATGAAAACTGTTTATATTGGCAGAAACAATTATTTATTTATTTATTGCATTTATATGCCGCCCATCTAGACATAGTCTACTCTGGGCGGCTCACAACTTAGAAGATATAAACAATTTTAAATATACAGTTTTACATTAAAAAACAAAACAATATAAAATATAATATCATAAATTTACAATTTTAACAGTTAATTTAAAGCAAAGAGTCTGAAGATGGCAAGAATAAAAGAGGAAAATAAGAATGACTTAATTGACTGAAGGGAAGGCCTGCTTGAATAGCCAAGTTTTCAGCTGGCTTTTGAAAATGCCCAGCGAGGGTGCCAGCTGAATTTCAGTGGGGAGGGTGTTCCACAGCCGAGGGGCCACCGCCGAGAAGGCCCGATTTCTTGTTTTTTCATTCCGGGCCTCCCTCGGCGTCAGACCCTCAGCCGTCCCTGCTGGCTATGTTGGGTGATTCGGGTAGATCTAAGGAGATTTAAGGAGGCAGAATATTTTATCCTTCCCAGCCTGGCAAGACATGCTTCTAGATTTATTTTAATTAATAGCTATTTAAATAATTATCCACTATAGCATTTTAGTATGGATTGTGTATTAATTATATGCAATACATTGCTTATTGATTTTTTAAAATCTACTTTCATTGCTTGTCTTTTTTCACTGCTTAGCAAAAAGCCTGATTGATTATTGTACAACAAAGTGAACTGAACCAGTAATAGCAATACAGTGGTGCCTCGCAAAACGATTGCCTCGCGGGATGATTAATCCGCAAGACGATTGGTTTTTACAATCGCTCTTGTGCTTCACAAGACGATGTTTTCTATGGATGATTTTTCCCCATTGGAACACGTTAATTAGATTTCAATGCATTCCAATGGGGAGCTGCGTTTTGCAAGACGATGTTTTCACAAGACAATGTTTTTCGTGGAACAAATTAACATCGTCTTGCGAGGCACCACTGTATTATTTGTTGCTCTTGGGAAGAGAGGAGACGGAAGATTGAGGCTTCGGAATACAGCTGGAACAATAACTATACTATTCACTGTACCTCTTATGTATGGGATGAGGAGATATTTCTGGTCTAAGTTCTCCAAAGTTGTTAGAGTGGGGAATTGGAAAGGCACACCAAGTTCATAATATGGAACTAGTTTTATTATTTGTGGTGATTCTCTGTCACAAGCCTGGCTCTGGGGTACGGATGCAAAGGGAGATTTTAGTCACAATAGAATGTAATTATGTCCCTAAAGGAACTGGATTACCCATAGTGTTCATATCAGAACATTTTGAAAAATAGTTCCAATTTCCAGTGGTTATTCCAGCCTTTCTCACACAAGCTAATTCTCACACAAGCTAATTTCTCACACTTCTATGGGACCTGGCAAAGCCTGATAAGCCAGTCAAGAAGGTATAACACAGAAGTATGGGCTGCATATTCTGTGTAACTTATATCTGTTTTTTTCTTGATTAAAAAATGCCCTGTCCAGACATGCCCCAAGATGAGATGAGATGCACGTTCAATGAAAGCATGCCTAACTGAGAGTGTTCTATGGGTAATGATAAATACTGGTTAGGGTATTTGAGAGTGCACAGAGATTCAAACTATATCTCAGTGTGATCTGCTTATATAAACTATGGTTATTACTATTAATATGAAAAATGTTGTGACTTTGGCTTTTACTGTTTCAATAAAAGAGGACTACAGCTCCCAGAATGTCTCAAATGATGTATTTGGGCTACAGTTCCCAGAATCTCCCAGCTAATGTGACCATTGAAAATATAATCTGGGATATCAATGGTATTCCTGAAAAATATTGTTGTTTTAGCTCTTGAATTTTTATAAGAGAATGATTGTTAGAATTCCTTCAGCTATCATGGCCAGTAGAGATGTAACATCCATATACTGTACAGTGGTGCCTCGCTTAATGAGGAAATCGCTGTACGATTAGGTTTTTGCGATCTCAAAACAATGGTTTAAATGGGTTTTTTTTCATTTTATGATGATCGGTTCCCTGCTTCGGGAACCGATTTTCGCTTTACGACAATCAGCAAACAGCTGATCGTTGGGTTTCAAAATGGCCACCGGCCGAAGAAAATGGTCCCCCACTGTTTTCTAGGATGGATTCCTCGCTTTACAGGCACTGAAAATGGCCGCCATATGGAGGATCTTTGCTGGACGAGCAGGTATTCAGCCCATTGGAACGCATCAAACGGTTTTCAATGCGTTTCAATGGGTTTTTAAAAATTTCATTTGACAATGTATTCGCTCTACAGTGATTTCGCTGGAACAAATTAACATCATCAAGCGAGGCACCACTGTAATTTAAGGCAAGACCTCACTAGTGGCTGTGCAGAATTTCATTTTTCTTTTGCAGTTATGGAAATCTTTCAAACAGAATCAAAGAATTGTGTGGGAAGGGGCCTATAAGGCCATTGGGTCCACTCCCCAGCTCAGTGCAGGAATCCAGATCAAAATAGATTCGACAGGTGGTTGTCCAATTTTCTCTTGAATACCTCTAGCATTGGAACCAATTGACCACCTTCCATGTTAATTGGTTCCATTGTTATACTGCTCTGTTAGGAGATCTGTAACTTCCTGTAACTTGAGCCCATTATTACACGTCTTGCAGTCTGGGATGATTAAGAACAGATCCTGCCCCTCCTGTGCATGACTGTCTTTCAAGTATTTGAAGAGTGCTATGGTATCGCCCCTCAGTCTTCCTTTCTCAAGGCTAAGCATGCCCAGTTCTTTCAGTCTGCTTGGTCTGGAGTCTCCAAGTATGGGCAGTTGCTCTTAGCTCAACTCACAACCAGGATAAGGAAACTAACAGATGATTGAAGGACATGGTGTTAAAGTCTCCCCCCAGATCTCTTGTATTCTTGGGTTGCCCTCAGGCTTGCAGTAATATATATGAAATATTGTCTACCTATAAGGGGTGTGTTTACAGGCAGTATGGGAAGTCCCATTGATGAAAAGCAAGAAAAGGACAGACTATTTAACAGAATAATGCTGGATTGCTTGATTTAAAGAAGGTGCATTGCAAGGATGGATTTACTTATTGGGAGTATATAGCACATGAGAATCAGGGAGTGGATTAATGTTTACCTTTTTCTATTTTAAATATAGATTCACTTGGAACACTTGTCCTTCCAGCTGTAAGTATTCTCCTTTTGAAGTACAGTACTAGCAATCAACACGATTCAACACCAAACCGAGAAATAAGAATATCTGAATTGATGCTTTGCTTAGCCTAGTGATATTTTAATCATTCTTCCTGCTTAAATTATTCTTTCTCCTAGTGATGAAGAATATTCATAAAATCCAGTGAGATATAAACTGAAATGTAAGCCATTGATATGCAATTTAGAAGGTTTGGCTGGCTGAAGAGTTCAGTGGCTTTGAGTGTCTGGTTCAGTTCCCATCTGTGCTTCTTGTGAAAAGAGCCAGCCTGCGTAGCCTTGGGCAAGCAGCATGGTTCCAGAGGAGGGACTGGTAAATCACCTCTGAGTACTGAATGCCAGGAAAACCTCAAGAATGGTCCTCATTTATCAGAACCAACTTAATGGCACAAATTAACTAATTAACTACTATTAGAAAGTTTAGGAGGTAATGAACTGTAAATATGACACTAAGACAGACATTCATAATGGTTTTATCAAAATAAAGTGCAGATAACTGAGTCAACAGGAATATTTCACTTTAGGTTTATGGTTTTCAGTATTGATTGGAAAAAAGGTGAAAGTATTAAAATGTTTCGTGGTGGTTCAGAAGAACATATAACGTGATTGAACATATAGTTTTATTTGCAGTCTGCCTTCTGATGAAACATGTGGCTCAGAATAGTTAAGTCAAATCATATATGTACTTAGAAAAAGGCACTTTATGGACTCTTCCTCAGATACTATTTCAGAACAAAATATTAACAGGGGGATGTTTTATATGTTTATTTCCTTTGTCTGCCACATTTCTTCCATTGCAGGGACCCAATACAACTCACAAATGATTTTAAAATATAGGTAAAAATAGAATGTTCCAAATCCTCTTGCACTGGTGTAGAATTAATTCAGCAACTTAGCATGCAAAGGGTAGCATCTACATTGATTTCTTAGCTAACGCTGGAATAACTAGGCAAAATGATTGTGGCCGATGAGTTATAACATTAGAAAACAAACATAGTCAGCATTCTGTTATTTACACCTACTGGAGTAAGTCAAATGGTGTGAATGGCTGTAGTGAATCAGTGCAAGTCAAGAAATCAAGATTTGTTTTTCCTGTCACACGACTTGGAGCACAGCAAGAAATACAATGGCTGACTTGTTCAGCACTGGCAATTTGTTGCAGCAAGTTATGCTGTTTGGCCTGAAGTGGTGGGTCGAAGTAAAAGGATTCTGGCCATGTATTTTCAAAGCCTATGGATTTAAAAGCAGTTCAAAAACTAACACATACTTGCTCACAGACATATATAGACACACAACAAAATGTATGGTGTCCTGTAATAAAATGGCCTCATCGGCTGCCTGTAAACGTGAGATTATGTTTTTTAAAATTTAAAATACCTTTCAAGGATCTTTGCATGTCCAAATGTTTGGTGATAACAATCTTGCCTTGTTTAGATTAGGAACAGAGGAGACTCAATGCCGTCTGTAGCAAGAGTTTCCACTCTCGTATGGCAGGTAGAATAGTCCTGTATCTGTGACAATTAAGTAGTGCTTCAGAAAGTCACAGTTCTTAGACTCTCCCATGGCTGGTGGCCAGCCAGCTGCAGGATTCTGGGATTTATTGTCCTGGAAAGGTAACTTTCCCAAACAATGCAAAAGCAGAAAACTGCAAAGGTATCTTGAATTAGTTTGCCAGATCTTGTCAGCTGGGCAACCCAGAATCTCTGTGCTGAGGCTGGCTGTTGAGAAGAAGATAGGACAGAAGTGGGAGAATATGTTCATCATGTAGTTTATGAAACAATGGGCAAAGGACTGAATGCAGTTAGAATGAACAGAGAAGTGAAAAAGCATTTCCCATATGGCTTTCAAATGAGAAAACACTTGAAATAATTAGTTTTCAAGTACTGTTGTTCTCTGGTGATATGCGTCTGGAATTTTTTTTTAAATTATACATTGTTTTGTTTTTCTGTGTCTACAGTAACTTTTAGAAATCAATAGCTAAATAGTAATGATGATGAAGGATGTTTCTTCTCACAGCTGCCTTTGGAGAGTACTCCTGGCCGTTATGACTTGCATGTCAAAGGATATTCAGAAGACCAGCTGCTGTTTTCTAACCACACTGCCCTTTCGTTTCGGCTGAAGAGCTTCTCAGTTTTCATCCAGACGGACAAGTTTGTGTATAAACCGGGGCAAGAGGTGAAAATTCGAGTTGTTACTCTGTATCCTGACTTAAAGCCATTCAATGCTCCTGTAAATATATATATTCGGGTAAGTGTGAACTATGATTTGGTAAAGGGGAGTTTTCATTCAGAGGGTGTAAATGTCTACCTGCAGTCTATTTGCACTATGTTACAACAGTATGGGGGCTATTTATTCTATTGCAGTGGTCAATTAAAAAAGACATTATGCATAATGTTGGCAGTCACCTATAGAAACATGTTTCAAACCGATTCCAGTCTCTAAAATGCTTCTAGGCAGAACAGCTTCTAGAGCAACAGTTCACAGCCATGGGTCCCCAGATGCTCTTGGACTAAAACTCCCAGAAGTCTTCACCACTAGCTGTGCTGGTCAGGATTTCTGGTCCAAGGATGTCTGGGGACCCAAGGCTGGGATCCACTGCTCTAGAGCAACAAGTCAGAAGATACTGCACAGCTCTGCTAGCTTCTCTTCCTTAACATCATTTCTTTGGTAAGAAAAGAATTACAAGAACCAAAGTGAATACAAGGGAGAGATTCAAATAATAAAAAAAACCCTTCTGGAACTCCCATCTCTCTCTGCATCGTACAATTCTGTGAACGGAAGCAGAACAATTAATTGTAAGGAAGTTGTTAGAATACCGGGAATATGAATTTGGGACAAAGTGAAAGCACAGATTTTTGTAAGTGCCCTGTACCAAACCACTCACACTTTCCTCACCCAATTACACACACACACACACACACACCCTCACACACCCTCTAGAAAGCTGCAGTTTCAAGGAGAAGAGTGTTGGTGATGGTGGGTGCGTTAGCATTTAACCATTGCTGTTCTTTTTGTTCCGTACGTTTGCTTGCAACATCTAGTTTGCTCTTGACAAAATGAGTGTCGGATGGTTTTTCATGTTGAATGAGCACAGGTGTTTTTTTTGCAACCAGTGTGAGGCCAGATGTACAAAGAGGAGCTGGGGGATGACTGCATGATTGCCCTTCTACTCCATGCACTCTCAATAGGATCCCAGCCATTGTGTTTATCTTCTGCGGGGCATCTCTCTCTTTACCTTTGTTATGGTAACTGAGATTTAAGGTATGCCTCTACTGGCAGTTTGAATCAATTTCTGCCCAGGCTTTTAAAAATCGGGTTCAAGTCATGTGGTATTTAAATCAGTTACCACATTCATATTCACAGAATGAAATCTATTTATTTCTGGTGATTTAAACCGGTTTTGACATCTAGACTGAAAAAATCTATTCATTTCCTTTCTTATTTAGGAACCCAGTTTTTTGTTACCATTTGCCTTTTTACTTTAAAAACAACAATAATGATACAGTGATAAACTGATGACTCCATTCAGCCAAGAATGTCAAAAGGAAGTAACTGGTTCATTGCTCAACAGTTCAGTGGTGCCCCGCGTAACAATCACCCGCTTGACGACAAATCCGCTTCACGACGATGTTTTTGCGATTGCAATTGTAATCGCAAAATGATGTTTTAATGGGCTTTTTTCGCTTCCCGACGATCAGTTCCCTGCTTCGGGAACCGATTCTTCGCATTACAACGATCAAAACAGCTGATTGTTGGGTTTTCAAAATGGCCGCCAGCTGTTTTTAGGAGGCATTCTTCTCTGCACAGGCACCCAAAAATGGCCACCCTATGGAGGATCTTCGCTGGACGAGCAGGTATTCCGCCCATTGGAACGCATTGAACGGTTTTCAATGCGTTTCAATGGGCTTTTTTTATTTCGCTTGACGAGGATTTCACTCTACAGCATCAAGCGAGGCACCACTGTAGTATAACAAATTAAACGAGAGAGAGAGAGAGAGAGAGAGAGAGATGTGATGACAATGTAACTGACATTAAACAGAGGCACAAAGTAAATAAATACCACTGTCCACACTCACTGAACCAAGCTGATTTAAATCAATTTGCAAGCAAGCTATTTTAAGGAGTCCCTACCAGCTGTGGTTATTTTTGCCCATGGGATCCACCCTTAGTGAGACAGATTATTTATTCCCCTCCAACATCTCATTTTTTGCTTGCTCAGTTGTACCTTTGGCAAACTGAATGCAGGTAGATTGAAACTGAATGTTCTGCTAAATGGAATGTTTGGTAAGCTGCATGCTAGTAAATTTTACACTTCACTACCTTGCCTGGTAATGTAGAGGCTAAATGACATGCTACATTTCCAGTGTAATTGTGGCTTAGAGTACAGGCTTTTTTCTCCTTTACGAATTCCCAGTTTGAGTAGCCCTCTCCAGATTGGGACCCTACAGACTTGCTTGTCTGAACATTGTTTGTATTGGCAGTACCTAATGCAGGTGCAGGTGGCTTGACTGGATATGGAGCAGGAGGTGTGATATTCAAGCCCCCTACATCCAATTTGGACCAGCCCTTCTGTACTGGGAATATAAATAAAACAACAATATTGTACTCAAGGACAGAACTACACAACGAAAAATGTAGCTTTACCTCCAAAGCAGATTTCTCTTTTTGAGAAGTTTTTTAAAAAATGAATAAATACTGTATTTTTCCATTTATAAGAACCCCCTCTTTTCTAATCCAAAAATTAAGAAAACTTAGCTTTGAGGGTTCAGCCTCTGTGCTCAGAATGTTGGAAATTTTGAGTCCCTGTTGAATCTGAGCCTATAGGCTCCACCTCCAACGAGGTGTGTTCCAATTGGTTTGCACAGCATCAGCTGACGTCAGTTCCATAAGGCTCCTGACTGGAGGAAGCTAAGCCTTGTGAGTGAAGGAAGCCTGTTTACAGAGGCAAGGTACCGGCTGTTTTGTTCTCTCCATGTTCTCAGCTTATTTCCGTGTAAGATGCACCTCAATTTTTAGTTTAATGATTTTAGGAAAAAGTAGCAGAAAATACCGTATATACAAAATTTAAAATGATTTTACATGAATTGATAATCACGTAGCCATGCCATTTCTCTGAAGGCCAAATACTTCCCAAGGTTCGCTTGGGTTTCTTTTATCCTTGGGAAGCCTTTCAGAACCTTGAAATGGGAAGGAGTCATTAATGTCTGAATATTGCCCACACAGTTCTGGCTAATGATGTCAGTAGCGTCACACATATGGAGCCATGCTAGTGGGATTTCAGCAAGAATATATCTGGCCTTCAAAGTGATGGAAGAAGTTGTGTGGTTATCAAATCACCAGTGCTAGCAATTTTTGCACAGGAAAGCTCCCCTTTATTTGAAGGCCTCCTCTCTTGGCTGCCTCACAACCTGCAGGAAGGAGGAGGAATCAAAAACATTTGATGAGCGGTAAAAGGCTGATGCCCTCATTAGTCTTACATGTGCGGAGCTACACCAATAGAATTTCTTTCTTTCTTTCTGTCTGTCTTTTTTCCCTGTCTTTCTGTCTGTCATTCTCCTAAAATAACAGCATTTGGTCTCATTGCATACATTTTCATTTATTCTGTGATGATTAGTGTTACTAATTATGTGAAATTAAGAAAGTCAAATTAAGAACCAGTCATTTTGTCATGTACAAGGAGAAGGTAGCATTGTAGGTCATACAATAAAAATGATAACACTAATGGCCCATGGTCTTGACTCTGGGAAGTCATGTCATAGTGACAGGATGATGGTCAAATCTTTGCCTTGTGCCATTGTGCTTGAAAGAGTGCTAATGAAGTTCTGTTGCGGGTGGTTTCTGCTGTAATTTACTTGATGTGTCTGCGACCTTTGTGGTACCCACATGCAAGGATCTCTGTCAGTAATAATTACCTATTTTGGAAGTAGCTCTGGATTTGTTACTGCCATTTTGTAAAACACAAAATTTAATACATAATTTAGATGTTTGCTTTCTTGCTAGGATCCTCGACGCAATTTGATTCAACAGTGGTTGTCAGAGAATGGAAAACTGGGCAAAATAACCAAGCAGTTTAAATTATCTAGACATCCTCTCCTGGGTGACTGGTCTCTGCAAGTTGAAGTAAATGTGAGTATTGACAAAATGAATTGTTCAGTAGAAATGTGAAGTGCCAGGAGTGAAACCAAAGATAAAACTACTGTTAAGTATTAGCAGAGCTGCTATCAATCTGAGTGTTCATTAATCTTTAGTAAAAATTAAATCTAGTCTGCTCCTCCAAATTTTTTGTAATGGTCAGTTGTTTCCCCCAGAAGTCTAATGGGATGTTTTTTGTTTTAAGTTCGCACCCAGCAAAATTGTTTTTGTACCACACGCAACCTGTAACACACATTTTACCCATCCTTGTTTAAGATTCACCAATAAGAAAGTCCTGAGTCTACAGATAATGTTTATGAAGTGTGATTATACAAAGACAACACAACCACCATATATATCTTTTTATACTGTAATCAGTGCACTTTGAACAATGGTGATTGAAGCAGCATCCTGGTTTTGTACAACCTTCTGTTATTAGGCTGTTTGCCAAAGGAAGGTGTATCTGTTTTAAGTATCTTGGAAACACAACATTGTCATTCTTAACCACAGTCCAGCCTTTTAAATGAGACTAGGAGTGGCTCACTGCTGGGAGAGGCTAAGCCTGGAGGAACTGCAAAATATGGTCCAACTATCGAGGTCAAATAGATGAAAGTGAATATCCATAAAATGGCTTGAATGTAGAGGAGAACTGTGTTTTGTGCTGCTAATGATAATAGATGCCTGTAATATTTGTGGAACAAAAGTTCACATGGAGATCAGAGTAGGGAAAAAAAGTATTTATCTGGGGTGAAGTTCCAAAGTCCATGGTAAAAAAAAACCTTTATTAGAACCAAACAAATATATCCAAGATTAAGGTCAAGGTTTAAAGCCTCCCAGGTGTTTTAATCATGCACGTATTACAAAAACTATAGGGAAATGGAAAAGGGGGGGGACAGGATTGACAGGAGCTTTGCAAAATAGAGTCAGTGTGATGAAAGAGGGACCATTTTTAAGTAAATACTTCCTTCAACATCCAGGTCCAAGCTGTCACTGAACTATGAAACGTACTGGGTGATCTTGGGCCATTATCTCTGAGTATGAACCTCTTGACAGGGTTGTAGTGAGGATAAAGTTGGGAAAAGAACCATATATGCCTCAAATGTATTGGAGAAAAGGTCCGAATATAAATGTAACTAAGAGATGAATCGGTAAGATAACAATGGAAGTCTTAATTGTAAGAAAGGCGGTTGTGGGCGAATAAGAAGGACAGTAGTTGTGCGTAATGATGATGACAATGATGATGTGCATCAATTCAATTCTGACTTATGGCAACCTTTTTCAGGAGTTTCCAGATAGAGAATACTCAGAAGTGGTTTACTATTCCCCTCTTCTGGGGCACCCTGGGGTTGTGCAGCTTGCCCAAGGGCACACTGGCTGTACTGGCGGGAGGCACGTGGGAAATCAAACTCATAACTTTTGACTCTACAGTCAGCTACGTAAACCACTGAGCTATAATATATTAAAATAGTCCTACAGGAGAGTCATCAGGCACAGTGTGTTTTGGTCTGTTTTAATGCAAGAAATGAGGGGACGTGGTGGCGCTGCGGGCTAAACCGCAGAAGCCTGTGTTGCAGGGTCAGAAGACCAAGCAGTCATAAGATCGAATCCACGCGACGGAGTGAGCACCCATTGCTTGTCCCAGCTCCCACCAACCTAGTGGTTCGAAAGCATGCAAATGCGAGTAGATAAATAGGGACCACCTCAGTGGGAAGGTAACAGCGTTCCGTGTCTAAGTCGCACTGGCCATGTGACCACGGAAGATTGTCTTCGGACAAAACGCTGGCTCTATGGCTTGGAAACGGGGATGAGCACTGCCCCTAGAGTCGAACACAACTGGACAAAAATCGTCAAGGGGAACCTTTACCTTTACCTTTAATGCAAGAAATGTATTGATTTTTAAAATGCCCTTTAGGTGTCAATGTAATCTAGAGAAAGATGTAATGCAAGGGTGAAAAATTGCAAATTTCATATAAAATACGTATTTATATATATGCTCAGCAAAATAAAGGCTTTGAGACAATATTTTCCCCATTATCTCATTACTTTAGGAACATTCTTCCTTGGCTGCAGTCAAAAGTCTCAAACAAATGCGATGGGTGCTTTTTTCTTCAGTTCTGCACCAGCAAAATAAAATAAAACAAAAACTGCATATAGACATGCACACATGCACACACAACCTCCCTTTACCCTACCAAACCTTCAAATAGAAAATGATAACAAAATGAACAATTAGAAGTAGGAATAAACATGTGGAAGAGAATGAATTAGATCCTAAATAGTAGGGATAGTTCTTTAGGATTTTCAACTTCAGTAATTTTTAATTAGAATTATTATCAATTAAAAAACCAGCACAGCACATGATCAACAAGATCATTTTGTAGTGACTGCTCCTGCTGGCTATGTACTTCTGCCTTGACCATTCTGGGACATTCTTGTATTTTTTTTTCCAGGTTGACAGCTTGAGCAACAGGTTCTCTCTGGTCCCTTGACACAGTGAAGATTTGATAATAGCCATTCATGCACTTGCTTGGAATGGCAAACCTTATTTGTAGAGTAGATTTCCGTCTAGATGGGCAGGATATAAATTGAATGAATGAATGAATGAATGAATGAATGAATGAATGAATGAATGAATGAATGAATGAATGAATGAATATTATTCAGACAGAATCAGTGGAGAGGATCAGCACCAATTCTAGTTGCTATCAGAGCTGTTGGGAGAATATACTTGGCTGCAATTTCTATAGACCAATTGCTCCATCAGTTCAGTCTGCCTAAGGGCACAGTCACACACACAGTGAAAGCCAAGTTTAAATAAGATTTAGCATGCTTAAAATTGGCTGTAAAAATTCCAGCTACATGACATACAGACAGCCATGAACTAGTTGGCTGCCAAGCAAGTTATTCTGAAGAAACTAATGGAGGCTTTTTATTTTAACATGAAGGTGAAATTGATTTGTTTTGAAACATTTCAGCATCTGTGAATGTCCTTGCCAGAGTAAATACTGTCTTTAGAAGTACACACTATTAAAATGGGAGGCGGAGCAGCAAAGAAATGGAAGCCAGAGGGATGGACGGGCACAATAAAGAAAACATAGGCCATGTATATTTGAAGGGGACTCATTGCTTAAATGATCCATCCCTAATTTGCAAATGAAAAGAAATTAAAAAAATATATTTTGGGCTGCAGGCCCTCTTCAATCTCAAGCCGCAACCCACTTCTTTTCTGTCACTCTCTAAGATTCCTTCTTTCTTGACATCCTTACTCCAGAACTGCTTGCATTCTGTCCTGTTCTTTGCATCCTTGTGACCCCTCTTTCTTCTTCCTCCCCTGGTGTTACCGTGACGCCAGAACCCTCATTCCTTAACAATTTTGGGTGTAGAAGTCATCAAGATCATTCTTGGAGCAAGTATAACAAATACTTCCTGGAACAAATATAATGTATAAGAGGTATCTTCAGTATAGATGGTGGTGACTGCAGTGATTGTGGCGGCTCTAAAAAGTGCTCTCAGTATAGAGAGGAACTTGCTGCTAGCCTTGCATGATCAGGTGCCCATGTTAAATTTGACTGTTGGAGAGTGTATTGAAAGATACTGGGATTGCTGTCATCTAACTAATTAGAATGCGTGTTTATAGCTCTCCAGATGTTGTTAATCTGCAGTTCTCATCAACCCTCAGCTGCACAGGCCAAGGGTGAATGAGGCAAGTTACCGTGTGGTAGCATCTGGTAGGCTGGAATTTTCCCAGTCTTGCATGAAACCAAAGTGATGTATTGGCAGATATTTGAAAGAATTTGGTGGGGGACAATAAAAGGTTGTGTTCTGTCTTTAGGTCAGTGAGATTTGATTTCTGAGTAAAAACATTTCAAACCGCAGTACATGGAGAGGAGCATGTTTAAAAATACAAGCTTAGAGATGGGTCGACTTTGTGTGTCATTGAAGAACATGATAGACCGTAAAGAAGAAAATTGATGGGTTAGAAGAGAATCACAAAATGTCAGCCAGATGCCTATGGGACTCTCACAAGCAGAACATGTGTGTCGTACAACCCTCCTGCTTGGTTTTCCCCAGTAATGGTTATAACTCTTGCAAAGATTGCCATAGAAAACTTGCTGTATGTAAGAGTTCATTTGGAACATTTAGCACAAGAAAGCTGAGGACAGTGTGTTTTTCCTGGTGTCCATAATGAGGTTTAGCTTTAGCGATAGATGCAACAAATTCAGTTTATTTTGTTATGTATGAGTCTTCAGTGATTCATGCATTCTGTTGAAATGTTTTAGATTGCTTTCACCATCCTCTCATGCCAAAAGCGAACTACAAAGTGAATTGAACAAAGACAACTTAATCCCAGTGACCATGTTCTGGCCTGTTTGAAAGAGTATGTTTTCAGAAGCTAGGAATCTTGTCAAAAACTGAAAACCTAGACACTGTCTGGGTCTTTGTGTAGTCAGCCCATCTTATTTCTGGCTTATTTCTATAATAAATAATAGTGTTTTTATTTTCATTACTGCACATCATTGGAAGCTTGTAAGTATTGGGCTGGATAGCACAGTGGGATGGATACCTGGCTCCAGAGTTTGGGACTTTGATTCTGCATTGTACTTCTTGGAAGGAAAAGCCAGTCTGTGTACCCTTAGGCAATTTCAGCACCCTGGCCCGAAGCCCTGGTTGCCCCAGCCTGATTAGGGCAGCATATCATGTCCTGTTACGTAGCAGACCTGTCTACCCCACATTGATTCTCTAAGATAGTCTTAACCCTCTACTCACGGTGTATGCTCTTTCTTTGTGTGTGCTGTCTCTCTCACACAATCTTGCTTTTATAAAAACAATTAATTTCTTTCCCATCCATTGTATTAGTTGGGACGTGATAGGGCTTGATGGAGAGATCAGTTATTTCCCATATAATCATGGCCTTTCCCATTTAAAATATTCATGAGCAGTTTCCAAGTTCTTCCTAATCAATGTTTAGCATTGAGAGATCAGTTATGGCAAGCAATATGCCTGACGAGTAATTGGTAGCTCTCAATCATGATAATGAATACCTACCATCCTACCTAGTTAAGAGGCTGTTTCATGTATCTTACAGACTCTGATTTACAAAAGTTTATGCCATGATAGATGTATTGGTCAGTGTTCTGTTTAACGCAGTCCTTCTGTGATTCCTGGTTTGCTGCTGTGTAAGCTGAAGCAAAACCCTTATCTTGGTTGCCTCATGCATGCCACTTTTTCACTACTTGCTCCCTCTGTCTCTACTCTCTACGAGGCTGTAGCCTAGAAGTAAGTGGTGATAGCATTGTGAGTAAAGGGGGGAGAGGCAAGGATGGTATGTCTTTTTGCATATTGGTGTTTCCATTTGCCAACAAAAAGATACTTCAACTCCCCCTTTCCTCACAATTCTGTCGCAGTTCACTTTCCAGGATTGCTTGTTTCTTTGGCTACCATTGAACTTCCTCTTGCACAAGGAGATGCTGAATTCCTCCTTGAAAACTGTGTTGTGTGTGCATTGGAGTGATGCATGTACAGTGGTGCCCCACTTGACGATTACCTAAGACGAGGAAATTGGTTGACGATGAAGTTTTAGTGATCGCTTTTGCGATCGCAAAACAATGTTTTAATAAGGAAAATCGCTTCACAATGATTGGTTCCCTGCTTCGGGAACCGATTTTTCACTTAACGACAATCAAAACAGCTGATCGTCAGGTTTCCAAAATGGCTCCCCGCTGTGTTTTAGGATGGATTCCTCACTTTACAGGCACCATAAAATGGTCAACCTATGGAGGATCTTCTCTGGGTGCTGAGGTATTTCGCCATTGGAACGCATTGAACCGGTTTTCAGTGCATTTCAATGGGATTTTTACTTTCGCTTGACGACAATTTTGTTCTACAGTGATTTTTCTGGAACGGATTATCCTCGTCAAGCGAGGCACCACTGTATGGTATAGATCAGTAGGCTTGTGGCCATTTAGTATGTCATCCTTTACAGTGCACTTAAGTATTATAAAGTCTCTGGGATATACACAGGCCATTCTGTAGATGAATGATGAATTCAGTTGTGTTACATGATAACCAGCATCAAGATTTCCTAAATTGTTGTGTATCTTAAATAATATAACATTTAGAGAAAGACAAAGAGAGAAAAGCCATTTTAAACAAGCTTCTATCCTAGATAAAAATATACCATGATATCAAATCTTCATAGATTTTTGTCTTTTTGCATTTCAATAGGGCCAAACACATTATCAAGCTTTTACAGTGATGGAGTATGGTAAGTAGCACTTGTCTCAGGTTCAAAAGCAGATTGTGAAGATCCTGTTTTCTGGAAGACAGAAGGACGTGGAGGGGAAGCAATCAGGTTCAAGAAGGCAACGTTGTAAATTGGGACTGACAGAACGATACCCTACTAATTAAAAGTCTTCAAACTGGAGAGGAATGTAAGACTCAGACTGTGAGCCCGTCACACATTCCTAACATACAGAAGAGAGTTGCCAGGACTATTTGGTGTTATAGACATGCTTTGTAATTTACAGAGTTGGATGCTGATTACATGTCTGCCACATTATAGTATATGTGGGAGACTGTACGTCTTCCTCCAGCAGTAAGAGGTGTGTGAAAGAAGGGCTTGCTCCTTCTTTGTACAATGTCTTACCCTCTCCAGCCTTTTGCTCCAAGCAGTTTGCTCCAGTATCAGAAGTGAGTTGGGAATGGATAAAAATCCTACAGGAAAAGAAATTGAATTACTAGGATGTTTGGGTGGGAAGAGAAGATAGTTTATTGTTCATAGTGTAAGTAAACTGCTGTTCATAATACAGTAGGATCGTGGTATCCAGAGGGATCAGTTCCAGGCCCCTCCTGTGAATGCGGAAAAATGTGGAAATAGCATACTCTATACAAAGCATGGTCTCTGGCTATCTCTAGTGGCCAGTTCTGGTAAATACACCATGTAAAGTTTAAATATGTATTTCTGGGTTTTAAAAAATTTATATTTTCAGGGAGCGGGTAAGTGAATCAGTGAATACTGATCCATGAGAGGAGTTTTACTATAAATCTAAAAGTAGATTATAAATAAAAATGCAAACACAAAGCTCGCTGGTAATAAAATGCTACTGGCAAGCTCTGAAGAATACACCAAATCCAGTCAAGTGTGAGATAGTACATACAACAGGCCGCTTAGCGGGCAGCAGATTCAAAGGTCTCCTCACCAGTATGAGAAGGACTGAAGGCATAACTGAAAAGATACACCGCAATTTACTAGCAGAATAGATGTCTGATGTGCCTCCAGAGTCAAAGAGTTCTGTTATCAAATGTGTCACAACTGCATGCCCACATTGTTCCTTGGGCATTGACCACGGGGTTGTAAGTGGGGCCCCATAAAGGCTGGGCTGGTTTTAGGGGGAAGTCATGGCACTCTGGAAAGTAATATCCAGTCTACTTACTTTAGTGAGAATTAAGGCTTCCCATGCTGCCATCTGTGAACCTGTAATTTCAGGTCATTGTGTGTGTGTATATATATTTGTGTTTGCACATGCAAGTATTTCATATGTGCCTTACATTGCCTACTTTTAGTTTATGGGATTTATTGCATATTTGGGTACGGAAAGGGATTTTTATAATCTTTCTGAAATTATAATTCCCAGGATTTTCTGAAGAAAATAAAAATAGGATAAAGCAGAACTGATAAATTAATATAAATTAGGTCTCCACTTACATTTGTTAAAAAGCACGTGTTGCTTAAATGGTGACAAAGAACATATTTGTATCATTTTAATTTAATTATAACTTTTCTCTTCCTTAGAGTTACCAAAGTTTGAAGTTTTTCTAAAAACACCTCTGTATTATTCTCCAAAAGATGCCCATTTCAATGGTACTGTCACAGCAAAGTAAGTAAAATAGTCTTTATAATTTTTAAAATGCATTTGGTTGAGTCATGTACATCTGTGCTGTATAGCACTTCCCTTCAATTTTTGGAGGTGAGTGAGCGGAGCAGATTCTTAGAAATATAGCATTGTTTCGATGTGAGTTACTAGAAGAGAAAATCAGGAGATGGGATGACCTTCTTGGTTGTTTGAAAAGGCAGGAAAAGGCTTTTGGTCTGTGTGAGGCTCCCAAAATGGAAGCCATGGTAGGAGTGCCGCTGCTCCCGAAGAGTAACAACCAGACCCAGACATCCCCCCCGCCATCGCCACCGCGACGGGAAGAGAAAGGAGTGGAGACCCCCGATTGGGGGAAGGAGTGCGTCGGATCCCTTACCCTAAGCAAGGGGGTGGATACCCATGACCTAGAGGAGGTTATGAAGGGGTTAAAAATCACCCGGGAACCGGGACGAGTTCAGGCGGGAAAGAGGGGGGAGGAGATTGAGGCAGGAGTGGGTGATATAAGGGAGAGAGCAAGGGACATTCCGGGCGGTTGGGAATGGGTGTGGATGGAGGACCCCTGGACCCACAAGTGGGAGCAGGTCCGGGTCCCCCATGAGGAGGCAGAGAAGCGCCGGCAACTGGGATTGAAGCCCCGCCCGTCATACTGGGGAGAAACCGAAGCAAAAGAGTGGAGGAGAAAGCTACGGGAAGAGAGAGAGGCGGTTGCCAGAGAACTGGAGAGGAAGAAACAATGGCACATTGCCGAGTTGAGGAAGCTGGGGGGTTACCCGGCCCTTGGGGCGCAGATGGAGGAGAGGGGTCCTCCTGGGACGGCTGGAGTGGGGATGAGGAGACCTTACCCTTGATCTCCCTAGAAGAAGATTTGGACCCTGGACTGGGACCTGTGCCACCCACAACAGGTCCCTGGAATCCAGAGACTACGAACCCTTTTGTACATAGTTTATGGACACCCTTGAAACCAAGCCATGTTCTGCAAACTTCCTTAAACCCCTTCGTGGGGGGCAACCCAGTTGATGTTAATGTTGAAATAAATACAACGCCTTTTGATATACCTTCAATGCCTCGTCCGTTTATTGAGGAGAAAACAGCTCACCACAACGAACCCTCACAGTCTGCCTGTTCCAATCCTGGACTGTGTTTCCTTCTGTAGAAGGAAGAAAATGCTATGCAGCACATTGGCACCTATATCTAAGCTCATATGTTCTTTTGATGGCTTGCTTTGTTACTACAGCTGTAATTACCAAATGTTATGTGACTGGTTCTAATTTACTTGGCCGTTGACAGGTTTCCACATTTCTAGCAAATAATTGTGGATGTTATGAGTGCTTTGTTGTTATTACTGTTTTTTTTTTAAATTTTACTCGGTAACAAATGAGAGCACAATAAGTTTCTTGTACAATGTGAGTGAAATCCTGTCATTATAGTGGAAGTAAAAATTTCGCATCACGGAACAACAGTTTTTTTTCTGGCAATTTTTTCCTAAATAGGAAATTTTGGAACATCTAAAATGCATGCAAGACTTATTTTTGTATCTAAACCTAAACCCAACATAAAATGCATTATTTCTAACATCATTAGCACACAAGATTATACTTTTAGGCATATTTAAGAAATTTAAATATACAGGCACCATAATTTTGGAGAAGCAAAATAGTGACTTATACAGTCCATACTGAAGAGAGAACTGCAAACTGCTGTATCGTATGTATTGCAAATCACATGGAAGGAACATCCCCTTGTATGTTCTTCTCATGAAGACTATAGCATTCATTAAGTAAAAAAAAAAAAAGAATTTTGGATGTGGGTATTGTATATGTCAGACTGTCTGTCGTATGCCCCAAATAATTATTCTCTAGCTCTGCAGCCTGTTTTGCATATATATTTGCATAATCTGCAGCTCCCACCATTTTGAGTGAATACATTTTATATTATACTCATTCCAAAAAATACATGATCTTACTGGAATATTTTTCTGGTTCCCAAATGTTTCTAGAGTTTTTTTGCTAGGATAATTTGGAATGTTTTTATTTTAGGTTGTTGTAGGTTTTTTGGGCTGTTTCACCGTGTTCTGAAGGTTTTCCTTCCTAACGTTTCACCAGTCTCTGTGGCCAGCATCTTCAGAGGACAGGAGTTAGAACTCTGTGTTCTGGTGTAGTTTGTGGAATAGTTGAGTATTTATAGCTGTGGGATCAGCTTTTTGTCCTTTTCAGGAGAATGGGTGATTATGGTGATCGGAGTGTTTTTTGTTGTGGGTGTATTGTGATAAGAGGGGAGATGATCTGTCACTGTGATTGATGGGTATTGTTAACTGGTCTTTTGTGTGCAGTGATCACCTGTCCTTGTGGCTGGGTAGAGTTCATTGACCTTTTGCAGGCTGTATTTTTCAGGAGCCTGCTGGGAGCCAGGCTTTGTTGAGTTTTACACTTTCTTCTTTTTTATTGAAGCTATGCTGGTGTTTGTGGATTTCTATTTTTATCCCTGGATCTTCATATAGCTGGTCATTATATTGCATCATTCTTGAGATAGTCCTGGTAAAAAGATTCAGTATGAAGAAACAAATTCCATAAATAGATGCTTAGCAAAGGGGGTTATGCAGACCTTACTGTCCAAATTTAAAATGTGAAGTATATATGTTCAGCTGCAAATAAATATCAATTAGCTTATGATATTGTTTTAAGCTTTCTTCAGAAACTGAATGTGGGTTTTGTGACCATTTCAGATACGTATATGGAATGCCAGTGGAAGGAAAATTAACTCTTGTTTTCTTCTCGTTCTTCCATGGAAAAAAGAGCAATATCACTAAAATATTTGAGGTGAGCTGGTTATGAATAAAAATAAATAAAAATACTTCTTCAGCTTGAGGATTTGTTAGCAAATGAGTCAACCAATCTTCTGTGTTGTTTTATTTTGCTATACGACTTCTGGATATCTGTTCACTAGAACATTTGCTTGTGTTGGGGATTTTTTTGTTAAAAGGTTTTTTGGCTTTTGGCTATTATTTGAGTTAGCAAAGCATAAGGAAGAAAAACAGAAATGTGGAGATCAACCCAGTATCACCAAAACAGCCACTGATTTGCAGAAACAAAAACTTGCACTCTGTATGATAAAAATCACTCTAGAAGCATTAAAGTAGCAAAAAGTTACCTTGACTTACAGTTACCACTCATAGTTACAGTCAGAAGGAAAAAAAGGGGGGGGGGAATTGAGTCTCTAGCTTAGAGGATAGGAGAGGCTATAAACAAGGGAGAAGGGAGAGGCTGTCAACAAAACAATGGAAGCAGAAAACAAACAGGAAGAAATGGGAGCTTGCTTCAAATGTCAAGTGGGAATAAATTACCAATCAAGTTAGTGGCAAAAAACAACAAATTTGGCTGCAGAGACCCCTCCCACTGATACTCAGTGTTAGTGCATGCAAGACTATCATCCCAACAGCTGTCTCCTTCATCCACATTCTCAGAATAGTTTCATTTAAAGATCCTTTCGCATTCCCTGCTCTTTCTTGCTTCCTATTCCAAAGCTAAACATATTTTGGCTCAATGGCAGCCAGCAGTATGTGGCCCTTTCCAATTTAAGGGTGGAATATGGTGAAGACAAAGGGATAAAAATGTGAGGATGTTCTGTAATCAGTAGGGGGGAGATCTCTTACTATCTTAGTCCAAGCCTGATCTGGAAATGTGTATGAGTCTGCTTGTGTCTGTTAGTGTGTAAGGAGGCTTGAGAGGATGGTACACTTGGTTTCTCTGGAGGTCAGATGCCTGAGGAAGTTCACATTGTTGAGTGCCACCATAATGTCTGACGTCACCAAGACCTACGATAGGATTATGTTCTTCTGATCATGGGCTCTGCTCTGATCACTTTGATCCTTCAGTAAAGTGCAGTGACAACACGTGATCTGTCTTCCTATAAATTTATTTTTGAAAAATTAAAAAAAAACTTAACCAGTTCATTTATCCCCCTGATTTCAGATTAATGGATCTGTGAACTTTACACTGAACAGTGAAGAGATGAAGAACATTACATATGAAGATTGGAATCCATATGCGTTTCACCAAATGCCTTTAGAAATTATAGCGGTAGTAACAGAAACACTTACAGGTAGGTTGTTGCATATTTAAAGAAAGGGAAGAAAATAGCACTGGAAACAGTGAGAACTGGTTGCATGGAAAGTAAAACATTTCACTTGCTGTGGATATTTTGGATCATTGACTATTTACATAGCTCTATATATTAAAAGTAATTATTTTTCTTTTAAATGGTTTAGTTTATTTAAAATACTGCTGAAACTTCCCTCCCTTCCCGGCATGTGTGACGTGATTCACAACAGGATGAAAAGGCACAATCAAATTCTGCCCACAGGCCCTTAGAAGAATTCTCACTATTAATTAATTACATTTCTATCCTGTCCATCTAGTGACAGAGCATTACGTTGGACAGCTGAAAGAAAGAAAGAAAGAAAGAAAGAAAGAAAGAAAGAAAGAAAGAAAGAAAGAAAGAAAGAAAGAAAGAAAGAAAGAGAGTGACACGCCCAACAAACACAAACACTCAATTAATAAAAATAGATGGAAAAATCTCTAGAGGCAACAGTGGACAAAAATCAAATGGAAAACAAATGGATCCACAGGAATATCAAAGGGGAAAAATGTTCCCAAAAGCCTATATGAAAAGCTCAGCTTTTACCCTCTTCCTGAAGGTCAGAAGGGAGGGTGCCTGATGTATATCAACAGGCAACTTGTTCCATAATGCTGTGGAAAGCCGGGTTCCTGGTGGTAGTTCTCTGGGCCTCTCTAGGGGTGACCATGAAGTCTGAATAGACTGCGTTGTCTGGGTAGATGAACTCAAGGGGAGACGCTCTGAGGTCCCAAACTGTTAAGGACTTTGTAACTTAGCACCAACACTTTGAAATCGGTATGGAAGCAAATAGGCAGCCAGTGCAGATGAACTAGGATCAGAGGATGTGATTGCACTTTCTTGCTCCTGATACTAACCTAACTGCCACATTTTGTGTGTGTTGAAGCTTCCTTGTTACCAAGGCAGCCCATGTAGAAAGCATTGCAGTAATTGATCCTAGAAATTATCAGTGCATGGACCAATATAATTGGGGAGTTCCTGTTCAGGAAGGGCAGATCTGCTGAAGGTGAAAAGAGGCAGACATAGCCATGGCAGAGATTTGCTTCTCTGTGAGAGAAGCATGACTTGAGAGAGCTGGGTCCAGGAGCATCCTCAAGTCATGAACCTGGTCTTTTAGGGGGAGTGTAACCCCATTGAATCCAGGCAGAATATATCCTAACCAGACAGGCTCCCCTCCCAACAACATGATCTCTGTCTTGTCTGGATTCAGTTTCAATCTTAGTCCTCATCCAGTTCATAACCAAGATCAAACACTGCTCCAAGGTCCAGCACAGTTTCCACTGCTGATGATGAAAAGGAGAGGTAGAATTGTGTGTTATCAGCATATTGATGACAATGAACACCGAATCTCTGGAGGACCTCCCCCAATGGCCTCATATGGATGTTAAATCGTGTTGGGGAGATGATCAACCCCAGTAGGACTCCACAATGGAGGACCCATGGAGATGGAACAGCATCCCCAAGTTGCACTCTCTGGACATTGCTGTTGAGAAAGGACTGCAGCCAGAGTAACACCGAACCACCAGTCCTTAAACCCAACAGCCTGTCTAGGAGGATACCATGGTCAACAATATCAAAGGCCATTGAGAGATCCAGGAGGACCAGCAAGGTCATACCTCCCCAGTTGGCCTCCCTCAACAAGTCACTGAGCAGAGAGACCAAAACTGTCTTGGTCCCACAACACAGCCTGAACACCAATTGAAATAGATCCAGACTATCAGTGTCTTCCAAGAATGTCTGTAACTGATCTGCCACAACTGTCTCTATTAGTTTCCCCCCAAAAATGGAATATTACTGATAGGTCTGTAGCTATTTACATCTGAGATAGATTTTTTTAAGCATGACTGAACTATAGTTTTTTCAAACGAGAACATAAAGCCCTCTTGTAACGATGAGTTAATCATTTGCATGGCCCATTCCACCACTACCTCTTTGGTGTATTTCAAAAGCCAGGGAGGACATAGTATTACATAGTAGATGCCTCAAGCTTTTCCCAAACGCTGTACTTCCCTTCTGACTGAGTCTGAATTCCATCCTCCCATCTTTCTACTAGCAGAGAGATTCCCTTTCATACAGCCAGGCATTTGGCAGCTAGAGGGATACTGAGGAAGGGGCTTATAATGGGGGTGAAAGTATTCTCTTCTTTCTTCTTTCTTTGATTTGCTTAAATTTGAGCATCTTTTAATAGGGTGGTTTTAGATACAGTCATGCCCCGCTTAATGATTGCCCCGCATTATGATGAATCCACTTTACGACGATCTTTTTGCAATCGAAATTGCGATCGCAAAACAATGGTCTAAATGGGGGGATTTCGCTTAGCGATGATCGGTTCCCTGCTTCAGGAACCGATTTTCGCTTTACGACGATCAAAAACAGCTGATTGTCGGGTTTTCAAAATGGCCACCGGGTGCTTAAAATGGCTCCCCGCTGTGCTTAGGGATGGATTTCTCGCTATACAGGTAGCGAAAATGGCCGCCGTATGGAGGATCTTTGCTGGACAGTGAGTTTTTACCCCATTGGAACGCATTGAACGTTTTCAGTGCGTTTCAGTGGGGTTTTTAATTTTGCTTTACGATTTTTTCGCTTAACAGCGATTTTCCTGGAACGGATTATCATCGTTAAGTGAGGCACCACTGTACTGTATTGTGTTTTTGTATTATACTTTAAAGATTGTTTTAGTTATGCATCCTTTTTTATAGTATGTTGTGAGTGGGATAAAAATAAATAGGTGGGATAAAAATAAAATGGAATGAATGAACAAATGAAACTAACAAAATTTAGCAGGGGGCTACTTTCTGAAGTTAAGAAGAGTTATTCTGCTTACTGAAAATCCTAATCGGGATGGCTGTGACATCTCCTGGAGCAGAACTGGGGGTACAGTTGGCTCTACAAAGGGTTGCATATAGACATGGGGGGAATACCAATTTAAGTGGTGCTGGATACCAGTTTATACAGTTGGATCTTGGCCAGCGGTGAATATTCAGGAAGCTCTGGGACCTATTTAGGGCCAGCATTTGGAATGTTGTTGTCAGTATATAGAGGCGTTGACAGCTGAAATTTTAACGTACCTACATGAGCTCCTTAAATGCTATTGGGAATGGATGATCATTCACATTTTAAAAATTATAAAACCCTTTCAATATTCTAACAGGAATCTCCCAGAATGCGAGTACTTCTGCATTCCCAAAACATCTTGATTATTCATTAGAATTTACTGAGTATCCAAGAATCCTCAAGCCTTCTCTGAGTTTTATTGCCACAGTGAGTTACTCCATTACTTTTTCCTATTATCAATATTATTGCAAAAGACATGGCTAATGAAATATGCATAATGTAGATAGTTATGTTTTAAAAGTGTGTCAAAGCTGTCTTTTGAAAAGGTTGATGATGGCATTGTCTAATTCATTAAGTATGTTTTGTGGCTCAGTGATTCAAGTGGCAAGGGCTAGATGCACTTTTGACGTTTCAAGACTTGCGAGTGGAACATAAATATTATTGTTGTAATTAGAATCAAGTTAACCAGTTCTGAAGGTTTTGATTTGATTTATGGACATGTTTTTGTATTACTTTCAGCTGAAAGTAGCACGGTTTGACGCCAAGCCACTGACCTCTGAGGAAAGAAGGAACAAGGTCATGGTCACTTTTGAACCCTCAAAAAGAGGGATTTATTTCATGGACGATAAGGGAAATGAATCACAGGTGAATGAGGCAGCTCAGAACTTAACTTATCCCGTTCCAGAAGATGGCATTATTCAGATTGAGTTTCCCATTGAGGTGAATACAACAAAACTGAGTGTCAAGGTATGCTTTTCTTGTCATATTGTTTCAAAGCAAAGCTTTATTTCTCCCTGCTGCCATCTGTTCCTACGTGCACACTTTATAGGAAAGGCGTTTGGGTGTGTTAGGGAAACTGAGAGCAATGCCGTGAGGAAGCAAGACTCGATTACTAGCCTGGACGCGCATAACAAAATCATCATCAACGACAACTGCTGCCCGGACTTTACCACTCAGCTGGCTTGCCATGATAGGAGTTGCCGTCCAGTGTATCTGGAGGATACTTGGTAGAGGCCGCTCAGGGCAGTTTACAGCATATAAATATCACAAAAATGGAAATAATAAAATACAAATAAACAATAAACTCAAGACATAAACGCACATAAAAATAAAACATTTTTAAAACATTCAAAGCAATTAAAACATTTAAAAGGAGGGACACATTAATGGTAGAAGTGGCCCATTTGGTTGTTATCGTCCTGGCAGCTTTTAAAAGCCAGGCTGGGCAAGGCTCTAGGGAGTTTGCGGTGGCCCTGCAGCGATCTTAGCACCTTGTCAACCTCAGATGATGAAACAGGCTGAAGCTGATGTAATATTACCAGACAAGCTGGTGCAGTGGACATCTCAACCTGATCTACTGCCAAAGTATGGCGTACTAGGTCCCAGCAGATAGCGTCCACTTTGTTTTTTTAAAAATGCTGCAAACTATCACAGGCGAGACTACTGGAGGCCCATCTTGACCAGCCCTAGATAAATCACGACCAGTGCAGAATAATTCCACCTGATGGTTATCCGTAAAAAGATCTTTGAGCAGCTTTCACGACTGTTGAGTAGCCTTAGTTTAAGATCTGTCGGTGGCCGCCTCCAGATACTCTCTAGCCTTCTCCTATTTTACTCCATTGCCCATAGTTCTTGAGAGTAGCATGGGGCAGAGTGGGCTGAACAGTGGAGAGTGCTGTCCTCTGAAGATGCTGGCCACAGAGACTGGCGAAACATTAGGAAGAACAACCTTCAGAACACAGTCAAAGAGCCTGAAAAAAAAACCCACAGCAACCAGTGGAGAGTGTGTTTGGGTTTGATCATGTCAGCTGCCCGGGTCGCTGTGGCATACCATTCAGTGAACTGAGCTTCGACAGGAGCTCCAAACAGATCAGCCAGTAGCCCTCCCATTGTCTCCTGGAAACCAGCTGGATTCAGTAGCCAGTGGGGGGCAGACCAGTTTAATGGATCACATTTCAGTTTAATTACTAACTGAGGGCTCATCTTCACTGGCTCTTTTGGATCAGACTGTTGCAGATTAAATAGGGTTGCTTTGGGTCAGGTGGAGGTGCAGTATGCTTTTTGGTGTGCTCATCACTTCCATATAGCATATTGGAGGTCAAGCAACCCTATTTTGTCCTGCTCCTTTTGGTATTTTGAAGTGGCTTAATAAGCGACCCACTTCAGGATTCAGCTGTGGGCAGTTTCTCAATGGGTCTTTTGGAGAACGCAAAGAAAATACTATTTTTCCTTCTTTTAAAAAAAGTTATGCCATACCTCAATGATTGTTCACCAGTGTCTTAAAAGGAATTTCACTCCCCCTGCCCCACCGCTCAGGAACAGAGGAAGTTTTCAATTTGCCAATATCTTGAAGTTGCTCACTTAAGCCACTTCAAGATACAGGAAATTCCAGTTGGAGGGAGCCTGCTGGAAAAACTTGTTTTTGGTCTGTACCCAGCGATCAAAGAAGCTGGAAACAGACCAAAACAGAGCAATTCTACCTGCACCAAAAAAAATTAGAAGCCCTGACAGGGGCTCAGAAAGATATGGGTAGGATTAGCTCTGGGGACAGTTTGGTTTGCTCCAAAGATTACATAGTATGACCATCAGAAAAGAAGAGTGAACCATATGGCCCTGGGCTACTTACTGAGACAGCTTTTGGAAAACAACCTGAAATGTAGTTACTTTAGAAACGCTAAGATACTGTTTATCCCCACCTTTTGGTGTTTTGGTATTCCTTTTCATCCTGACATTATAAAATAGCAGCATATCTTCTAGTGCGTATTTTTCTTTCCTTCTATGAGAAAGTAGGTGAAAATCTCATTATGTCATTTGTGAAAGATTCATAAACCTTCCTTTCTTTTTTTGTGATAGACTTGAGTACTTGTCCTTTCTTCTCCTCCTCCTCTCTCTTTTTCATGTATAGGCCAAATTTCTGAAAAGTCATGCTTCGGTAATCATACACGACATATTCTACTCTGAAAGCATGACTTATCTCCAGATCAAAAAAACAAGTCAAGATGTAAAGGTAACTTGTGCTTTCCAAAAACAAATTCATCCATTTCTAAACTTACAGGCAATATATTGTATCATAACAGTCATTCTTATTCAGATCTTATTTTTCCCCCCTAGGTTGGAACACCTTTGGAACTAAATATTGAAATTAACAAACCTGTGAAAGAGATCAACTACATGGTAGTTCTCAATTATTTAAAATTTTAAATATGCAGATTCAGTGCTAATAAACATGGGGAGGTCAGCAAATCTTCCGTGCTAAATAATGAATAAAATTTCACCAAAAAAGACATTATTTTACTCACTTAAAAAACAAACAAACCCAAACGCTTTGATTTCGAGTTCAAATGCATTATTTGTTTTCTTATGGCCAATTTTTATCCAGTCCTTTCCGCAGACATTGGGCACATTTTTCTTCTAAAGAAGTAATTTTTAGGTTAAAAATGTGTTACTTCAGTACAGCATCTCATATACTTTAGGTGCTTTAAAAAACAATTAAATTGTGTGACGTGAATGTTTCAGCAGCAATAGGCTGCCAGATGGATTCAATAATGTTTTTGTCACTCAGGTGATGTCTAAAGAACAAATTGTGGCTGTAGGAAAAAAGAAAAGCTTTACAAGATTTACTTTAACACCAGAGAAGTCCTGGGCTCCTACAGCATTTATAGTTGCCTACTATGTGAGTGACAACGGGGAAGTAATAAGTGATGCTCTCAGTGTTCCTGTTGAGCCTGTTTTTGAAAACCAGGTAAGCGTGTAGTACTTTCTCCTGTATGGAATTAGAAAGTGAACGTTTACAGAAGCCAAAATTTATTTAATTGCTAGCGTATTAGTTTTGAGATCTGAAAGGATTTCCTATATGAAAATGTGTTCCTAGAACTTGTGGCATGGCCACCTTACAGTGTGAGCGAGCTAGTAGTTTTCTATACATACCAGAAAAGAATGCTTAGGATGGCGTGTATTGACTACTGATTCGTACAGCTTCGTAGAGCAGGCCATCAGGCCACTGTTGCAGGAATTAAGAATGTAGCCAGAATCCTCCTTTAAAGAAGATGTATGCAGTTGTGGTCACACCAGTTGCTTATACCTTTTGGTGGAATGTCAGTCACACAACCAGTTTTGCTTACTGGTGCATGGTCGGTTGTGTGGCGGAGACCCCATAAGTCAGTGTTCCCCAACCTTTTTCGGACCACGGACCGGTTGAGGGGTATGGACATGCGCAGACCAACCTTTGCCGGGGGGAGTGCGGGGGGAGAGGTCTGTCTTGACGGCCCAGTCGGGCTTAAGCCATGGACCGGCAGTGGGCCGTGGACCGGGGGTTGATGACCTCTGCCATAAGTAGATATAAACTGTTCATGTCATTACCATTGCACATTCAGTTTTTTTCAACAGGACTCTGGCCTTTGCATCTTAGAGAGACGCTAGCTCAAATCTACATTGAACTGTAGGTTTGACAGCTGTCAATGCATTCCAATGGGGGGAGAAAAAAATCACCAAAAATTAACGAAGAGTCAGAACAAAGCCAAATTAAGTTAGCAAAGGTTTTACAAGGTGCACTAATGATTCCAAGCATTTTAAACAGTTTTTGAACATTTTAAGACACTTTAAATATAGCGAAAATGGACAATGTTAAGCAAAACAGGGGGACCCAAACTGTCATCGCTATGCGAGGCATGGTCCCGAAGATCGCTAAGCAAAAATTGCCCATAGGAAACATCGTTAAACGAATCGTAAAATGTTCCAAAAAAACAATTGCTAAGCGAATTCTTCGTTAAACGAAGCAGTCGTTAAGCGAGGCACCACTGTATTCACAAATTCCAATTTTTTAAAACAGAGATCTTGCCAAAGATAAGTTTTTTAAAAAAATCACACAATATATTTTAATGGATTGATTTTAATGAAAGTTTTGTGCATGGCCAGTTTTTCCCCCTCTTTGAAAGAAGACTGATTTCAGGACAACTTACACTTTTCTGGAGGAGAACTCACTGTCTTGAAACTTCAGAGACAATTAAAAGCAGCCACCGAAACATGCGGATTTGTTTATTGATGCTTATAATTATTTGAGTATCTTGTTTAGTCTTCAGACATTTATGCAACCAGTCCAATAAAACTCTGTTATTAATGTTAATGATACTCATGTGATTTTCTATATGTTGTGTGTCATCAAGTTGCTTCCAGTTTAGGATGACCCTGTGATGACCCTATAGATTCCAAAAGGTTCTGTACTAACATCTCTGCTCAGCTCTCCCATAGTGTAGTTCAGTGGTTCAGATTTCTGGGAGTTCAATTCCGCACTGTGCCTTCTTGATAGGGGCTGGATTCGATGATTCACAGGCCCCCTTCCAGCTCTGCAGTTCTAAGGTGATGATGACAATAATTAATTGTGTCAATCCATTTCATCTTAGGTCTTTCTCTTTTCCTAGTACCTTCATGTTTTCCTAACATTATCATCTTGTCTTCTCAGTAGATACACCCAAGGTATGATAGTTCAGTCCAGGCATTTTAGCTATTGTATTTGTTTGATTCTTTTAAAATATACATTGTTTTTGGCTTTTAAATATTGTGTTTTAATGATGCAAGCTGCTTTGAGTACTTTTTAAGGAGAAAGGTGAGGTAAAAACAAACAAATTAATAAATAATATTATAGAACTACAGTGGTGCCTCGCTTAACGAGTGCACCGTTTAACGAAAAATCCGTATAGCGATCCCTTTTAGGGGATCGCTATACGGATCAGCCCCAATCGCCGCACTCGCTTTGCGACGATTGGGGCTCCGGCGGCCATTTTGGAGCCGCCGAACAGCTGAGGGGAGGGCGCGAAAACGCTGATAGGGGCCATTTCAGGTCATCCGGCGGCCATTTTGGATCGGCGGCTCCAAAATGGCCGCCGGATGTGAAAACATCGCTGGAGGGGTAAGTTTGCACACTTATTGGAGCGCATTAAACTAAGTTTAATGCGTTCCAATAGGTTTTACTTACCCGCACAGCGATGTTTTCGTATAGCGAAGGTTAATCTGGAACGGATTAACCTCGCTATACGGGGCATCACTGTATACTGGTACGAAGCTAGAGCACAACAAAGGTTTTAAAAAGCAGGAAAATAAAAAGGCCATTGCTAGATGTTTGTTCCACATTTTCAGGACCAATTCAAATTCTTAGTTGCTCCAAACCAAGTGACATCTGAAGGAAGATAATTTTTCTTTCTAGTGTAATGTAAGCCATTATGATTTCCCCTCCAGATTAATATGCACTGGAATAAGAAGAAAGCTAGACCTTCTGAGCCTGTCTCCCTCAAAATTAGTGTGACAGAACCTGAAACATCAATTGGACTTTTAGTTGTTGACAAAAGTACAAAGCTGCTGGGAAAAAGAAGTGACATCACAGAACGTGCTGTAAGTTTTTGAGAGGAAGAAGAAAGTTTTTTGTTTACATGCCTTTCAGATGATTACAGAAGCAGCTACCAGATTTGATTGTCATTCTCACAATAAAACCAACCAATTGAATTAATTGGTAACAATCTGGATTATTTGTACTAGACTTAAGGCGTGACTTAAGGGATGTGTGAATTCACATATATTTGTTCACTGTAAAGTCCCATTGGGGAATTACGGTTTCCCAGATCTCTCTGCCTTAACTGTCCACACCGGGAGAGAGAGAAAGCCCTGTTAACACCTTGTTTGCAGTAGACCAGCAGGTGGCACTGTTAAAAGGGAACTGCTAACTAGCTGTTACCAAGGCTTCCTAATCTTACTAGTTTTGCCAAAAATTCTTAAGAAAAAGGCTTTGCCCTTACCTGCTTTAAAAAAAAAGGGAAAAAATCTTGCAGACTGAGCTGTGCTCCTGCTATCCCCTGAGTGTGTGCTGGCTTCCTTCTCTGTACTCGTGGAGAGAAGGAGCTGTAAAAAAAAAAGAGTTGAGGGGGAAGTTGTATGTGTGTGTTTATGTTTATGCATGTCTTGTCCTCCCTCGCAAGGTAAAATAAGAAGAAGGGGTATATGTGCTCATTCACAGCTTGTCTTCCCTTTTCTGCATTGGTCCAGGCGATCACTTATCTGAACTGGTTGATGTGAATAGAGCTGGTTTTTATTTTTTAAAGGAGAAGCCCAATCAGTGGAGGGGAAAAACTATGGATAGGGTAGGGACTACAAACTGATTTGCATTTCTCTTTGCATTATGTAGTAAATGGGGCGAGGGGGGGAGGGAGAGAAAGCAAACCATCCCAGCCCAAACCTGTAGGATTTCTCACATTTTTTCCAGTGTAGTTGCAGCCTCAGTTTCTTACAATTCTTGCTGCCCTTTCCCTTAGACCTCTCCAATATGTGGTTTTTTTTCTGAGGGGGGAAAACCATCATTGTAAGGGGCAATTATTTCCATTGCTTCACTTGTGCTACACTGGTATGTAGATGCTGCTTAGAATGCAGTCAATATGTATGGTTTCCTTCAAGGTAAGCTGTTTGTTGTCCCATAGTTCAGGCCAGTTTTTAAATTAATCAGCAACACATTGGCCTGTGTTTGTGTGCATGCATGGACAGATGCATGAATGTGTGTATGTGCATACATGTTGGGGAAATGATTTGTTTGTATGGTTAAAGTCTGCTTTAAATACTTAACCATCACTAAGCCTTCAAGGGGGGAGGCAAATAACATTGTTAACATTGTGCTTGTTCAAAAAATGAAAAACTACTTGGTGTTTTTTGTTTAGATAGCACACGAGCTAGGTCTGTACAGCACAACACTCCATTATGGTGAAGCCAGAAATTCCTACGGGGTTTTTCAGGTACAGCTCTAAAATGTATATGACAATTTCCTCTTTTTCAGTTGTTTTGATATCTGAAGATACTAAATTTATGAAAATACTAAAGTTGAAAATAATATTAATAAAATTTGTGTGTGTGTCCTAATGATGTCTGACTTAGGACAACTCAATTCTTTATCAGTACTAGACATTATAGTGTTGGGATGCTTTTTTCTTCTAAGCTTAATGGTTTTTGGTTGTTGTGGATTTTTCGGGCTCTTGTTTTTTGTTTATATATATATATATATATATATGCTCTAAAATATGGTATAAAGTAGTACAGTGTTAATGGGGAAACATATTCATATGTTGTATATTTTGAAATTAAAAGATCTTTTTGCACATTGTGTTCAGAAATGTAATCTGTGGGTGTGGACTGATGCCAGCTTTTCAGAGCACGAAGATTATGATTGTAAGTATATAGAGATCAAGTAATTAATACCTTGCTTGTGGGTTGTGATATGCAGAACACGAAGAAAATGGCAATCAAAGTAATGTGAACTATGTTACAGTGTAGTAAAACTGCTGGGCATACATTGAATTGGGGATGTGCAAAGATTAGCACTTCTGATGTTGTTGACAGTGACTCCCATAATTCCTACCCAGCACAGCTAATGGTGAGGAATCCTGGAAGCTGGGATGCAGAAATTGATAGAGGGCCATGCTCTGCCCAGTTTTGCTGTAAGCATAGTTGTGTAGATCCAGGCTTAGTTTCTGCTGCCAGAAGTGCTGGAAGGGACTTTCCCTCTTTCCCTGTATTATCCAGGGCCCTCTAGAAGTCTGCTTCAGTGGGTTTGGGAGACTCTAAAACAATGAAACTGTGGCCGCCTCCTCATACGTCACAGAGGGGACGCCACTTCACACTTTCTTTCCCTTATCACGCTGCCACCAACCACACACATATATCTGACTCCTCAGACAAAGGTATGGATTTTAAAAATAAAAATTATTGTTTATTGGTACAACTTAATATATAGTAAATCAACATATGAACTGAATAAGTCAATCAATAAAATAAAGAATCCCTTCAGACACTCTATCACTCAGACCTTGTCTAACACAGTACTTCATAACATACATGCCCTAACTCAAACTGAAACTCTCCTTCTCTATCTTCTCATCCTAGCTCAATCAATCCCCACACAACATTCACACCCCCCTTATATACATAGCTCCACCTCCTGGAGTCCCACCTCCTGCCCTGCTACAGGCAGATGAGCTCCAGCATAACATTGATAGGCAGGTGACGTCATCGCAGCCGTCACAGAAACAAATCAAGTTAAGGGCCGCAATGGGAAAGGGAAATAGGCTGAAGGAAGCTTCTGGATGGAAGAAGCTCTTTAGTGCCCAAACAGTGAAATTTAGATCCATCTGAATTTAAGGTTGTTAAAAAACAATTTAGCCTAATGTTAAAATAGTTTTTTCTCTCTCCACAGCATATGGAGATTTTTCAGATTCTGTTGCATATGATGATTTTATGCATCACATGGAAAATACAGTAGTGCCTGCTGGTGCTGGCAATCTCTATGTAAGGACAAATTTTCCAGAAACGTGGATTTGGCAAGAAATCACAACAAGGTAAAAATTGCATTGTCTTACAAGGTGATGATGAATGTATATCTGTGAAACGTCCTTTGAAAATTATTGTTTACTTATTAATTAAATTAACAGTTGATAATAATTAGTTACATTATTATTAATTTTAAGCAGTGATCATTGGATATATTTTTTAATGAAAACATATTGTCATAGACGGTATAAAGGTTAGGTCCTCATGTGAGACCTGGAAGCACATGAAGACTTATTTGCAGAGGCTTTAAACTTGCATCTTACAAAGGGTGTAGGAGAAAGATCTAAATAAATCTGACAAGATTTAGTCAAAGCTATAAACACGAACTGTTAAAACTTTTACATCCCATTGAGCATAGTAACTGAGCATAGTAACAGAAGTTTAACACCTCCACTGGAAGCAACAGTGTCAGACTTCAAACTTCATGTATACGGCATGTTTCACACATGCCTGTTCAATGCATTAAAGCAGTGGTCCCCAACCTTTTTAATGCCAGGGACCAGTTTTGTTAAAGACCATTCTTCCAAGGACCGGTCCCTGTGAAGGAGGGGCGTGGGGGGTGTCTGTGCGTGCACTAGGGGGAGAATTTTTTTTAAAAAAAAACTAAAACGACTTTATTTATTTATTTATTTATTTATTTATTTATTTACTTACTTACTTATTTATTTATTTAAATAATAATTAATTAATTATTTAATTTATATGCCACCCAGACACCTTTGGGTAGTGTGGGCGGCATATAAATTAAATAATAAATAAAATAAATAAATATAAAAAGGGCAGGAAAGGAGGGAGTGAGGGAATAATGGGGAAAAGAGGAAAGAAAGAAAGAAGGTCATCACTGGGGCACACAGACCCCTCAGACAAAGGTTTGTACTTTTAAGCACAAAAAGAGAGTAGGCAGAGAGAGAGAAGACAATGGGGGGAAAAGAGTTTTGAGGCTAAAACACATTTTAAACCCACACATTTTAACAACAACACTTTTTAAACCAAGCAACTTTTAAACAAAACACACTTTTTGGTCATCTTCTCCAGGGGTTCCCTTTCCAAGGTTTCCCTTGGCTGCAGGCTCCATCCTGGTGAAAGATCTGTCCAATTTCGTCTGCTTCAGTTCAGTCACACACATTCCATCTTCATGCTTTTTGATGATGTCCTGTTTCATTTCAGTGGAGATGATATTCTTCCCTTCGATCTCTTTTTTTGGAGCCACGAGTACTGTTCAGCACACCACAGTACACAAACCTAGGAGCCACAGAATCCATCAACCATTATTCCAGCAAACAGACCCCCTCAACCTAAAACCAAACTGCAAAGCCCCTGTACAGTAAATACAGCATACATACAGTACTCACCCAAAACAGGCAGTCTCTCTGTTTTAAAAAAGAAAGTCAAAAATCCAAAAAATTAAAAAACAAGCCAAAAATGCAGTATGTACAGGCAGTACAGTACCAGGCAGTAACAGGCATTGTAATATATAATGAAATAATAATACAACTCACCATAATGCAGAATCAGTGGGAGCCCTGGGCTTGTTTTCCTGCAACCAGATGGTCCCATCTGGGGGGGATGGGAGACAATGCCACCCGAAGTGTGTCTTTTATGTCCAGTCTATTGCGTAATTTAGTTTTTGTTGCAGTCATAGCAGAAAACCCTGCTTCGCAAAGATAGGATGTTGGAAATGGAAGCAAGCTTTTCAGTGCTTTTGTGGCAATTCCAGGATATTCTGTCTTTACTTTGATCCAGAAAGTATGGAGATTTGCTGTTGTCTCAAACATACTTTTAAGGCCACCGTCATTTGCGATCTCAAGCAGTTGATCCTCCTCTAGCACAGATAAAGCTGATTCACCTGGCTTGTTCAAAAATGGGTCACGGATCCACTCCTTCCCAGTTCTGGGGTCTTTTGCTGTTGGGAAATAATTCTCAAAGTCTTTCAAAAGCTGAGACAGATGATCATGCACCAGTTGCGAGAAAGAAGGCGCTGGCTCAGTCCCGTTCAAAATCTCTGCTACTGTTTGAAACATATCAAAAATTCCAACTTTTACTCGTTGCCCCCATGATTCTAGTTTGGCTTTGAATGCAGCCACTTTATCTGCTGACTTAAACACCGTTGTCATTCTCCCCTGAAGTGACAGATTGAGTTGGTTGAGCAAGTTGAATATGTCGCACAAATAAGCAAGTTTTGTAACCCATTCTGCGTCACTAAAATGTGCTGCCATTGGTGATTGTTTTTCTGTAAAAAATCTCTGGAGCACTTCTCGTAATTCAAAAACTCTGGCCAGACATCTACCTTTAGAAAGCCATCTCACTTCGGTGTATAAAAGAAGATGTGTGTGACCTGCATCCATCTCCTCACAGAGCTGTTCAAACAGACGAGAGCTAAGGGCATGCACTTTAATGTGGTTGATCATTTTAATCACATCCTGCAAAACCTTGTTAAGTTCAGGTGGCATTTTTCGGCTAGCCAGCATTTCTCTATGAATGACACAGTGTGTAGACTCACATTCAGGAGCAACCTCCTTGATCCGAGTAGAGAAACCTGAAATCCGTCCAGTCATGGCAGCCGCTCCGTCTGTGCATATACCAACACAAAATGACCAATTCAGTTTTCCTGACATGTAATCATTCAAAGACTTGAATAGTTCTGCAGCTGTGGTATTGGTTGGTAACAAAAGTGCACATAACATATCCTCATGCACATCCTCCTGAAAAATATATCGCACAAAAACAAGCATTGTTGCCTTGTTGTCAACATCAGTGGACTCGTCTGCCTGGAGTGCGTACCATGGTGACTCTTTAATTCTCTTTAACAACTGTGCCTCAATATCCTCTGCCATTTCATCAATTCGTCTACTTACGGTGCTAGCTGAAAGAGGAACACATGACACTTTTTGAGCTGCAGCCTCCCCTAAAACTTCACGGCAAACGTCCTTAATAGAAGGCATGATCAACTCTTCACCAATAGTAAAGGGCTTCTTAGTTTTAGCAATGTTGTTAGCAACTAAGAATGATGCTCTCAGCGCAGACACATTTGGTGAAGTGGTGGTCTTCAATAATTGCTTCTGTTCTTCGTGTTCACGTTTTTTTCTTTTGAAAAACTCCAAAGGCTTGTCTTTAAATGCAGGGTGCTTGGTCTCCATGTGGCGAAGCAATTTTGATGGTTTCATGGCTTCGTTGGATAGCTGCTCACCACATATTATACAAAGCGGGCTTGGAGAATGTGAATCACCCATTGCAATGAAGCCATAATTTAAATAGGACTCTTGGTATTTTCTTTTAAATGCAGCTTTCTTTTTGTTGGCAGTCTTAGGGTCTTCTACTTTCTCGTCATTGGGTCTTTCCCCCTTTGCAAAGAAGCTCTCCAGTGATGATTGTTTTTTGCTCATTTTGGCTACAGTTAGCTTGCTGAGTTTTGACTGTAATAAGTCTATCTATAGATAGAAGAAGAAAGCCAAGGAAAAGGTTGCATGGAACTAAACAGAACACAGTTGAATGACAGCAACAATTCTAATCACCTATTTTCTGTACATGACAGCTAAGTAAAACCTCTATATACAGAGGCTGTGGACAAAAGAGACAGAATACCACAGAGATGTAGAGGTTTCAAAAACAAATCAAAAGCAGAAACAATCTGCATTATGCCCTTGTTGTGGAACCCTTGGAGACAAGTGTATAGTCAACCGTGGGACCTGAACTCTGGACCTAGACCCTTTGGGTCCACCAGTAGTCACATGTGGAGTCCACCAGTTCTCCACCTATGCCTCACAAATTATCAATAGACAAAGCAGTTAAAAGCACAGCAAATTATATAAACTTGTGTTCACATATCAAGCTTTAAGCTCAATTGTAGGTCTATGTGCATACCTATATATAGAAACACTGTTGTCAGTCTATCCTTTTGAAACAACTGGTAGGTGAGTCCCACACTCCTCTGCGTATAGCCACTCTATAGATGAAAATAGGAAAGGACAAAAGTAAGCAAAAAAATTCTGACAATATATTGTTTGGTTGTGTGGATTTCTTCTGTCACTGGCTAAATTAAAAGAGACAAGGGAACAAAGGTTAATGGGCTTCTGAATCTCCAGCTTTGATCTTGAAGTTGAAGGGAGAGAACCAAGGAGAGGAAAGGAGGAAAAGGAAGGGAGAATTTGCAAAGGTAGTGCAGCTTTGATCTCTTCCCTCGTCTCCCTTCCCCGGCTGATGGCGGGAAATTCAAATAGCGGAGGGCAGCGAAGACTACCGAAGACAGAGGGAGAATGGGATCAGCTGCACTGCCTTTACAAAGGCAGTGGGTCTTGGCCAAGGCTTGGATCTGGATTTCCCTGTCTATCTATCCTGAGCTGGAGCAAAGGGAAGGGATCAAAGTGATTGGGAGCAAAGTGCTGATTTGTTTCCACCCACCCCCATGCCACCAGCCGGGGACAGAAAGGGGCAAAGCTGGTTAAACTGCTGTACTGCAGCCAAAACTGTGCTCACGACCTGGGGTTCAATCCCAGGTAGCTGGCTCAAGGTTGACTCAGCCTTCTATTCTTCCGAGGTTGGTAAAATGAGTACCCAGCTTGCTGGGGGGGGGGGCAATGTGTAGCCTGCATGATTAACTTGTAAACCGCCCAGAGAGTGCTTGAAGCACTATGGGGCGGTATATAAGCAGCACGCTTTGCTATGGTCATAATAACAATAACATTTAAACCTGTACCTTCCTATACCAAGATAATTTTTCTTAGCTGGAAGAGTAGCTGCAAGGGCCTAATCAGCAGCCAGGAAAAAGCAAAACAAAACAAGCTGCATGCTCCTCACTACCATGTTCCTTTTGGCGTTAACATCAAGCTCCTGCATGCTTTCTAAATGACCATGGTCAGTGTGGCTTTAAACATAAGAGTATGGCAGTCTCACAGCTAGATGTCACCCTCCCCAGGTGGAAACTACTGTAATGAAATCAAGGGCAGTCGGATGGACAGTGTGCTTTATGGGTGGGCTGCAGAAGTAAACTGTAAGGGAGTGGAATCCCATGAAAAGCTATGCTTGTGCATGTTGTCAATTCACCATCTGGGTAATGTTTTCAGTGGGTTTCAGTATCCACTACTCCTACTAACTTTGGGTTAAAAACATTTCTGCAAAATTTCCTGCCATGTGGTTCTTCATGCGCTAAATTGTGCTTTGCTGCATGCTGTTGTGGATGTTGAGTGAAGGAGTTGGCTGGAAAGAGTGCTTTGAGCCACAGGCCAGTAAGTTAGTATTCTTCAGAAAGGGTTAAAAAAACAACAACCCCAAGATAACTATTTCAGGTAGAAAAAACATGAAAATTGTTATTATTTTTTAAAAAAAATGCTAACTGCAACTCACTAATTGTTGGGCTTTGGAACTGTAACTAACTACTTTTCAAAAGTAAGCTCTAGGCAAAGTTTCACAGGTGTCTAAACATTGGAAGAGAAGCTACTGTGAGCTGGAGGGGGGGAGAGCGATCAAAGTGACTGGGAAGGAAAGGGCTGGTTTCTCTCTCCCCCCCCCCCCCCTTGCCTCCGCCAGGGATAGAAAAAGGCAAGGCTGGATCCTAGCCTTGTCAAGATCCGCTCTCTTCCTATCCTGAGCTGGAGGAGGGGGAGGGGGGAGAAACGAGCAAACAGACGGGAAGGAAAGGGGCGATTTTCCCCTCCTCCCCCCCCCCCTCTGCTGCCCAGGATAGAAAGGAGGCTCGATCCTTCCTTGCCCCATTGAAAGCCCAGGCTTTCTATCCTGGGCTGGAGGGGGGGGGAGAGAAACGAGGAAACTGACGGGGACGAAAGGGGCTCTTTTTCCCTCCTCCCCCCCCTCTGCCGCCCAGGATAGAAAGGAGGCTGGATCGTTGCCCCATTGAAAGCACAGGCTTTCTATCCTGGGCTGGAGGGGGGGGGGGAGAGAAACGAGGAAACTGACGGGGACGAAAGGGGCTCTTTTTCCCTCCTCCCCCCCCCTCTGCCGCCCAGGATAGAAAGGAGGCTGGATCGTTGCCCCATTGAAAGCACAGGCTTTCTATCCTGGGCTGGAGGGGGGGGGGGAGAGAAACGAGGAAACTGACGGGGACGAAAGGGGCTCTTTTTCCCTCCTCCCCCCCCTCTGCCGCCCAGGATAGAAAGGAGGCTCGATCCTTCCTTGCCCCATTGAAAGCTCAGGCTTTCTATCCTGGGCTGGAGGGGGGGGGGGAGAGAAACGAGGAAACTGACGGGGACGAAAGGGGCTCTTTTCCCCTCCTCCCCCCCCCTCTGCCGCCCAGGATAGAAAGGAGGCTCGATCCTTCCTTGCCCCATTGAAAGCTCAGGCTTTCTATCCTGGGCTGGAGGGGGGGGGAGAGAAACGAGGAAACTGAAGGGACGAAAGGGGCTCTTTTTCCCTCCTCCCCCCCCCTCTGCCGCCCAGGATAGAAAGGAGGCTGGATCGTTGCCCCATTGAAAGCACAGGCTTTCTATCCTGGGCTGGAGGGGGGGGGGAGAGAAACGAGGAAACTGAAGGGACGAAAGGGGCTCTTTTTCCCTCCTCCCCCCCCCCTCTGCCGCCCAGGATAGAAAGGAGGCTCGATCCTTCCTTGCCCCATTGAAAGCTCAGGCTTTCTATCCTGGGCTGGAGGGGGGGGGAGAGAAACGAGGAAACTGAAGGGACGAAAGGGGCTCTTTTTCCCTCCTCCCCCCCCCCTCTGCCGCCCAGGATAGAAAGGAGGCTCGATCCTTCCTTGCCCCATTGAAAGCTCAGGCTTTCTATCCTGGGCTGGAGGGGGGGGGAGAGAAACGAGGAAACTGAAGGGACGAAAGGGGCTCTTTTTCCCTCCTCCCCCCCCCTCTGCCGCCCAGGATAGAAAGGAGGCTCGATCCTTCCTTGCCCCATTGAAAGCTCAGGCTTTCTATCCTGGGCTGGAGGGGGGGGGAGAGAAACGAGGAAACTGAAGGGACGAAAGGGGCTCTTTTTCCCTCCTCCCCCCCCCCCTCTGCCGCCCAGGATAGAAAGGAGGCTGGATCGTTGCCCCATTGAAAGCACAGGCTTTCTATCCTGGGCTGGAGGGGGGGGGGGAGAGAAACGAGGAAACTGACGGGGACGAAAGGGGCTCTTTTTCCCTCCTCCCCCCCTCTGCCGCCCAGGATAGAAAGGAGGCTGGATCGTTGCCCCATTGAAAGCACAGGCTTTCTATCCTGGGCTGGAGGAGTGGGGGGGGAGAGAAACGAAGAAACTGACGGGGAAGAAAAGGAGACAAACCCGGTGCTCACTGTCTTCTCTCTCCACAATGGCGCGCAACAGAACTTTCGTTTTAACCACTCTGGAATTCAAATGTATGACACGCCCTCCCGCGCATGCGTGGGGGGGGGAAACAATCTGTCTCCACGGCCCACTTCAAAGAGCTCCACGGACCGGCACCGGGCCGCGGACCGGGGGTTGGGGAACAGGGCATTAAAGGACTGCTTCTCTGTCCCTGTTTTCCTACATGAAAGTGTTTGAAATGTGCATTCCAGTTATTGATCCAAAGTAGTACGATATTATCTAAATGTAGCTAGTTATTATCTGGATATCTTAACTTGTTGCCTGAACATTACCACTGAAAATAATGGGTGCATGTGGATACTTTTTCTCATGTTCATTTATGGCCCAGATCAAATGAATTGTCTCTATAATTTAGGACCATTTCAGTCTTACTACTACAGTATATTGTCATGCAGATGACATTTCCATGTAGGGAAACTCATTGCCAACAGTGCTAGAGTGGGGAAGAATCTCTCACTGGTGATGTTGATAGGAGGACATCTCTCTTTTAGGAAGCTTCCATGTCCCCTATGAACAATTTCCCTCTCCAGGTGTGACTTTAACCAGTCTTTAAAGTTCTGGCTTACTGTGAATGAGCCAGAGTGCTGGCGCTTACTGGTATTCAGACAATCCCACTATAAGTGAAAGTAACTAAGAAGGCCAAAAATCTTCCAATCATGGTCTGTTCGAAACCGGCAAGAGCAAGCACTCTGGTTAGTTTTGTCTCCCAACCCATCCTTTGTTTTAGGATGATTTCCCTGGCTTGTTAGGGGTTAGAAACAATCCTGAGTGCCAACTCCTGCTGGTTGGTAGGGAAAACATCTCCTTTGCTTTTGTCCTAAAGAGGGTCCGTCCTTGCCAACCATAAATGCACAAGGTTGAATGCAAAAGATGCTACTCTTGAAAAGTGAGAGCTATAGACAGGCGGTATGTTCCTGTGTCAGAGGGAATTAAAAGTACACTTCATATTTGCTGGTTGTATACCAATGTTGAGTGACACGGCATTATAAAGTCTGAAGCAGGAAGGCAAGGTCTATAAACATGTGGTGGATTTCTATTAAGGACCTAGCATTCCTTACTTTATGTCAGTTGGATCTGTAAAATATGTAAAAAAAATGTACTTTTGCTTCACACTTCTTACTGTTTTACATGTGTATATGTTTGAAGTGTATGTGTTTACATGCCTTGCCTCATGTGGTATGAATTGCTCCTTACAGCCCTTGTAGAAACTGAATGCTTGACTCTTACTTGTACCTTTGTTACTCTTCTTGAAATTGATCTGGCAAGAAGATCAGCCTGGATCTACAGTACTGATAGTTATCCATGTGTTTTTTTTTAAATTATGCTTCTATCTTCTTTCCATCTATAGATCAACTGAAGCAACATTAAATGTCACTGTTCCTGATACTATTACTTCCTGGGTAGCTAGTGCATTTATAATATCTGAAAACCTTGGACTGGGAGTGATGAAAATGCCCATTGAGGTAACAACCTATTTTTTAAAAAATTCTGATCTGATTGCAGTAGTCTGGTTTGCTTTATGTTAAAAGCTTTCAGCCATCTAGCTCCTAAACTGACCCTCATCTTCAAGACCAGAAACCTGCACAATGGCTCTTTATACAAGTACATTTATTTATTTGAAACATTTGTATTGCCTTTCATCAAACTTTGATTTCAGGGTAATTTATAGAAATTATTAAAACAAAAACCAGAATTTAAATACTATAAACATTATGAAACTGATTCAAAACAACGAACAGAAGGCGAAGGGTTTCTTCTCTTCATAAGGTAAAGGTAAAGGTTCCCCTTGACATTTTAGTCAGTCATGTTCGACTCTAGGGGGCGGTGCTCATCCCCGTTTCCAAGCCATAGAGCCAGCGTTTGTCCGAAGACAGTTTCCGTTGTCACGTGGCCAGCGCGGCTATACACAGAACGCTGTTTACCTTCCCACCAAGGGAAGGTATCTACTCGCATTTACATGCTTTCGAACTGCTAGGTTGGCGAGGAGCTGGGACAAAGCAACGGGAGCTCACTCCGTCACGTGGATTTGATCTTACGACTGCTGGTCTTCTGACCCTGCAGCACACAAAGGCTTCTGCGGTTTAGCCTGCAGTGCCACCACGTCTTCTCTGCATATATGTGGTTAAAGGCTAACTTATGTACAGTGGTGCCCCGCATAGCGGCATTAATCCGTTCCAGGATTAACGTCGCTATCTGGATTCGTCACTATGCCGGGGTGACAAACCCAGACCTACTGGGATCTATCACACAGTTACTAAGCTGCCACCAACCATTCCCTATAATAAGTCACACAGACCAGGGATGGATTTTTAAACAATAAAAGAATAAGGTTTATTTTAAATACAAACAGGGTAAATAAAACAATCAGGTGAATAAAATAAAGTAACGTGGCTTATTCTCACACACACAAGCATACAGTTTGGTTCACCTAGAACCTTTAACTTAAAGCACAGACCCTGAACCCATCAGTTCTGGCTAACCAACAGACCCCTGAACCTTTCAGGTTGGTACTCTGACACACAGTAGTACCCTGTCAGACACCCAGACTCCCACAACAGCTTCTTCTTCCCCAGCTGCTGCTTCGTCCCAACCCAGTGTCTCACAGTCTGTCTCAGCATCTACTCTTCACCACACAGGCATCACATATTTATACAGTACAGCCCCTCCTCCTGATGTCCCGCCTTCCACTCCCCATAGGATGGAACTTTCCCTCCAAACCCATGACAGACAGGTAACATCAGTGCTGTTATGTAACACCTCCCCTCTTTAAAAGTTGTTTTGTAGGGGGAAAGCTAAAAGTGCTTTTCACCAAAAAACAACCTAGGTAAAATACACAAAAACAGTTATACATACCATATAATACTTACATATACTTACACTCCAAGTTAACCATAGCAAATATGCATTTAAACATTTTACCATATACATTACATCAATTTACCTTTATTAATACAAACCAAATTCAAAACCAGGTACATTTAACTTTTTGTTTTCATTATATACATATAGTCCATGTTCTTTCGCCGTCTTCAGTCTTCAGGTCTTCTTGATAAGGCGTCAGCAACACAGTTCACTGACCCTCTGACCACCTTCACTTCAAAGTCATAGTCCTGTAAGTTCAAAGCCCACCTCATAAGTTTGCTATTGTGGGTTTTCATTGTCTTTAACCATTGCAATGGTGAATGGTCATTACACAGAATAAAATGTCTTCCCCAGATGTAAGGCTTGGCCTTCTGGATCGCGTAGACTATGGCCAAACACTCCTTCTCCACGGTTGCCAAATGTCTCTCACCTTTTTGGAGTTTCCTACTCAGGTAGGACACTGGATGCTGGTCACCATTCTCATCCTCCTGGCACAGAACTGCTCCTACCCCGCTGTTAGACGCATCGGTGTAGATGATGAACTCCCGGTCGAAGTCTGGAGCACGCAGGACAGGATAGTTGATCAACGCCTCCTTCAACCTCTGGAACGCCGCCTCACAGTCGCTGGTCCACGGGATGCTGTCATCAGTCTTCTTCCTCGTCAGATCGGTCAGCGGAGCCGCAATCTCGCCAAACCTCGGGATGAACTTTCTGTAGTAGCCCACCAACCCAAGAAATGATTTGACTTTTTTCTTGGTGTTGGGTCTGGGCCAATCACGAACAGCTTCTATTTTGGCCTCCAGGGGTTTTATCACTCCTCCCCCTACCTTGTGACCCAAGTATTTTCTTTCTGGGATACCCAGCTGCAGTTTGCTCTCTCTGCAGAGCCTAGGCCAAAGCACTTCCTCCCCTGGGTTAAAGCGCCTCTCCCTGCCTTCCTGGTCATCCCAAGCTTTCTTTCTGACCTTTTGAGCTGGCAGGGTCTCTGCTGCTAGCTCTAGGTTTCTCCTTAGGTCATTCATCAAGGTGTCTATGTAAGTCACAACGTCTTGTGGGTCACCCTGGGCGATCTGCCCCCAACCCTGCTCGATCAAATCAAGGGGCCCCTTCACCCCTTTCCCAAATAAAAGTTCAAATGGACTGAACCCGGTACTGGCTTGTGGCACTGATCGATAAGCAAACAAAAGGGATTGCAGCTTCTGGTCCCAATTGTTTGGATTCTCTGCCAAGTAAGCCCTAATCATGCGCATTAGAGTCCCATTGAACTTCTCAGTTAACCCATTACTTTCCGGATGATAAGCAGTGGTTTCCTTGTGCTTTATTCCACAGATTTGCCATAAGCGTTTCATGAGCTTTGACGTGAACGATGTGCCCAAATCTGTGATTATCTCTGAGGCAAATCCCATCCTGGACATGTACCCCACCAAAGCATCGGCCACTGTGTTAGTTTCGATGTTTGTCAAGGGTATGGCTTCAGGATACCTTGTGGCATGGTCCACAATTGTTAGTATGAACCTATTCCCCCTCTTTGTGGCCTTGGGCAAAGGTCCCACAATATCCACCCCTATGCATTTGAACGGAGTGTCTACCACAGGCAAAGGGCACAACTTTGCTTTGGTCCTGTCGCGGTTATTCCCCTGCCTTTGACACACATCACATTGTTTACAGAACTCCCTGATCTGCTTCCCTATGTCAGGCCAGTAGAAATTCTGTGTGATTCTCTGCTGTGTTTTGTTCACTCCTAAGTGTGCAGCAAACATGTCAGAGTGACCCCTTTGTAAGATCATGGGGCGATACTTTTCAGGTACCACTAGCTGACTCCTGATCCCATCTCCCCCTTTTGAGATATTCCTCAGGGTCTCTCTATACAGAATCCCCTTTTTCTCCAGAAATCTCACTGGGGTTTCAGGTGTTAGCTGGGCGTCAGTCACCTGTTCAAAGCACTTTTGGAGAGTGGCGTCTGCCTTTTGCTCCTGTCCAAATCTGCTGTCTGTGGTTAAGGTTTCCACCACAGCTTCTGAACTCCCCTCTGCTACCGTCTCTGGCTCATCATTACCCCCCTGAACTGTCCCTGTGGTGGCTTGTGAGCGTGTAATCACTAGCACCCGTTTCACATGTTCAGCCAGGTCATTTCCCACGAGCACGGCTGCTGGCAGAGTCGATGAAATCGCTATCCGCCAATCTCCCCTCCAGCCTTGAAAGTTGACAGGTACCTCTGCTACTGGCAGAGAGATTATCTGCCCCTCAATCCCTGCCACCTTTATGCTCTCATTTGGGATTATAAACTCCCGAGGGATGATATCTGGATGGCACAGGGTTACCTGGGAACAAGTGTCCCGCAGCCCCCTATACTGACGGTCAAGTATTCCTACGTCCACCCCGGCTGTCTCAAACAACTGAGAATCTGTTTTTACCAGCAAGCAGCGCTTTACCTCCCCAAGAGGACCATTTTCCTCAGCCTGATCAGCAGAGGTAGCTGTTCCAGACTGAGTAGTCATGGCAACAGGCTCCCTCTGTGACAATGAGCTTTGCTCTTTCTGGACACAGAACACAGCTTTTGGCTTGGTCCCACTAGAATTCTGAGGCACCATTCCTTTTAGCTGCTTTAATTTCTCACACTCTGAGATCAGATGACCCTTTCCCTGACAGAAATAGCATTTTCTAGTGTATTTGGATTCTCTCTCCTCTTGTTTCGGTTTTCCCTCCAAATTCTGAGGGCTTGGTTTCATGCCTGAGGGCTTCCCTTCACCATGGGCCCCTCCCCCTTGCTGGCTTTTCCCTGGTCCCTGAGAGTACTTGCTGTAGGTTTCTTTGGGTTTACCTACAGATTTCCCCTCACCCAAGGGCTTTCTTATTTGGGAGATAAAATCTGCGATCTCTGCGGCTGCTGCCACAGATTTCGGTTTCCTTTCCCTCACCTGGAATTTCAATTCCCCCTGCAGGACTGAATAGAACTGTTCCAGGGCTATCAAGTCTTTAAGCTGCTCATAGGTCTCTATTCCCTCCTGCGATAGCCATTTCTCAAGCAGCCTCACCAATTGGGCCCCCACTTGGGTAAAAGTCTGTTCTGGTTTCTTGGTGAGGGACCTGAATCTTTGTCTCAGCTGCTCTGCATTTATCCCATGTCTGGCAAACACCAGTTTTTTAAACTCTGCAAAATCTTTCATCAATTCCTCAGGCATCTCGGCATAAACCTCAGCCAGGCTACCACTGATTAAAGACCGCATGATGGTCATCTTCTCAGTTTCCCTCACTGAGAAGTCCACAAACGCTCTTTCCACTAAGGAAAAGAACACCTCAGGACAATCTCCCTTGTGGTACACAGGGAATTTCTTCAGGTCAGCCTTAGACAGTTGGCCTCCCTCAGAATCCCTATTATTATTATTGTTCTGATTCATCAGTTCCAATTTTTTTAATTCAAACGCCATTTTCTCTCTCTGCAATTCCCTCTCCATTTCCATTCTCTCTCTCTCTAATTCAAATTGCCGCTGTTTCTCTCTTTCCCTTTCCTCCATTTTTTCTCTCTCTAATCTTTCCTCCATTTCCCTCACCCTCAGTTCATGCTGTTGGGCTATGAGTATTTTTCTGAGTTCTGGGTCCTGCTCTCCTGTGCTGTCACCTTGCACTGAGCCAAATTCATCCTCAGAACCTTGGTCAATCTGGGGGTCTTTCACCTCACTCATTTCTGCTACTTGGCTTCGAGTCAAGGGCATACCCCCCCTCAGAACAGGCTGCTTTAAAAAGTCAAGCCTCAAAATAAAACGACCACTTTTTTCCTTTTTGCCTCAGAACCAGCTCTCCCCAGAGATTGCTGCTGTTCTTCAGCACTAAATTTGCAACAGTATCGAGTCAGAGCCTACCCCCCTCTGCTGGGCCTCTCAGCTGGCAAGCTAGCTCGCTGTTGCTACGCAGTTTTTCCTCAGCTTTTTCCCGCCAAAACTAGGCTGCCTCAGAGCACCTTAATCTAAGTCTCCCCAGTTGGCACGTTCTTCTACTAGCGCACCTCCCCGTGAGGTACACCTAGAAGATTACCTACGCGCCTCAGACTGTCCCTGACTAGACCCCCCTTGCTCTGGGCACACCTGCCAAGGCTTTGCTGGACCGCTGGACAACTGGACCAGTCGTATCCCACCGCTGCCACCAATCAATGTGACAAACCCAGACCTACTGGGATCTATCACACAGTTACTAAGCTGCCACCAACCATTCCCTATAATAAGTCACACAGACCAGGGATGGATTTTTAAACAATTAAAAGAATAAGGTTTATTTTAAATACAAACAGGGTAAATAAAACAATCAGGTGAATAAAATAAAGTAACGTGGCTTATTCTCACACACACAAGCATACAGTTTGGTTCACCTAGAACCTTTAACTTAAAGCACAGACCCTGAACCCATCAGTTCTGGCTAACCAACAGACCCCTGAACCTTTCAGGCTGGTACTCTGACACACAGTAGTACCCTGTCAGACACCCAGACTCCCACAACAGCTTCTTCTTCCCCAGCTGCTGCTTCGTCCCAACCCAGTGTCTCACAGTCTGTCTCAGCATCTCCTCTTCACCACACAGGCATCACATATTTATACAGTACAGCCCCTCCTCCTGATGTCCCGCCTTCCACTCCCCATAGGATGGAACTTTCCCTCCAAACCCATGACAGACAGGTAACATCAGTGCTGTTATGTAACAGGTATCTACTCGCATTTACATGCTTTCGAACTGCTAGGTTGGCGAGGAGCTGGGACAAAGCAACGGGAGCTCACTCCGTCACGTGGATTTGATCTTACGACTGCTGGTCTTCTGACCCTGCAGCACACAAAGGCTTCTGCGGTTTAGCCTGCAGTGCCACCACGTCTTCTCTGCATATATGTGGTTAAAGGCTAACTTATGTACAGTGGTGCCCCGCATAGCGGCATTAATCCGTTCCAGGATTAACGTCGCTATCTGGATTCGTCACTATGCCGGGGGGATCACCATAGGAACGCATTAAACTCTGTTTAATGCGTTCCTATGGGGGAAAAACTCACCGGTAAGCGAAGATTCCCCCATCCAGCCGCCATTTTCACTGCCCGGTAAGCGAGGGTAGGGTGCAAAAACGCTGCGGGCGGCCATTTTGCTGATCCGGCAGCCATTTTGGAACCGCCAATCAGCTATTTTCTAAACATTGCAGTGCGATCGCATTAGCAATTGCAAAAAACGTGTCGCTGTGCAGATTTGTCGTTAAACGGTGCGCTCGTTAAGCGAGACACCACTACATGTTTCAGTAAGCAGCTGGGATGAGCATGCTTGAAGCACCTCTAGGATAATATACTGATTTTTTCTTGTGTTTAGTGCACATCTTTGTGGTGAGAGGGTGGTGGAGGGGATGGGGAGTTGGCTAGATGAGCGGAAAGAGAGCGGTGCCCCGGGAGTGATTGTAAAGCTGACTGAGGCTGCCCCCCCGCTGGTGGACGCATGAGTGGACGGTCTGGCCCCAGGGGCTGGACCCTAGTTAAGTCCGGCCGTGCTTACCATCTCTAGCAGGGATTAAAGTCAACAGGTGATGAGGAAATGCTGTGTGTGTGGAAGTTACAGTAGAAATTTACTATTGAACATCCTTTCCCCGACGTGTTGCCACTGAGGGCCATTGTCTCTGGAAGCTACTTTTCCTTAGACGCAGAGGTTTTGTTACTTCGGGTGGGGGTGGGAAGTCATGTTTGCTTAGGTTACACATCTGGATCATAGCAGATGTGGCTAAATCATGTCAACATGGAGTTGGCCACGAGTGAAGAAGTAGGAAGACAACAGGAGGCCCAGAACTTCCCCCACCCTCAGCAGCTCTTCAAGCCACAGAGGGGAGTAGAGCATGGTGGAGAACCAAATTCAGAAATAGACCTGAGTAAAAAAGACTTACTTGGGCAGAGTACAGTAAATGCAGTATGTGTTGTAGCCCGCCCTTCCTTTTGGAGGGAGATTGCTTCAGAAGGATCAGGTGAAGGGAAAGAGCAAACAAAAGACTGCAGGAAGTATGTAAAGTCTCTAGATGGCACTCAAGTTTTAAGAAATCAGATGAGAAGGTATTATTGCATCAAATAAAAAAAGCAGAGTTCAAAATGAAGATTACTTTTAGTTGTCTCGCATATTCATAAGCCAGGGGTTTTATTCTCCAATGGCAATGGTTATTCTGGGACCCCGTTTCCCTCCTCTCTGAGAAAGGAATGTCGGTTGTGCTCTTAGGGAGGCATAAGTAATGAGATTTCACTTCCACATCTGTGTATAGTATTCTAAAACAGGTTAGTCTTACAGCAGCCCTGTGAAGTGTTTGTTGCTAAAGTTGCAATCCTGTATTGTCTTGTTACTTGGAGGCTGGGCACTTTGGAAGTTCGACCTTCAGTACTGTTTCTGCTCCCATCCCAGCACAATGGCTTGTGAGATTTTAGCCTCCCACACTAAAGAATTTGCTTTTCTTTGACAATGACATGTTTGGAGCCTTAATTATATAAATGTTTTAATTGTATCTTTACATGGTCCTGCTATCCATATCAATGAGATCCATCTAAAAAGCTTGCAATAAACAAAAAGGAATCTGCCAAGCACACTAGTTAGTACTAAACAGGAGAACAGCTGAAGCTTCCGTGACTGTAGGTGCACCTTCTCATTCAGACAGAGAGAGGCACCAGCCAACAGGGTGGAAAACATGAGGAGAATTTTTCCTGTCTCACAAATGTTCTCTCTTGCTGATGTTCTTGGGAGATTTCCAACAGTCCTCCCCAACCTGTGCCACCCCCAGCCGCTCAGTAGGAGAGTGCTATAGAGCAGTGCTCTCCAACCGTGGGTCTCCAGATGTTCTTGGACTTCATCTCCCAGAAATCCTGGCCAGGAATGGTGATGGTGAAGGCTTCTGTGAGTTGTAGTCCTAGAACATCTGGAGGCCCAAGGTTGGGAACCACTGCTGTAGAGGACACCTTGGCATATTGTAATTTTGCAGGGCTTCCTTTCTGCAGCAGAAATGCTAGCTGCTTAGGTGCTTCTAGCTCAGAAAGAGAAAATCATGGGTGAGCTGTGAGGGAGCCCACAAGTCTGTGGCTTCATTACTTGAAATAATATCAACTGTGGATCCTCATGGCAATTTTTAAGAGTATATATTTTAATTGTTTTTACTGTATTTAAATTGTTGTAAGCCGCTTAGAGACCTTTGGGTAGTGTGGGTGGCATATAAGTTGAATGGATGGATGGATGGATGGATGGATGGATGGATGGATGGATGGATGGATGGATGGATGGATGGATGGATGGATGGATGGTTGGATCTTGTCTTTCTCTCCCAATTTAAGAGGCTAAAGGCACAATTAATGTACACAAAAGAAAGCATGTTACATGATAAGTAAAATCCAATTCAGGAGAGGAGAAAAGTAGATTTAAAAAATAGTGACAGCACTGTAATTACTTAAAAACCAGCCTGCTCAAAATTTTTTACTTGGATGTTCAGCGGGGGAGAAGCCAAGAGATGTTCTGGGACAAGCATTTGGATAATCTGGGCACAGTTATGGAGAAGGTCCTTTCCTGCATCTCCAACAACCATCCTTCCCATGGCATGTTGCAGATCAAGACCTTGGAACAAATGAGTAGATAAGCAGGATCATGTGATAGGAAAACAGGGACTGGATCTTGCTGTCTGCTAGCAACAGGCTTTCTTGTTTCCCCTTTTTGGTTTTTTTTTTCAGAGAAAGGAGTTTATGAATATTTAAAATAAATACATATCAGTACTTTGAGCAGTGTCTAGTGTTCAAATTACTGATATAATAGCGTGATGATAATCAGCGAGAAAGAAAGAGTTGTAATTTGGCTCCAGGTATCTGACAATTATATATGAAATTAAACTTTTAATTATGAGTATCACCTCATTCAGGAATTCAGATTTGGATCTTCGATTTTATTTCTAGTTCATATGAGATTAAGGTCAATATTATTCCTTTCTTTTAAAAAAAAGTAGGTAGAGACAGATTGAAACTTGGCCACTTCAGACTTTTATGAAAGTATATATTTGGCTACAGTGGAGTAGTTTTTAATAAATCCAAAGCCAAGATTCCGTTTCAGCTCTCATAGTGGCTGATTTCCCCACTGTACACTGTTGGATTGTTCAATTCCTATTGAACGTTCCATATGGTAAAAATATGTTATATGCTATCACACACGAAGAATGTTTTTATAGGAACATCTAACTGAGCATTACACAGGCAAACTGCTAAAAAGTTAACCGTTTATAGGAATGAGTTGCATCTGGCACTAATTAAGTGTCTTTGCTGTGGTACAGCTTTAAAAATTTTTCATATGGAATCTTTTCCCATTGGATGTTTCTTGTGAACATGGCATGATCCAGATGTTTAAACTGACATCTTTGTGTATAGTTAGACTTTCTTCTTTTTCTAAATATCACAACTGTCTTGCTCAGCCAGCCACATGATGACCTTTTTCTTTTTTAATGCATTGGCTGATTAGGAAAGTTGTGTTTGAAAATACGTGGCAAAACTACTGCATGTTCTCATTATCTTTTGTAGCTACTAAAGATTCCAATTAGTGGTTTTGGAATAGATTAGTGAATAGGTGGGTAAATTTGTGAGAAACCTAGAGCAAAGCTGGTGAGTCAGCTGTGAAATCTGGAATAATCTAGTGGGTCGTTGTGCAGTGTTGCAGGAACTGGAATTCCACTGCCTTTGAGGCCACGGCTGGCCCTGCCATTAGAAAGAGTAAGGCGGCTAGATCTTGGCTAGTCTGAAAGGGCAAACAAGTATGTACTGTTTTAACACCAGGGAAAGGCATTAGTAGAATTTTTAAAAGTTATTTTGCTAACATAAAGTTGTCGGCCTTGAGTACCATGTGTCTTGATGTCTTGTGGGCAGACGTCTTTTGTTGTTCCTCCTCAGACAGTGAGGAGTCTTGATCCATCATTGCATGTGTTGTGTTGCAGCTGTCAGGTCAAAAAGATGATGCCTGTTTGGTATACATACTTGTTGTATCACAATCATGACTGTTTTCATCAAAATATTGCTTGAAGCATCATTTTTTTCTCTTGAACTGGAGTCTAGTTCTTATACAGTCGGTAGCAGTGAATTCTTGTTAATGGTAGGTGGTAACTCATACTTCACAAAAGCCTTAAAGCAGGCTTGTCCAACCCGCGGCCTGAGGGCCGCATGCGGCCCAGGTCAGCGCATAATGCGGCCCAGTGCAATTTTTTATTTTTAAATAAATTCCAGTTTTAAGTTACACTGCTGCCACTTGTAGCCGGAATGTGGCCAGGGCATGTCACAACAGTACAGGGGGAGAGAGGGAAGGAAGGAAGGAGCAGGAGGGGAGGAGAGAGGGGGGCTGTGTGACTTCATCGTGCCATCCCCATCAATAGGTGGACCCCCTCCCGGCCCCATAAAGCCGCCGGAGTTGAAGCTGGCAGCCTCTGCTGTCTGAGATCACAGCTGCCGGTAAGTGCGCTTGGAGCGGGGCTGCGGAGGACAGCTAGGGCTGCTCCCCATGCGGCCCAAACCAAATGTATGTGCAGCCCAAACCAAATTTTCGTCTTCTAATGTGGCCCAGGGAAGGTGAAAGGTTGGACACCCCTGCCTTAAAGAAATGCTTCAAAGTGCACCTCTGCAAGGTTTAGGAGTCAAATACAGAGCAAGCTCACCTGCATCACAACAATTTTCATGAGGATAACGTGGCGAGGAGAACACCCATTTACCTTGATCTTATTGGAAGAAAGCAGGGGTATAGATCAGCAAACCAATAAATAAGCAACCTTCCTGCCTCCATGCTGAGGTGCTTCAAGTGGCCTTACCTGTAGAATTACAGAACATGCCTAGTCTGCCAGGTGGATGTTGCCCTCATTACCTTAGAGGCCTTCAGTGCACTGCAACCTTTTACCAGATTTTGGGTCAATTGAATCCTGGTGAATGTGGGGTGAAGGAGGATTGTGCGTTCTTATGTCAAGGTCTGTCGAAAGCTCTAACCAGAAATGGTCTTTATTGTATTGTCTACCATAGCTAAATTGTGCACCAGAAGGGGTCACTGTTGTGTCTCTTTTCTTTTTCAGTTGCAGGTCTTCCAGCCCTTTTTTGTTTTTTTAAACCTCCCTCCTAGTGTTACAAGAGAAGAGCAATTTATACTGGAAGTAAATATATTGAATTATTTAAAAGAAGGCACTGAGGTAAATATATTAAAACCTTTATTTGTTTTTAATCTGTTTTGTAATTGTTCTCTCTTTATTATTATCAATTGTAGCTTAACATTTCTCAGTTGAAACTAACAAAACGTCTTGGGGTATCTTAAACGTCTTTTACCTTTAATATGTCATAGATTGCTTTGCTATTTTTGCTACAATAGATTGAGATGGCTGCCCTTCCGGCAATTGTTTTCCAGGGCAGTTAGTAGAATTTATCCTTTTGGGTTCTTTGTGTCATAGGTCGTAGGTGACACAGATGTTGCATTATTATATATTGGGTTGTATTAAATGGGATCTATCTGGTAATGTTGTGGTTCCGAATCTTGGGTCCCCAAAAGGTCTTGGACTACAATTCCCAAAAATGCTGGCCGGCATAGCTAGTGGTGAAGACTTCTGGGAATTTTAGTCCAAGAACGCCTGGGGACCCAAATTTGGGAGCCACTGCACTAGTGGGTTGAATTTAACTGCCAGAAGACATTTCCACTCCCTCTGCAACTGCTTCCATACATACCAAAGGTTTGGGAAGGAAGACCAAAAGCACATAGGAAAGAAGGGGAAGTCTTGTTGTCCGAGTGGAAGTATACTTCCTTGACTCTGTATGGATTCCAAATTGGTTTTCCTAAAATATAGTCCTAGATATACTTGCACACTTAGAGTGGGCTGCAAATTACTCCTAATTACTACAAATTACTCCTAAGTAAACCTGCATAGGATTGTATTATATAAGTGAGGATGGGCAAAAATAGACAAAGTGGATTTTGGAGACCAGAGAGAAGTTTTGATATAACACAGAGTGCTGGATCTAATGTGTATTTGCCGTAACAGACTATGTTTCAGCTTACACACAAATTAGGAGACGTAGCATTCACTGGTCTCATTGAAGTCCTCTGTCCTGGGAAAGCTCCTCCTCAAATCTTGGGATCCCTCCAGGATAGAACAACATGTTGCTGCCATAGTTTGCTGGCATTAGTAAAAATGGAGTGCTCCAGCTTGGGCAAGTCAACCCATCATTGGATACATCTCAGAGTGTGAATATTTTTTAATAGTTCAAGTAGTAGTTATTGATCCCAATAATGTGGTATTATGAAAATAAATTGCAATAATGTGAAATTTACATGCATCTAGTATTATAACTCATATTTTGAATGAGACAAAACTCTTATGTTCACTTATACAGTTTATTGTTGTTGTTTAGTTGTTAAGTCATGTCCGACTCTTCGTGACCCCATGGACCAAAGCACGTTAGGCCCTCCTGTCTTTCACTGCCTCTCAGTTGGGTCAAATTCATGTTGGTAGCTTCAATGACACAGTCCAACCATCTCGTCCTCTGACGTCCCCTTCTCCTCTTGCCTTCACACTTTCCCAACATCAGGGTTTTTTCCAGGAAGTCTTCTCTTCTCATGAGACAGCCAAAGTATTGGAGCCTCCTTCAGGATCTGTCCTTCCAGTGAGCAGTCAGGATTGATTTCCTACAAGATGGATAGGTTTGTTCTCCTTGCAGTCCAGGGGACTCTCAAGAGCCTCCTCCAGCACCACAATTCAAAAGCATAAATTCTTTGGTGTCAGCCTTCTCTATGGTCCAGCTCTCACTTCCATACATCACTACTGGAAAAACCATAGCTTTGATTATGCAGACCTTTGTTGGCAAGGTGATGTCTTTGCTTTTTAAGATGCTGTCTAGGTTTGTCATCGGTTTCCTCCCAAGAAGCAGGTGTCTTTTAATTTCATGGCTGCTGTCACCATCTGCAGTGATCATGGAGCCCAAGAAAGTAATATCTGTCACTGCCTCCATCTCTTCCCCTTCTATCTGCCAGGAGGTGAGGGGACCAGTGGCCATGATCTTAGGGGTTTTTTTCTATGTTGAGCTTCAGACCATTTTTTGCGCTCTCCTCTTTCACCCTCATTAAGAGGTTCTTTAATTCCTCCTCACTTTCTGCCATCAGAGTGGTATCATCTGCATGTCGAAGGTTGTTGATATTTCTTCCGGCAGTCTTAATTTCGGCTTGGGATTCCTGCAGTACAGCCTTTCGCATGATGTATTCTGCATATAGGTGAAATAAGCAGGGAGACAATATACAGCTTTGTCACACTCCTTTCCCAATTTTGAACCAATAAGTTGTTCCATATCCAGTTCAAACTATTGCTTCCGCTCCCACGTATAGATTTCTCAGGAGATAGATAAGGCAGTCAGGCACTCCCATTTCTTTAAGGACTTGCCATAGTTTGCTGTGGTCCACACAGTCAAAGGCTTTTGCATAGTCAATGAAGCAGAAGTAGATGTTTTTCTGGAACTTGCTGGCTTTCTCCAACATCTAGCACATGTTAGCACTTTGGTCCTTAGTTCCTCTGCCTCTGCCTCTGCCTTAATATACTTATACAGTTAATACCCATTAAATACTTACACAGTTAATACCCATTAAATAGTATAAAAAGATATTGATGCTTATAATTCCTATTTGAAGTTTATAATTATGATATAAACTATATTATTGTGGGATAAAATGTTTATCTTTTTGGCAGTTCATAGAATAATAAAGCTGTCATCTTCCAAATATATGAAATCCATCAAGGTTAATAAAACATTGAGTTTTTGAGAAATGGACCTGTGGGATTTCCTTCTGAAAAGGAAGTCAAATGTCTATTAAAAATGTCCTTTTGTAATGGAACAATAAAATAATGTCTCTAATTCTAAACTTCCCCGTTCTTGTGAATGTAGTTACATTTGAGTATATGCATGTCTATAAACGTACATAAAATGAATAAATAATATTTCTGAGTGGCTTAGTCATTGGGTGCTTGTGATCACTGCCCTGTGCTTTAAACATTTGAACTTTGACTGTCCTTAAGAGGTCACAGATGCCACCCAATATTCTTTTTACTGTCAGAGAGACTTTGTTTTTATTACTTTGCAAATACTCTTAGCTCCCTTCTGTTCTCACTTTTCAGTTCCCTTTGTTCCCAATTGCCCATTTTCTCTCCTTTCTTGTTTGTATTTTTTTTTTTTTTTGGTGTTGCTAAACACTCTGAAATTGACATAAGCAGGCCAGGAATCTCTTAATACTTACATCTGTGTGGGAGTTTTTCTGGGTTTCTTGGGAACACAGTACAGCAAAAAGACGTGGAAATTTGTTGAAATGCTGTCAAGTGGAAAAACATTATTATTATTATTATTATTATTATTATTATTATTATTATTATTATTATTATTATTATTATTATTATTATTATTATTATTATTATTATTATTATTATTATTATTATTATTATTATTATTATTTTGCTTTATAGGTGACAGTGACCCTAGATACAAGTGACACGTTTGAAATTCTTACCGTTTCTAATGTTATCAATGCCATGGGAAACCAACGTTCAGTATGGGTTCCAAGTGAAGATGGGAAGACCGTCATCTTTCCAATTAAACCAAAGCAAATCGGAGAGATTCCCATCAGAGTGACAGCAATATCCCCCGTTGCTTCTGATGCTCTCCTCCAGAAAGTATTAGTGAAGGTAATTTTAAAGCTGTTGTATTTAGGCAAAATCTGTACTGTATGTTAGATAGATGAACCTCTTTGTTAAACTGTGCTAAACGTGAGTGCCAGTTTGATCATTAATTTAAACATTTATGGGAAGTTCATCAAGGCATGAATTGCAAGTCCTCTTTCTCTGTCGCATAACTCGGTGGGTGAAATCCAGTAGTAAGTTGTTACTGGAGTAGGTCCGTTGGATCAATGGAACTTATTTTATTTATTTATTTATTTATTTATTTATTTATTTATTTATTTATTTATTTATTTATTTATTCGATTTTTACCCCGCCCCTGTAGACAATGTCTACTCGGGGCGGCTTACATCAGTTAAAACAAGTTAAAAACATATAAAATACATTTATATATTTATACTAATTGGTTTTAAAACAAAAGATTTCCAAGATGGTGGTATACAAAAAAGGAAAGAAAGGAAAAAAAAAGATAGAGAAAGAGAAAAGGAAAATAACTTAATTGACTGGGGGGTAGGCCTGTTTAAACAACCAAGTTTTTAATTGGCTTTTGAAAACCCCCAGTGAGGGTGCCAGCCGGATTTCAGTGGGGAGTGTGTTCCACAGCCGAGGGGCAACCGCCGAGAAGGCCCGGTTTCTTGTTTTCTCCTTCCGGGCCTCCCTCGGCCTCAGTCCCCTCAGCCGTCCCTGCTGGCTATATCGGGTGACTCGGTAACTTATGGAATAGTTGTTTCATCTGATTCAATGGACCTACTCTATACAGTATGTTAGTATAGGATTTCAGCCACTATGCCAGACATATTAGGGTAGAGATAAAAGGATATCTGCACTATCATTGCATGGTAACATAATGGCCCTGGTCTGTTGTTGCTGCAAACAGTCTCACAACATCACACACTTGAACTGGCATCATTACCCCCTGACACAGCTCTTACTGTATTTTGCAGTGGCATTGGCAAGGTGGTGAAAAAAAGTCATGAGGTGTTCGAGTTTTCTTTTGCACCTTCCTAAGGGCATTTGATATCCCATAGATCTATCTATAAGAAACCATCCCAGTACACGTGATCATTTGTAATGTATTATGGTAATGAAATTGTAAAGGGTGAGCAGCCTGTAGGATGGGCCTGGTTTATTTGCTTTTGAGTTGGCTACCACTTCACATGCAACGTTCTACTGAAAAGTAAACCTGAACTGTTTTGTTTTGAATAGGCAGAAGGAATAGAACAATTTCATTCACAGGCACTTCTTTTGGACCTGTCCAGAAGAAGTAGTCTTACAGAAAGTCTGAATTTCACATTCCCCTCTGATGTAGTACCAGGCAGCGAAAGAGTGCAAATCACTATTATTGGTAAGCATTTTATTTTTCTTCGTTTTGGTGTCTGATGGGAATCAGAAACAAATATAAAACTGTCTTCTGGCCAACTGTGGAATCAGTCGGTGTGCAACTTGTTTAGTTGTTCATGTCATGTTAGTACTGTTCTTTGTGGATGCGTTTAACCCATGGTAAAAAGACAAAAGGAAATGTTCTTTGAGCTAAAGTGGTTGGGTGCAGCTCTGTCATGTAATTGATTAATTTCAGTCTCCTTTTCACTGGTACTATACCAACATAGCTCTATAGCTAGCTTATTAAGTCCTCTCTTCTCAGTGTCGTTAAGTATCTTCTCTTTTCACCGATGTTTTTCATTAATTTCATATATCATTATTTGCAATTTTAAAAACATGTTTATTATATTCTACCCTTAATATGGTTTCCGTGGTCTCCCCTCTGGACTATTAATCACTTTTATTAATTTATTTTATTTGTCAAAGAGAGTGTAAGTGTTCTATGATCACCCAGTCAGTTTTAATTCCTGGGTGGGGATTGGGAACCAGGTTTACAAAGTCCTGGTATTCTACTCTAGATGCTGTGCCACAGTGGGATCTCATTATACTGATACACTTTCATCAAATCCCTACTTCCTAGTTCAGCAGTGCTACAGTCTCAGTTACTCTTCATTGGTTTCAGCTAGCTTCATTATAGAGCATGCCTCTATTAGGTTTCTTTTTTTACATTTAAAAGAAAATCAGCACAGTGGCTAGCTCAAGTGACTTGAAAGTACATCATGGAAAAAAGCATTTTGGTGGTCTTTGTTCCTATTCTGCACAGTGTTGGTGGCATCACTTCCAGAGCCAGAGAGATGTACAGGGAGAGCAAATATGGTGATTAGATTGTCAGACTGGGATTTGAAGGATAATGGTTCAGATGTCCACTGAGGCATGCAAAAAATTGGGTGACATTTAGCCAGATATGCAGTTTCTCTCTCTTTGTCTCCATCTCTTTCTTCTGAGCCTCGTCTGCTGTATAGTTTTTTTGTGCAGATAAAGTAGGGAGGAGGAGCATCACTGCATTGAGATTATTAGAAGAAAGGCAGGGTAACGTACTGAAGAAATAATAACTAAAATATGTTGTTTTGTGCCTTGTATCTTTCAGGTGACATTCTTGGCCCTTCTATTAGTGGTATGGAGTCCCTGATCAAGATGCCTTACGGTTGTGGGGAACAGAACATGATCAATTTTGCACCTAATATTTATGTCCTGGACTATCTGTCTAACACAGGCAATATTCAGTCCAATATTAAATCAAAAGCTGTGTCCTATATGAGAGAAGGTAGGATATGAGTTTGGAGGTAACCCTGACATTTCATATGGGTTAATTTGGTGGCTTCCTGTACCCTTTTTAAAATTTTTCATCAGAAAGTCAGTAGCATGGAAAATTGTTCTATGAGTAAAGGGATGCTATTGTGAGGAAGTTGACACTTCTCTGTGGACAAGTTTTGCTTTTGAGCTTCACCTGTGGTTCACATATGTGAAAGGCAGAATGGATAGAAAACAGCAAGCATACCATGAACGTTTTGATCAACGCTGTAGAGACACTGCACATAATACTCTGCACTGACATGTCTGTAGTTTAGGGTGGAGTTTGGGAAAGTACCTTTTCTGAACTACAGCTCCCAGAATCCTCCAGTCAGCATGGTCAATAGCCACACTAGCCACACTAGCCTGCTTCCTCACTAATTTTGGGAGGCTGCTGAAAACTCATCACTTTTGAGATGCTTTTGGTGGCAGTTTCCCTTAATCTTCCTTGTCTTCTATTGCTGCTTGGTTTTACCACACCATTGGGGTTTAATATCTTTCCCTATTTTTTCCTTGTTTCTTGTTTGCCTATTACTATGTTTGCTTATATCATTTTGTTTTTCTGCCCAGATTTCTATATATACGCTATCCAGAATAGTGCTGTGCACCAATGGGATGGGATGTACATTTCAGAAATAAATAAATAAATAAATAAATAAATAAATAAATAAATAAATAAATAAATAAATAAATAAATAAATAAATAAATAAATAAAGACAGACAGACAGACAGACAGACAGACAGACAGACAGACAGACAGGAACAATTCTTGAAATTTTTTATCAGACAGCGGCAGGCTGTTGCTGTCAGCTCTCTGCAACCTGGGACAACTGCCTTACCCTGGGCAATGACTTGGATGGCCCTCTATGCAGAATACTAAATGACAGGACTAAGTTATTTTTTAGTGTTATGTTAAGGCAGTCTACATTTGGCTCTTGAAATGACAGAAATAAAAACTTTTTTATTTGGACCAAACTGTGCTGATAAAAGTTTGCAATTCTGTGTGATTAGTAGAGCCCTTCAGAGAGTATTGGCTGTAACCAATTTGGTTTAAGTTTCTAGTTAAAGTTCTCTTTAGGTATCTTATTCTGAATACTGTTTCTGCAACCCTTAGAAGTCTATGAATTGGGGTCTGTCAGAATAAGACATAGCCAGGGTTTTGTGTGATGTTTTGCCCAAATCTTACACCAATGTAACCCCAAATTCTGCCCCTTCTGTCTTAACTTTGCAGTCATAAGGATTAGAAAACTGAAGAAATGAGAAAAAGTTGAACATTTAAGGAAGCTGAGTTTTATACCTAGTTTCATATTACCTTCCTTTCATGACGTGATGTGCAGTCACAGTATATATAGTCCTGATTTCAAAGCTGTTCTTACAACGCACAGGTTGCAACTCTTTTGAACACAATTGTTGTTAACTTAATTCCTGATGTAAGTCTGTTATTTTAGTACTGTCATGTTACAACTAAATTTGGACTCAAATCCCAGATCAGTCTCCCACAAAGAGGGAATAAAGGCCATAGACAAAAGAAACAGTTTTGTTTGCTTTGATAAACCCCATGGGTTATGTTTGGCCTGACAACTGAACTCTGGACATCCTAAAGTTACACAGTTAGTTTCAAAAATAATGAACATCTGTTTTCTAAGCAACTCCTTTGAAGTTTGCAAGCAGCCTGTCATTCCCTGCAGATCGATTTATACTGCCATAATGTTTTAAAGTTATCTAAACATTAGTGTTACTAAAGTTGTTTTCAAATGGATCCTAACTGTAGTGTTAAAAGTGACATTCATTGATGCCTTGTTTTGCTCAAGTCATGATTAGTTTTGAGATTTACAGCAATCTTTTTAGCATTCTCTTGTGACCAGAAAGAATGATTCTGGTAATAAAATAGCTCTAAAATAGAAAAATACATATTTACATTGTTGTTGTTATTTGGTTTTGTTGGTCATTTGTTTATTTTAATCCTTCTTTTAAGGCCTATATGTAATTGTGTATTTTACAGATTTGTGAAATGGTTGCTTCATTTTGATAGCTTTTTATTCATTGTTGTTATGTGCCATCAAGTCACCTCCAGCTCATGGCAACCCTATGAATGAGTGACCATCGAAATGTGCGATCTTCAACAGTTTTACTCAGCTCTTGCAAACTTAAGGCTATGACTTCCTTTAGGAATTTAGTCAATCTCATGCTTGGTCTTCCTTTTTTGTCCTGCTGTCTTCAACTTTTCCTAGAATTATTGTCTTTTCCAGTGAGTCTTTTCTCATAAAGTGCCCAAAGTATGACAGATTCAGTTTCATCGTACAGTACTTGTTTCTAGACAGAGTGCAGGCTTGATTTGATCAGGTTTTTGTAAATTTTCTAATAGGGAACTTTGCAGCACGTTAAAGGTGAAACACTTTTGAAATAGTGTGGATCAGAAGTGGAGTCCTTTGCATGTTTATGAAGTCTCTATATTTATGAAGTTTCTATGGCCAGAAACCTATTGGCAGTGCCAACTACAACAGGAATTGAATCAATGGGATTTATATAAGTAATCACTCAACATTAATCTGTTGATTCACTGGGTCTTCTTTATTTGAATATACAGTAATGTAATATAATTTAGGCCACAGTGTTTTGTGTGTTCAGTACTGCTTACTCCCTAGTATATGCATTTATAATCACAACTTGAGACACAACTGGTCAACCTTTTTTTTTAATGCTTTAGGACCTTCTTGTGGGTTACATTTTTGTTGTGGAATGAATATGGAATCATAGAATAGTGAAGTTGGAAGGGCCTATAAGGCCATTGAGTCCAACCCTCTGGTCAGTGCAGGAATACAAATCAAAGGATATCTGCCAGGTGATTGCCTAAATTTCTCTTGAGTGCCTCCAGTGTTGGAGCACTCAACACCCCTTGAGGTAACTGGTTCCACTGCCATACTGTTCTAACAGTTAGGAAGTTTTCCTGATATTCAAACAAAATCTGGCTTCCTGTAACTTGAGCCCATTGTTATGTGTCCTGCACTCTGGGATGATCAAGAACAGATCCTGCCCTTCCTCTGTATGACTGCCTTTCAAGTATTTGAAAATTGCTATCATATCTCCCCTCAGTCTTCTCAAGACAAAATATGCCAAGTTCTTTCAGTCTTTCCACATAGGGCTTGGTTTCCAGCCTCCTAATAATCTTTGTTGGCCTCCTCTGAACTTGTTCCAATTTGTCAGCACCCTTCTTGAAGTGTGGTGTCAAGAACTGGACATAGGACTCTAGATGAGGCTTAACCAATGCCAAATAGAGGGGAAGAAGTGCCTCGTGGGATTTGGAGACTATAATTCTACTAATGTATCCTAAAGTAGCATCTGCCTTTTTTGTAGCCACGTCACACTGTTGGCTTATATTCAGCTTGTGATCTACAATGATTTCAAGATCCTTCTCGCTTGTAGTATTGCAGAGCCACGTATCCCCCATCTTGTAACTTTGTGTTTGGTTTCTTTTTCCTAAGTGAAGTACTTTGCACTTATCCCTGTTAAATTTCATTCTGTTGTTTTCAGCCCAGTGCTCAAGCCTGTCCAGATCATTTTGAATTTTGTTTCTGTCTTCCAGGTTAGCTGTTCCACCCAGTTTTGTGTCACCTGCAAATTTGATTAGCATTCCCTGCATCCCCTGATCCAGGTCATTAATAACAATGTTGAAGAGCACTCGGCCCAAGACTGAGCCCTGGAGTTCTCCACTTGTTACGTCCTCCCAATTTGAGAAGGAGCCATTAATCATCACCCACTGAGCATGATTCTGTAGCCAACTGTGTGTCCACCTGACAGTTGTTCTATCCAGCCCACACCTAGTTAGCTTGCTAATCAGGATATCATGGAGCACTTTGTCAAGATATTTTCCTGAGGTCAAGCTATACAATGACTACTGCATTCCCTTTGTCTGTCAGGGAGGTTACCCAGTCAAAAATTATTAGTCTGGTAGGATTTGTTCTTGACAAATCCATGTTGGCTTCTACTTAATACTGCATTGTTTCCAAGATACTTGCAGATTGACTACTTCTCCATTGGAGAAGGGCTAATGTTGTCCCTGTCTACAAAAAGGGGAAAAAAGGAGGAACCTGGGAATTACAGACTAGTCAGCCAATCATTTGGGACCTCACTCATTTCCTGTAATTTCAAAAAAATAATGGATAGTGTTCTGAGATGGTTGTTGTAGGTTTTTTGGGCTTTTTGGCCATGTTCTGAAGGTTTTTTCTTCCTAATGTTTCACCATTCTCTGTGGCTGGCTTCTTCAGAGGACAGGAGTTAGAACTCTGTGTTCTGGTGTAGTGTAGTTTAGTGTTTGTAGCTGTGGGATCAGCCTTTTGTCTTTTTCAGGAGATTGGGTAATTATGGTGATCAGGATGTTTTTTGTTATGGGTGTATGTTGTGATAAGGGGGGGGGGAGATGATCTGTCACTGTGATTGATCAATTCCTTCAATACTCTTGGATGCAGTTCATCCAGCCCTGGAGATTTGAACTCATTCAAGGTAATAAGGTATTCCTTGACTATTAGTTTATCAATCTCCATCATCAGTCCTGTCCCTCAGGAAAAGACTGAGCTAAAATAGGAATTGAACACTTCTTCCTTTTCTTTGTCAACTGTTATAATCCCTTGCTGCTTCTCTGTACTCTTCCTTTGTGGCCTGGCCTCTTTCCACTTCCTATATGTGTCCTTTTTTGTTTTCATCTTCCTTCTGAGTTTTTTTGTGAAGCCATACCAGCCTTTTTTTCCTGTCTCCCATCCTTTTTTCTTATTGGAATTGTTTGTGTTTGTGTTTTTAAAATTTCCTTTTTTAGAAACTTCTACCCTTCTTGGACTCCATTTCTTGTTAGGATCCCCTGCCATGGGACCTTACTTATCATTGTGCTGAGTTTATTAAAACTGGCTTTTTAAAAATCCAGCATGCCTGCTTTGGTTTCCTTTGAAATCAAAGATTCTAGCAGAACATGGTCACTCTTGCTCAGAGTTCCCCTTACTACCACTTCCTCTACCAAGTCATCTCTGTTGGTTAGAAAGAGGTCAAGGTTAGCTAGCCCTCTAGTTTCTTTCTCCACTTTTTGCAGGAGAAAATTATCACGCACACAAACCAGGAATTTCTTGGAAGGGCCATACTTGGCAAAATTTACGTCCCAACAGGTATGAAGATAATTGAAATCTCCCATCACTACTACATCATGTCTCTTCAAAATCTTTGCAATTTGTTTTTCAAAAGTTTCACCTGCATCCTCTCCTTGACTGGGTGGTCGATAGTAGACTCCAGCTACCGTGTTCTTTTTGTTTTTCACTCCAACTGCATTGATCCAGATGCTCTCAGCGGGACAGCCAATCTGCTCCTGTATTTCTTTGCACAAATGTGTATTTTTGACATATGTGCACTGGCGTAAAGTGTGAACACAATCAGTACAGTTATCAGATACATGCACTATCAGGTAACATGGTCAGCAGCAAATTCTAGCTGAGTCTATGTTTGAACTCTGCTTCTTTGTCATGTCAGAATGAAACTACTGGATGATAATGGTTAAAGCTTTTCAAGGATGAGGAGATCACAGAGAAGTTAAATAAATTCTTTGTTGCTTGTCTTCTCAGCCCAAAATGTGCAACAAATACCCATGCCTAAACACAGATGTTTTCAGGAAGGAAGTTTGGAAAAAACATGAGACAAATACTACTGGCAAGAGTGGAACTTCTATAACTTAGTGATCTATTGAAGATCGTCAGATCACATGCAGATGGTATCCATTCAGGACTCCTTAAAGAGCACAAATGTCTAAAATCTCAGTTCAGCCTCCTTTTACATTACAGTATTCATGTGACTTGCAGTATTTTGCTCTTTGATAATAGGAACTTTTAAAATGTCTTTAGTAGGGGAAACTTCATGAATCTTGCTAAGCCTGTCATGTGGACTCTTTTTAGTTGAAACTGTTCTGTGTTTTCCTATTTTCTTCAGGCTACCAGAGAGAGATGCTGTATCAAAGGGATGATGGTTCTTTCAGTGCTTTTGGAAACAGTGACCACTCTGGAAGTACATGGTAAGTGTCTTGTCCTGCTTCCTCTCCTTCTTAATAAGTGACTTGTGATATGAATCATTTTGCATTACTCAGTTGTGTCAGTTGCTTCATCATTCAGAATCTGCCCAACCAGCAATTTCATGTGCAAACCTTAAATTCAAAGTTTAGAATATAGTATTAGATTTAAAAATGGTTACTTAGAATCTTGAAAATTGAAGAAATGACCTTTCGTTATTAATGCTGAAATCTGAAAACATTCAGTTCATTAAACTAACATTTTTAATGCGTTGATAAAAGACTTCCATGCTCCACCCCATCAATTATTTAATGTAAATGTTATTTTAAAGGAAGGTATAAGTTTTTTTTTGAGAGGAAAGAATGAGTTAAGGTATGCACAGGGTACTCCCACTAATTTTTTTCTCAGCACACTAATTACAGGCAATTAACATATACAAGTTTTTCATCATGGAATCATAGAATCACAGAGTTGGAAGAGACCACAGGGGCCATCGAGTCCAACCCCCTGCCATGCAGGAACTCCATCAAAGCACTCCCGACAGATGGCCATCCAGCCTCTGCTTAAAAACCTCCAAAGAAGGAGACTCCACCATGCTTTGAGGCAGCCTATTCCACTGCTGACCAGCTCTGACTGTCAGGAAGTTCTTCCTGAGATTCAGGTGGAATCTCTTTTCCTGTAGTTTGAAACCATTGCTCCTTGTCTTAGTGTCTGGAGCCGTGGAAAACAATCCTGTCCCTTCCTTGACATGACATCCCTTCAGATATTTAAACATGGTTATCATGTCCCCTCTTAACCCTCTTTTTGTAAGGCTAAACATTCCCAGTTCCCTATGCTGCTCCTCATAGGACATGGCTTCCAGACCTTTGACCATTTTGGTCGCCCTCCTCTGGACACGTTCCAGGTTGTCAACATCCTTCTTGAATTGAGGTGGCCAGAACTGGACACAATACTCCAGGTGAGCTCTGACCAAAGCAGAATAGAGTGGTACTATCACTTCCCTTGACCTAGACACTATAGTCCTGTTGATGCAACCAAGAATTGCATTGGCTTTCTTGGCGGCCGCATCACACTGCTGACTCATGTTCAGCTTGTGGTCTACCAGGACTCCTAGATCCCTTTCACAGGTACTGTTGTCTAGCCAGGTGTCTTTCATCCTATATCTGTGCAGTTCATTTTTTCTGCCTAGGTGTAGGACCTTACACTTCTCCCTGTTGAAATTCATTTTGTTAGTTTTGGCCCAGGACTCTAATCTGTTAAGGTCATTTTGAATGTTAAACCTGTCCTCTGGGGAATTAGTAACCCCTCCCAATTGGGTATCGTCTGCAAATCTAATCAGCCTACAGTGGTGCCTTGACTTATGACCGTCCCAACATATAACCATTTCGAGTTGCAACCAGCTCCGGCTGCAAAATGTTGCTTTGACTTGTAACCGGAGTTTTGAGTTGTGATCAAAAGAGGCAGGAGAAAAAGGCGGGGAATTCAAATTAGAGGGCTAACTGTTGGTTGGCGAAGAGCTTCTTTGTAGCTCTTTTGCCCCATTGGTTAGAGTGTGTGCGTTGGAGGAGGCTTTGGACTGCCTGGTGCTGCTTTCTGGTTCCGAATAAGTACATTTACAGTACATTTACTGGGCTTGGGCTGCGGGGTTATGTTTCTGTGCTGTGATTTTTTTTGGTGTGTATTTTTTCAGCCCCAGTGCCTTCCAGTGGGACTTGCTGTGCTGTTTATTTTTTAAAAAAAGTCCCAGTGCCTTCTGATGGGCTGCTGTGTGCTTTATTTTTGCTTTGGTTTTTTTTAAAGCCCCAGTGCCTTCCGACGGGGCTGCTGTGTGCTCGTTTTTTATTTTTTTATTTTTAAAGCCCTAGTGCCTTCCGACGGGGCTGCTGTGTGCTTTATTTTTGCTTTGGTTTTTTTTAAAGCCCCAGTGCCTTCCGACGGGGCTGCTGTGTGCTTAATTTTTGGTTTTTGGTTTTTTTTAAAAGCCCTAGCACCTTCCAATGGGGCTTGCTGTGTGGTTTATTATTATTATTCTTTGTTTATTATTATTATTTTTTGGCTTAATTGCATTCCAATGCATTCAATGGGAAATGGTGCTTCAACGTACGACCATTTCGAGTTACGACCATCTTGTGGTCTTAAGTCGAGGCACCACTGTACTCTCTATGCCTTCATCCAAGTCATTGATAAAGATGTTGAATAGTACAGGGCCCAGAACAGAAGCCTGAGGCACCCCACTAGTTACCTCTCTCCAGGATGAAGAGAACCCATTGGTGAGCACCCTTTGGGTTCAGTCAGTCAACCAATTACAAAAGATCAGATTAGTCTGGAATGACTTGTTTTTGAGAAACCTGTGTTGACTTTTAGTGATGACAGCATTGCATTCTAAGTAATAAAAACTGTTTAATTATGTGCTCTAGAATTTTTCCAGGAACTGATGTCAGGCTGACTGGGCGATAATTATTTGGGTCTTCTTTTTTCCCCCATTTTGAAGATAGGGCTAATGTTTGCCCTCCTCCAGTCTGTGGGGACTTCTCCTGTTCTCCAAGAATTCTCAAATATTATTGGCAATGGCTCTGAAATTACTTCTGACAGTTCTTTTAATATCCTTGGATGTAATTTGTCTGACCCTGGGACTTGAATTCATTTAGAGTAGCCAGGTATTCCTGTACTACTTCTCTACCTATTCTATGCTGCATTTCCCCCACTACATCAACTGTTCTTCACCCCTCAGGTTGAGCACTATTTTCCTTTTTGGAGAAAACTGAGGCAAATAAGGTGTTGAGAAGTTCCGGCTTTTCCCTGTCTTCTGTTAGTAGTTAGCCATCTTCTCCATGCAGCGACCCTATCATTTCCTTGTTTTACTTTTTGCTGCGGGCATCACTAAAAAAGCCCTTTGTTGAAGGGTTCAAGTTCTCATATTGGTTGATCTGTTGGTCTGTCAGTCAGTCTGTCTTGTTAGAAGCACCACAGTACAATTAATATATCAGACAAGTTTCACACAGTAATGGTAATATCAAGAGCATGTGCAGCATGCTTTCATATCTTTCATAGTCCATGTTGAGGGAATAGAGTACACTGACATAGATTGCCACTTACATACTGCCACATAGTGCTAGAGGCCCTCTGGGCCTTTTACAACATAAATATGCAAGGAACATTTTGCCCCCCAGCAAGCTGAATGCTCAGTTTACTGACCTCGAAAGGATGGAAAACTGAGTCAACCTTGAACTGGCTTTCTGAACTCTTTGGGATCAAACTCATGTTGTGAGTGTGGAGGCTTGACTGCAGTACTGCAGTTTAACAACTGTTCTATAGGGCTCTTGAAATGGCCTCTCCTTCTATATGCTCACAAAGGACAGTGTAAGTGCGAAGCCTCATTGTTTGATATTGGTGACACTTCTTGAATGACTTGCCCTGATGCAGTGGAAATAGAAAGAAAGCAGAAAGAACTCACCCCATGAAAGTATCTGACTTAAAGTATTTAATTATCACTTCACCTTAGGCTATCAGCTTTTGTACTGAGAAGTTTCATTCAGGCCAAACCGTTCATAGATATTGATCCGTATATATTGGAGATAACAGCTGCTTGGATTGCCCAGCATCAGAAACCCAGTGGAGAATTTCAGGAGCCTGGAAGAGTCCTACATACTGAACTACAAGGAGGCACGAATAGCTCCATCTCACTCACCGCTTATATTATGGCTGCCCTGCTAGAGTACCAAACAGATAAGGTAAAAATAATTGATGTTAATGTGCACCTGCAGTGCAACTCAATGATACTTTAAAGTGGAATACAATCGAAAAGAGAACTGCACGCATCTGAAACCATCTCATACCAAGGGTTAAAAACTGAGATTTAAACACTCATAGCAAGCATGTGTTCTACCACTAAATGATGCTGCTTCTCTTCCTCCCTCGGTCAGAATAGCAGTGTGCTTTATTTATGGGTGGCAACAGATTTTTAAATAAATACGTATTTAGTTTAGTCAAGAGACTGGGAGATTCTGTATTTGGTGTCAGAGAGCTATCCCTTTCTTTAGAAAATGTTCCAGAGTCTGGAATTGTCTTATATTCAGTAAACTGACACCTTCACAATTTGTCAGTCTTCTAATAAAGTTGGTGCTATCAAAAAAGAAGGACCTTTTTTGTGGTAGTGGGACATATAGGTATCACATGTAATGTTTGGTTACATACTTCTGTGCGTTACATATATGGCCAAAATCCTGTTGTGTTGTGTAGTAAATTGCACTAGAGTAGGCCCACTGAATCAATGATAATTTAATGAGTCAACTCCTACTCTTAATGGTGACTTAGCATAGTAAGTCACCATTAGTGTAGATCCACTTGAATCAATGATACAGAGGAGCTGACTCACCAAATCTCCATCAATTAAGTGGGCCTAATCTAGTGTGATTTACTAAGCAACAGGATTTTGGCCGCTGTATGGTGTCATGATACATAAAATTCCCAAAAGGGAGATGTAACACTAAAATGTGAGGGAATAGCATGGGTTTTCATCATTTGAAATATTTTCTCCTTATAGGTGAAATACTTTTTCTTTTCAAAAAGATTTTTTTTGGTAAAACTTGAGTAACTTAAAAAAAATACACTGACGCTTGAATCAAATTTGTTAAGGTTGTCATTGGTAAGGCTGGTTAATACTTGGTTTCAGAATAATGAGAAGCAGGTTGTCCTCACTTCTTCCAGATCACAACAAGACCCTGCAGCCTGCAGGTAGAAATGGTGGTCCTACCATTAGATCGAGTTAGCAATGGTCTCAGATGGTAGTCGGTGAGGAGCAGCAGTGGCATCCTCATAGCCTCTCCCTGTCTTGAACAGCAGAACGTGTGTGTGTTGCCTAGTCTGTCCTGAACCTCTATGCTAGCCTGCTATAAATAGCTACTGCTGACATCAAAATTTAACTATCACTCCAGTTCAGAAACATATCTTCTGAGTCATGAGGTTTTTAAGCTTTTTATTTTTCACATGAAGGCTTAGATTTTCAGAACAGCTGAGATCTCGACCAATCCCAGCATTCTCTCTTACTTTCTCTCTGTGCATATGTATGTATACTCCCGTGAAATTGCATGCCTGATATCAGCACCTTGCATTCTTCAGTTAGAACACAGATTCACAAATCAGTATTTTGCTGCCATCAATATCTGGTTGTTAAACTTATAAAGTATATATTACTGTTCATTACAAGTGCTAGCAACTTATTGCAGGCTGTTAAAGTTGTGCTTCTTATAATGTTATCTTTATTTTTGCAGTATGATGGCAATATAAGAAGAGCTCTGAACTTCCTGGAATATAAATTAAGTGAAGGCATATCAGATAATCGTACCTTAGCTGTTGTGACTTATGCTTTATCACTGGCAAAGAGTGTGGATGCAAAGATGGCTCTCGACATGTTAAATCAGAGGTCAGAAAAGCAAGGTAAAATAATTTGTTCAACATGACAATCTATTAACAAAATATCAGGCTAAGTAGTCCTGCACCCCAATTATTGGCAGTACAATATGCCAGCAGTTAAAATGAAACACACAGAAAATACCCCCCCCCCCAAAATCCAATTAATTGGTATACTAAAAGCCTTACCATTTCAAGAAGATCATTTTAGAACCCTCCAAGGATTGCATTGACTTTTCTATAAATTGCAGTGAATTTTGCAGGCCAGAGTTTCTGGGAGTTGTAGTCCAAGAACACCTGGGTTACCCAAAGATGGGAACCAATGAACTAGAGTACCAGAGATGATTGAATGGGTCTTTCATGTTGTAGTCTATGTATATAATCTTCAGAAAACTACATCTTTCCTGAGCTATGAGAGAGGCTTACCTCTGTTGTTGTTAAATGATGTCTTGTTTTGTTTTCATAGGAGATCTCAGGTTCTGGATATCACCAGCTTCTGAACTGTCTGATTCCTGGCAGCCACGTTCTGTAGATATTGAGACTGCAGGCTATGCTCTGTTGTCTCATGCTAAACAACAAAGGTTATTAGAGGGGATCCCTATTATGAAATGGCTCAGCCAGCAAAGGAACCACCTGGGAGGCTACTCTTCTACACAGGTTAGAAGAGCATATTAAAAAAAATTAACTATGCTGGTGTCTTTCAAGAACAGATGTCAGTCTTTTATGTACCCTGTTTCCCCGAAAATAAGACCTAACCTGAAAAATAAGCCCTAGTAGGATTTTTCAGGATGCTCATAATATAAACCTTACCCCCAAAATAAACCCTAGTTAAATGAAACCCTACCCCCACCATTGTGCAGCAAACAGAAGATGGCATGACTGTATTAGAATAAATGTAGATTGTTGTACATGGAAAAAATAAAACATTTTTGGGGAAACATGGTAGTACTTCCTGTAAAACATCAGACTGCAAATTTACAAAGCAGGGTGTGAAGGTTTGCTCTGCCCGTACTTTTGTGGATGGTCAAGAGCTAGTACAGTGGTGCCTCGACTTACGAAAGTCCCTACTTATGACCGTTTCGAGTTACGACCAGCTCCGGTCACAAAATTTAGCTTCTACAGTACTTGCGACCAGAGCTTTCACTTAAGAACAGAAAAAGGCAGGGGAAAAAGGTGGGAAATTCAAATTTCTAACTCTACGTGGCGACGAGGCTGCTTCTTTGTAGCTCTTTCACCCTGACGATTACAGTGAGTCCAGATCCCATTACTTAGTGTTGTAAATTGTACTAGAGAAGGCCCATTGAATCATTGGGGTTTTAGAGTGCCAAATCACTTGCATGTTCCAGTGATTCAAATCACCAGCTCCTAATCCGACTTACGATACTAAAGTAAGTCACAATTAGAGTATCCATTTGAATCAGTGGAATTTATGGAGGACTTGACTCACCAAATCTTCATTGGTTCAGCTGGCCTACTCAGGTTCAAATTACTTCAGTAAGGATTACGGTCAATGTGAGAATACAATTAAATGATAGTATTTGCTTTCCTAGACTTAAAACTGAATCACTGAGGATGATTCACTGGTCAGGAGAAAAGGCTGTTCCTTGAATAAAAAAACTTAGCTGCCCCTCAGGTTCTTGCTCATCTTTATGCATTTTTGGGGGTTTATGAGCAGAATCAAGTGTAGGTATACTATTGTTAGAATGATATGGCCCAGTGCAATTGTGGGGGAGTGACTGTCCTTCCCGGGAAGCCCCTTTATACCTGAAATGACAGATCTGAAGGGCTGTAAAACTCTCCAGAACCATGTTTTGGCCAACAGAGGGAGTGGCAGAAGGAAGGGGAGGAAGATTACACTGTAAACATTGGATTAACCCTTGTGCATAGGCTGTGCTCACAGGATCTTTGAATGCACAGAGGTCAGGGTTGTGGCACGTAGGTTATTTATTTATTTGATTTATATACCATCTGATTAGTGCAAGCAGTACTCTGGGTGGTTTACAGATTAAAACTCAAAATTTGTACAAAAAGAACAAAGAACACAGAGAGAAAAAACTACAGCATCCTGGAGATTCAGTTGTGGAACGTAGCTGTGAATCATTCTGTTTATACCAACTCTAACTGCCTAGAGTGGTCACAGTTGACCAGATGGGCGGGGTATAAATGAAATAAATAAATATAAATAAATAAATAACTTCCTGAACTTAAGGAAGGAAGGAGTCTGGTGTATCTCAGTTGATAACTTGTTCTGTAGACTGGGGGGGGGGAGGGCGCACCACCAAAAAGACCTAATTCCTTGTTACTGCCTTTTTATCTCTGCTGTGGCCACATTTAGCAACATGGTTTGAGAGAAGTGGGTGGAATGGGTAGCTGATTGATGGGAAAACATTCTGATAAGTATTCAGATCCTAAACTGTTAGGGGTCATAATCACCTATATGTCCCATGTTGTTTGTGGATGCCTAGATGGGGCTGCACTGTTTTTCCTTCCTGTGGAGTACTTGTTCTTCCATTTCTCTTGCTGAGGACGTGGCCAGGTACTAGCAGTAGTATCGCTGCTGGGGTGGCTATCACATGACTCTGGCTGGCTCTGTGTTTGGAGCAGTGATTGTGGTTGAGAGGCTTCTTTGTGAAAAGCCCCTCAGAATAAGTGTTTTCTCCTGCAACACAAGTTAGTACTTATTTTCTTCATAACCCGTCCTATTAAAAACAGTTCTTTTTTCCCCCCTTTCCTAAACAGGACACCATAGTGGCCCTGCAAGCCTTGAGCGCCTGTGCGATGCTTACAGCTAGTGTGGAAACAGGAATGGACGTGACCGTTGATCCTTCTAGTGAAGAAGTTCCACTTGCGTTCAGACTTGATAATAAAAACCGCTTTCTCCTCAGGACTAAAGAGGTAGAGCAGTAAAGAAGACATGATTTCCAAGCTGTGTATTCAATTCCCTGTGCTTTAAGCATGTTGAGAATCTCAATTTCTTTTAGATTGCAGCAACGCAGCCAGTAGAGGTTACAGTGTCTGCAAATGGACGTGGGTTTGGAATCTTCCAGGTATGTAGCCATAAGATTTGGGTGTGTGTTTTTTTCCTCTCTCTCTCTCTCTCTCTCTGTTTCATTCTCTCTCGCTGTTTTTAAAGTTTTCATTTCAGGATTTTGCGGTAGGATCCCATTGAAATGCAAAATTCCATCTATGTAGCTAGCATTTGTGTTACTAGAGGTGGGATCAATAACATCTGAGTTAATAACCAGACCATTGATTGGAGTCCTAACCAAACTCGAGGGCTGTCTGTGCGTTAATTATTTGAGGTTTTCCCAATGTGTTTGATCTTTTCATTGAACTGGTCCCTCTTGAAGGGCTGTGCTTATGAACAGCTTGTATACCTGCTGCTCCATTGTTACAATTCAATGATGTTAGTAAAGTACTCTAGTCCATCACCTGCATAACCTATGTCTGGGCTTCAAATGAATGTGAGTGAATACAATTCGCACCAGGGTGACTCTCCCATCTTTTCTTTTTTTCTTCATCTTGCTGTCCCCTCCACATTTGACCTTTCTGACAGGACACAACAGTGTGGAAGGGAAGGGGAAAGATGGAATAATCACATTAATTAGGATCCCTAATGGACTTTGTTTTATTACTGAGAAAAATCCATAGTGGTGATGATGATGATCAAGATACTTCAGTAATAACAATGATGTGTGTCAGTTTAATCCTGTCTTATAATGACCCTTTCCAGGTTTTCTTTGGCATAAAGTGTACCTAGAAATAGTTTACTACTCCCTTCTTCTGGTGATTCTTTGGGAGCGTGCAGGTTGCCCGAGAGGCTTCTTGTCCAGGAGACCTTGGGAAGAATCATTCTGCCAACCCCTGCCTCTACAGCAGGGTGCTCCAACCTTCATCCATCCATCCATCCATCCATCCACCCACCCACCCATGATGTTTCACAGTATTGTTCAGAAACCTTGCTTGAGAATGTTTGAATAAAAATTGCAATACGTTATTGAATAAATCAAAAAATGGTAAGGTTGAAATGGATTGGTGGATAATCCAGCCTATAGAATTGGAACTAAGCTGATTTCAGAAGTTGATTTTGGAGGCTGGAATAACTCTGGTGATTCTCCTTTTGTCAGGAATTATTTAAAAATGACTTTATGAGGAATGTGGAATTGGATTTTCATATGAGTTTAGTAACTATTGGCATATACTGTACATTTGGTACTATTTAGTGTCATAGAATTGTTATGTAATGCACTTTTAAAAAAACCTGAAGCCTTCTTACCTCTCTTCCATTAGTCAAAAAAGGATTCTCAGGCTGACTTACTAAAGTGTGTAGTAGAATAACTCCCTGCACTCAACATAACATTTTGAAAAACATGGCATGCAAAGAAAAATGGCAGGGGTGGGAAGAGGAAAAAAGGGCAGCTTGCTGCCAGTTTGTCCATCCATTGTTTGTACAGTGACCAGCTGGGACAGAAACAGTTGAGATAGTCTGGTGGAACTGCTGGAGACAGTTGAGGGTCAATTGAAGGCAGCTGCGTCACAGTAGCGGTAATGGGAAAGCCAGGTTTGTTTGTTTCCTTCTTTTCTACAGACTGAAGGAATGGTTTCTGTTTGATAAATACATTCTGTTTTGTTTTTATATGTGAGTACTTGTTTAATTATTACTTTCAGTGCAGAGGTTAGGTTTTTCTATAACCACCATACTTACTATCCTTTGGTTTTTCAGCAGAGGGAATTACGGTCATTCCTTTGTCAGCAAAAGGAGTCATTCATCTCCTGTAGAATCAGATAATCAATATATAGAATACAGTGTCTTGGCAGTGCAGGACAAAGATGGAATGGGAATATGACCCATGATAGCTATGGTGTGGCTCTGATTGTGTTTTGTATCATTGTAAACCCCAAGAGAGGAGACTGAACGAAGATATCAAAGACGCAGAACCTTGTTTGGCATAGAAACCTCAAGGCTTATTTTGCATTGCTTTAATCTTTAATTTTCATACAAAACATTGACCTAAGTGTACAACTTACATGGGCTAAATTCCATGCTGATTTGAATCGTGGACAAATAAACAGTAGAATGCATGACATCAGCAATGCAAGAGCAGGGACTGAACTTGAGCTGGAGTTGCAGAATAAACTATGTATTATTTCTGGAATATCTCACTGAGAGAATGGAACATGTGCATTTATAAAAATACTGTTTTTGATTATAAATTTTTTTTTCCAAAGAGTTAAAAGACAATTTCAGATCCAGTAGTAAAGGCCAAGGTTTGAATCGGCATCACTGCAGGGAATTATTTGCTCATCCATCATATCTGGTGGCAGTGGATTTAGCAGGAATTGTTTGCAATAGCAGTTGGGTGGCTGAAAATTAACTGAAAGGGAAAATATCAGCAATATTCCCTATTTTAAAAAAACCACACAAAATAGTCAAAACTGGTTTGAAATCTAGAGGTTAATCAGATATAAGCATTTACATATTTTTTACCACAAATAAGACAAATTGCATCTTTAATTTCTTTCCTAATAGTAGCACTGATCGTGTTTGTATTTACTTGAAAGCAAGGCTTGCCTCAGTCAGTGAGCTAAACACTTAAATAAATATGCACATGATTTCACTGCCAATCCCTTACTGTGCTGCATTTCTTTTAAGTGGTATTTAAACAGTAATTTAATGCATTTAGGGTTAGCATCACATGTGCCTGTGTTGGCACTTGACCCCTATCCTTCCACCACCTAGCAACGAGTCCGGAAATCTTACACAGAGAGAAGCATGCCCTGTTCTGGGGAAGGGTGTAAAGCAGGGAAGTAGCGTGCTATAATTCAACTAGACAGCTTATCTTTTGGATTAACAGGCATAACCATATTTCTTATGCAAATAAATCAATGGCTTATATCATAGTGTAATGAATAACGTTTACCTGTTACCATTTCTTATTGCATTTTGGCGGGGGGGGGGACTAAATTACTTCCATTGGGCATTTTTAGGTTATTTGCTTACTTCTAAACAGCTCTCTCAAAACAAAAGAAGCTAAAATTAAATTAGGAAAATTTTTGTTTGTAATGAATTACTTTGTGTGTGGTATGTATGTGTAACATAATGAATTACTTTTGAAACAGCAATTTCAAGGCTTTAGAACAAAGATAGGCAGTCTGTAGAGGTCTGGGGGTAGGATATACCAATTCCTAGACCTCGGAAAGCTGAACGTACAATCCCCGCCTATTGACAATTCTTCTTATACAAATAATTCCCTCCTTAGTGGCCAGTGTTTTTTTAAACATTACACTGGAGGACTAGGAGGGGATCTGCGGGTCTCCTCAGAACATGGCATAAATTTCCTCACACCTTCTAGAACACACAGATCTTTTCCATTTCCCCCTAATTTTGATAGGGTATGCTGGCTGGATAGGTCAGCGAGTTAGGTATCCAACTGTGGAGTTGGAGGTAGGGAGTTTGACTCCCCACTGTGACTCCAGGGAGAAAGAGTGAGCCTGTGTGGCTTTTTGGCAAGCTGCACAGTCCCAGGGTGCTCCCAGAAGAAAGGAAAGGTAAGTCACTTCTGAGTACCATTTAATTAGCAAACCATGAAAAGGGTAGCCAAAAATCAGAATTGGCTTTACAGCACAACATTATTATGAGGGTCCTGGGACTCAGGGGCTCGAGGGGGGGTACATTTGTTTCTCTAGGGATGCACATAGCCTGTGGGCCACATGCTGACTGCTGCTTGTGGTGTTGGAATTTCCCCTGCTGTCTTTATAGTTTAGTTTAGTTTAGTTTATTTGATTTATACCCTGCCTATTTGGCCCAACGGACCACTCCACTATATGGAATCAGATGACTAGAAATTATCCCCTGACACCCAAAAGATTTATAGGATGGAACTGCCTTGGCACAGTCTCCAACACCGTACTTTCTCCTTGGTAGTTTGGCAAAGCAAAAGAAGAAAAGACTTCTGGAAGTAATGACACTCTATATAAGTTTGATTTGCTGGAACAATTTCATAAGGATGAGATTATTTTCATAATTGCAGGACGCCCAGCCCCAGAGGTCATCTAGAATTCCCCAGGCAGACTTCTAGGAATGGGAGAGGAGAAAGAAGGCAGCAAAAGAGAGGTCTTCCTACATCTACGATCTCCTTCCCTGCAGGTGCTTTGGCTTGGAACACCCCTTTGTTTGCAATGCTTGCTGGGAATGGCCTCACTCCTCCATGGGGAGGGTAGTATGCTCCTCAGTAGATTCTGGAGGGGAAACATCTGAGTAAACTGCCCTTCCCATGGAGCAGAGAGTCACAAACAATGTGACTGAGGAGGTGTCCCTTTCTGCTTCCCAGCCAAAGCCTATATAGGGAAGCAGATAACGAGGGTAAGAAGAACTCTCTGTTGCTGCTGCCTTTCTCCTGCCGCAGTCCCAGAAGTCTTCCTGGGAGGTTTTAGGGGACTTCTGGGGATGGGAGTCTTGCAATTACAAAAATCTCATCCCTACAACGTTGTTTCTTTCTGTTTACATGGCAAGATTCCTTCTAAAAGAAAAATAATCCCACCAACCTGCAAATAATTCTTTTCCCCCTTTAAGCCACAAGTTAGATCAGTGTCCTGGCTGCTAAACGAAAAGCAAGTTATTATGATCTTTTCTCTATTAAACGGTCACATCTTATGATCCACTGCCACAAAGCAGAAGCTCGTATGTTCTGGCACATATATTCCAGCTTCTGGTATGACAGAAGAACAGTTTGTCCCCTCAGGCTAATAATCAGGATCGAAACTGAGGCCAGATGCTACCACAAGATGTAACTGATGGCTCTTCTGTGCCAGTGCTCTCCAACTTCCCTTGCGCAGCACAGCTGTTCTGCATAAGGAACTGCACAAAAGAGTGTGGGTCGAAGCACTGGTTATGACTATTAAGAAGCAGTATCCTATATGTTCTCGACTGAGGAGCTCTTTTAACTGTAGCACAGAGACCATTTTTGTTCTTCCCTTACAAAAAGAATATGTTGAGTCAGAGTAGGACATCTCTACATCTCACTCACTACATGCAGAAAACACATTTCTGTTTTGTAAGAGCATTGTGTTGCAAATTCTTGTTTATACTACTGTAGCCAACATTCTTTGACCCAACTCCAGGAGGCAGTGGAAGACAGGAGGGCCTGGCGTGCTCTGGTCCATGGGGTCGCGAAGAGTCGGACACAACTTAACGACTAAACAACAACAGCCAACACTAGGCAGCTGACAAACAAGTTTGCTGAGGAAGTGCTTAGAAGTGCGTCGTACTGGGCGCAGGGCTGCTAGTGGCATTCTTTTGCAGTCCAGTGTAACCTGGCTTGTGATTTTCCTTGAGCTTTGTGGGTAATGTCTGGTTATTTATTACTATACTTCAAATAATATAGCGGTGGACTAAATTTCAAATAATATAGAACACTCATTTTTTTCCTGTGTGGCAGATGTTTAGAGGACCCTGTGTATTTTTAGTTCCCAACTATCTTGCATCTGTTCTTCTTTCTTAGAAGTTTTTGAATGTCTATACTGTATTACTTGGGCCTCGATCTATTTGAAACTGCACTTAGCTTGGATAAAACATTTTTAAAAGGGTTGTTTTATTCTTTGTGGCAGTTCTTGATAAACTTACAATCTGTCCTCTTGGCTGACAGAAAGGATGCTTAATTAAACTCTTATGGCTAAATGTACTGTTCTAGCTGAGCATTTTGGCAATGAGCGATGCATTAAAAAAAAACCCAACTACCTCTTTTTCTGTTTTGGATGCTAGCAGCTGATCCATGATACCTGCTGCAAAAAGGAATGATTCCAGATTTGATTTTAATAACATCTATTGTTGCCTTAATTAAAGATGGGCAGATTTGTTTTGGAATTGAAGTTTTGATTTCATTTAACTAAGTTAAACAGTAAAATATACTTTGGGTTTTCTCAACAGAGAAAGGCCAACACTTTATATAGTGAAAACTCACATGACCCCCTTGGGACAATACTAATCTGATGTTCTAAGACTTGTGCATCTCCCAACCCATTTTCACAGGTGCTGAGACTCAGGGTTTTTAGGGGTGGGGGTGCAAGCTAGTTAGCATTCCCTTTCCTTCCCAAAGCCCAGTTCCACTGCCAAAAAAAAATTACTACCAAGAAGACTCCTGCTGAAGATAACAATTTCACATATACCTACATCCAAACATCTGTTTGCTATGATCCCAGCTTAAGGGTAAACATGGGGGAGCAAAAGGATTCCTGGACTTGCAGGAAGCTTTCCAAATACTTGACACATTTCAGATGGAATATTGTGGAGCCTACTGCCAAAAGGATTTTTAGTTGCTTAATAAAGTTGCCCGTGACTGGCCTTGAAGGCTGTACCTTTGCTTTCAATAGTTAGAGGGAAGGAGTGAGCCAAGAAATGCAGCTTGTCCTGTCACTTCATCAGCGTAACGGGGGGAGCTACAATTCTTGATCTTTTTCTGCCATGTATATTTGAAAGAGGGACAGGAACCTCTTTCTAGAATCCTGAGTTACCCATACTGTCAGAGAGCCTCGTGCTGTACTTAAAACCTTATGACCCAAAAAAGTTACTAACTATGTAGCCTCAGTTTTGTGGCATTTGGTCTGTACGTGAGGATATGCATGAATTATTTGTCCTTTTTGTTATTTTTAGTTGGTTGCTCATTTAGCACAGGAGATGTGATGCGGCAGCCTTTAAAGAATTGGGTTAAAAAGAGAAACAACCTCTGATAACCGGAATTAGATGTATTATAATTGTAATATATGTAACAAACAGAATATTTGGTACAAAATGCCCCCCTGCGCATTGACCAATGATTAACGCTTAGGATGTAATCACATAGGGAAAGTGATTACATTTTGGATAGCTTATGGAGTGGTCTGGCGTAATCTGTTTCCTGGTGATCACATGGCATTTGGGGAAATGTGCTCCAGCCTGACCCAATCTGTGCCCAAGATGGACTTTTTTTGGTCTAGCTGTAGGGCTACTACTTTGGGGGGCCAGTCTAGAGTGATTCCTCAGCAGACACAATGGTTGCTTTAAGCAAGATCTCTCTCTGCAAAGTGACCCTTTCTGGCTCACACCCTTCCAGCCATCTGATCCTACCCTTAACATACAAAACAGATTATACGAAGCATTCTTAGGATTCGATCACACATGCCAAAAGAATCATTTCATTTTCATGCTCTTTAGGAATCAATACATTTTTACATGTGGTCCCATGGTGTGTGTGTGTGTGTGTGTGTGTGTGTATATAAGTTGATCACATTGTTTTGAATTGAAATGTTACCTTTTCAGCTATTTGAACCACTTTAGTAGATTATACAGGTAATTTATTTTAAATACTGTAAATTTATTTTTCGCGATGTTCCTGGGGCAACACCGCCCCAACTCCCTTTTTAAAAAAAATCACAAGTCATATATCGATAAAGCAGAAAGAGCCTTGCAAGCGATTTACCTATCATGAAAAAAAAGCAAGGTGGCTGTACAGTTGCCACAGTGTCCAGCAGCCGGACAGCAAGGCAAAGAAAATAAATCGATAGATATGTTCACACATCCTGAAATGGTATAGATTGAAGCACTACACAATTGGTACATTTTAAAATGAAATGACGGAAAGGTGGAAAAAAACTGTATGGCTGGCAAAATGAACCAATGTTAGCCGTGTTTTGTATGAACAGAAAATGTTAAAATGACTATAAAAATGGCAGAATCGGTGTAACTGGCTTTCTTTTGGCATGTGTGATTGAGTCCTTAGTCTTTGACTTTGGAGGGGGGGCTGGAAGAACACTTTAGTGCTGGAAATTAGGCAACAGGAAACCAGCCCCAACTCAAGAAATTCAAACAAACAAAACTGCAGCAATGTAAAATACAGAAGGTAGAGGCATCAGATCACATTTGTCACTCTTTCAGCCATAGGCAGTCTCTGGTAGATGCTCACACAATATCTTTCACATTTAGTTATGAAAGCAAAAGATGCACAATGAAGAGTGCTTGTAAAATATGGAAGTGGAATCTAAAGGCAAGATGTGTATCTGTATATGGACTAGCAAATGTGCATGTAATATACAAAGAACTCTCAGTGGCCTGAATTTGCAGCCCCCACAAATCCTGGCATGTGTGGGCATCAATCTGTCTGCAGCTTGTCCTGCCATTTTATCATCAAGTAACTGTACACTGGATGTGTACACTGATGTATAGATGTGTCCTCCAAAATGTGTTGGTTAAATGCCCTCTGTTTGGGATAATGAGCCATGCTTTGTCTAGTGTACAGTTTGAGTTGACATTACAGCCAGGTAAAGAAGCTTCAGTTACCCCTTTGTAACCATTTTGCTGCATGGACTTCTTTTTTCCCGAGCAGGCGGTAATGGAAAACTAAACACGAAGCATATTCCAGTAAAATGCTTATTTAAGCATGTTGCTTCAGATGTTGCTTCAGATGTCCCTATGTTGCTGGTAAATTCTTACCCTTTTGCTTTTCTTGGCAAATATTGAAACAATAGTGTTTGGGTGATGACAAATTGCTGATTCACTTCCAGCTTGATTTGACCAAATTCACAGCATGTCTCTACTGAGGATAAAGCACGTTTGACCATCAGTATTCTTTCAGGATCTTGATGAAACACTTTTAAGGCCTTAGGGTCTGTGGGTTTTCATTTTAGAACACGTGTTTTGCCACTTTGGATTAGTGGATGTGCATTTTGATGTAGCATGTTTGCACTGAGGAAAGTAGCATAAATGAATGGCAAATCCAGGCATGGTGTGTGTGTGTGTGTGTGTGTGTGTAGTGTGTGTGTGTATATATATATACACACACACACTACACTAGCATGCTAGTTATAGTAGTTGCATTGCTGTTTCACTGTGTCACTTATTTTATTTAACAATTAAAAAAGAAAGCTGCTACAGCCCGCTGAATGATGGCCATGGAGAAGTTGGAGGGGGGGAAGTAATTGATCCAACGACCCAACTGGACTCTTGACATGGGAGAAAAAAAATATTGATCATTGTGAATGGAAGGATTGCTCAGGTGTGAGAGAAAATAAATCACACTAATGATAAGAATCGTTTAAACATGAACCAGGCCACTCCAACACTCCCTGTCTGGATGTTTACTTGATGTTGCTTTCAAAAGATGACAAGATGATGCTATACATATGTAAAGTAATGGGCAAATAGTGTCTTAACATAAAAATATATTCACAAAATAGGTATAGGTATATGTCTTTCCTCCATGGCCATAAGTGGCCTTGTTCCTTTTACATACTAGATTACTTCAAAATATTATATGACAAATGTTGATGCTGAAAATCTGCTATACTTTTAACCTTTTTTGGGATTCAGAATCTAGACTGCCCTACATATAACCTTATGTACAGTGGTGTCTCGTTTAACGATTATCTTGTTACATGATGAATCTGCTTGACGATGAGGTTTTTGCGATTGCAAAATGATGTTTTAATGGGCAAAATTCGCTTCCCGACGATCCGTTCCTTGCTTCGGGAACCGATTCTTCTTCGCATTAGGACAATCAAAACAGCTGATCGTCGGGTTTCAAAATGGCCACCCGTTGGGTAAAATGGCTCCCCGCTGTGCTTTAGGATGGATTTTTCACTGCACAGGCATCGGAAAATGGCCACCCTATGGAGGATCTTCACTGGACGCTGAGGTATTTCGCCCATTGGAACGCATTGAATCGGTTTTCAATGCATTTCAATGGGCTTTTTTATTTCGCTTGACAAGGATTTAGCTGTACAGCGATTTCGCTGGAACGGATTATCCTCGTCAAGCAAGGCACCACTGTACTTTCTGAAGCTCTAATCATTTTTCCATGAACTGTTATACAATGACACTACTCCATTTATATATACTCTACTGTCATCACCAATTTTTGATGTTTGCTTATATTTTTATAGCTCAATATTATGTACAATGTGAAAAATTCACATGATAGCCGGAGGCGGAGATCAGCACAAAGTCAAGAAGCCTTTGACTTGAATGTCATTGTAAAGGATGACAAAAAAGATATAAACCATATGACACTGAATGTCTGCACCAAGTAAGTAAATATGTGACTCCAGCCCACTTCCTCTTTTGTTTAAAGACTATTTGGGGTTTTCTTTTACGTTACGCATACATTATATCATTTCAAGGGGATCAAAACTCTGTGTAAAACAAAAACATTAGGAATAACATACTTGAGCAGATGATTAATAATACCCTACAGTTAATACCCTACAGTGAAGAATCTTACATCTTACGGGGCTTTCTAGTAACTAAAGCATAAAAATTACCCATTGTATCCAAGGGGATTAGAATTAGGTTCATCTCCTGCCATGCCAGTCAAATTAGTTTCTTTTTACATAAGCACTGTTAGCATGCATGCCTTCTGCTGAGATGTATGCATTCAGACTCACTGTGTATTCTTAAACAGGCATAATAGGTTGCTATGCCCCACCCCACTTATTTATAGATGGCTGACTCAACATACATAGAATAAATGTTAGAGGTATTTTTGTCTATAATTTAGGGGTGTTGTGCTTTGGAATTGGATTTTCTTTTAGAATAAGCATGATTTAACTTATGAACCGTTGGGATTCAGTTAATATATTAGCCAATTTCTAGGAAAATTCTGGGTAATCACCTTTTACAAATGTTTCTCATTTGTAAAATGAGTCTATTTGTATCTTTCTGTGGGCTGTAGTGAATATGAATGAGGTAAGAACAGACAATATTTTACAGTCTTGTCTGCGTGTCTTAACATTTCTTATCCCCATCCAGCTGCTTCATTCAAGAAACAGATAGTGGGGTGAGTGGGCACAGGCTCTGTTATGTACTGTATTAGTGGTGGTTCTGCTCCTCCTCCTCCATTTTTGTTCTGCTTTTTATCTAAGGAGGTCACAGAGGTCCAACATGGTCCTTCACTTTATCCTCAACAACTCTGTGAGATAGATTAGTTTTTTAAGGTCCTTTCAGTAGCTTCCTGGATGAGCTAGAGGGATATTCTTCTACCATCATCCTTCATGTTCTTCCCCTCAATATTCTAAGCATACTCAGATTGTGTTGGTATCTTTACAACACCCCGCTTAGGTTTTTGTTTGTTTGTTACAGAATTGTTGTGCTTCTTTGAAAACTGGAGGTTCCACCAAACATGCTGATTCCTCCCTCTTGTCTCTCAGTCACCACATCAACACACTCTTCATACCTTTTTTTTTTTTTTTTGGTAGAAAACAGTTATACCTTGATTGTAATGATCAGAGGTTTCTTCCCATCTGTAATTGCAGTGCAGACATAATTACATCCAGTTCCAATCTTTTTATTTGTTTGCAATAGCAGCTACTTTGGCCTGGGAAATCATCCCACAGATGGTTTTGCTTCCTTTTAATCTGAGGAACTAACCTCAGCCAGCAGTTGTACTGAATTTCTTTTAAGGCCATATCTGTATTTAATCAGCCATGCTGGCAGGCCTGGGAGTGCTGCTTCGAAAATCAAGTCTCCCTCTTTTGAAAATTTTCCCAATAATAAGAAGAAATACAGTTCTATTCAATTACTTATAACTACTGTCAGGTATTCAAAATGATAATAGTTGTGGTTTTTACCATTCATGCCAAGCAAAACTTTCTGTCACCTATTTCACAGTTCTTTTCATCAGAGAATGCTCAAGTGTTACCTCATAGAATGTTAAAGCCTCAGACATGTTTTCCTAAGCCTTGCTATGTGTTGGCATTATTATGTGGTTTGCAGACATGTATTCTACTGTGGGATTACTGTTTTGAAAAAGGTGGTTTTCATAAGCGCTGCTGAGAGGTATAGTGGTGGTTGTGGGGATACTCGAGAGGCTGCATTAAATGAATGAGTTCATTTAGATCACTGGTTCTTAACCTTGGGTTACTCAGGAGTTTTGGACTGCAACTCCCAGAAGCCTTCACCACCAACTGTGCTGGCTGGGGTTTCTGGGAGTTGCAGTTCAAAAACATCCGAGTAACAAAGGTTAAGAACCACTGATTTAGATGGTTGTCACAGATGCCCATACCACCTGACATTTGTGGGACTTATTTCTGAGTAGACTTCTGTAGAAGGATTGCATTGTTAGCTAAATTCTGTACAAAATTTGAGATCCGATGTCCATCAACTAATGCCCATCAGAATTATTTGTGCTGGGTTAACAACTGGAACTACAGTGTTGCAGAGTATCAGAGAAATATCATCTTAATAAGCTCCAGATTTTACTGTCACTCTAGTGTTGAATGAAGTGAAGCACAGGTGTCTGAAGGGATGGCTGATAGCCTGAGCATGGTCCCTTCTTCTTGGACTGGAGTACACTCTGTAGTTACCATTTGCTAGGCAATTATTGAGCTCAGTTTAGATCAGTGGTGAACTGGATTCTCCCATGCACACTGTAGAAGTGCACACTGTGTATATGTCTTTTTTCAAGGTGGAAAATCATACACAAAATTTCTACATACAATCATGTTGTAGGGTACACTGTGAGTATTGTGGGTTCAGTCTTAAACAAAGCATATTGGGACGTCCAATGAGGCAAGTGGTTAAACTGCCCCATACTTTTAGCATTGTTGCATTGACAATTTACAATAGAATGTTTGCACGCATTCATTTTTATCCCATTTCTTGCTTTTGTTGACATCAGATACTTGGGTACAGGTTCATCTTCACGGAGCGGTATGGCTCTCATAGAGGTTGGATTACTGAGCGGTTTCTCTCTGTCACCACGTTTTGTGTCAGTTAATGAGCCGATTAAGAAGGTGGAGAAAAATGATGGCAAAATTCATTTATATTTGGATTCTGTAAGTCAATATATAAGGAAATCATTTTTGTGAGTGAAAATTCTCAAAAGCTGTTAACATACAGTCATAATAATTGTATGCTATCAAGTAGATTTGTTGTAACCCTCTTCAGTTTTTTTTCTTAAATAAAATACAGTGGGATCCCCATATCCGCTAGGGATTGGTTCCAGGTCCCTGTGGATACTGTAAACCGCAGATAATAGCTATATATACTGTATATATATTGAAAGAGATGATAGATAGATAGATAGATAGATAGATAGATAGATAGATAGATAGATAGATAGATAGATAGATAGATAGATAGATAGATAGATAGATAGATAGATAGATAGATAGATAGTGAAGAGGCATTAATTGGTATTATTTTTAGAAACAATGAACTAAGATATTCATTCAACATTTATTTGGTTACATGCCTTTATTTCTGAATCATATACAGCCCTTCAAATGTTTTCTTCTTTATTTTGTAGTTAAATGAAACACAAGTTTGTGTTGATATTCCAGCTGTGAGAGACTTCAAAGTGGCAAATGTTCAGGATGCCTCTGTAACTGTGTTGGATTATTATGAACCCAGTAAGTGACAATAATTTTTGCTAAGTCTCTTTAGTGCTGTAATACAGAGTTGAAATAAGAGAAAATAGGAAAGAACAGTAAATTGATGAGGCACTGACGGTGGTGTGTGATACACAGGCATTACTGAAATCAATAGGTAAACAATTTTAATTTCATTGATAGTTGTGTGTGGGTATTCATGTCAACATGAAGATAATGGAATTCTTTCAGTTTACGCCACTTGAAGCGTTTGCCCTGGCATTTCAAAAGAACAAAAAGAAGGCTATACATGCCGTGATTTGGCTTCACAATATAGAAAGAAACCAGTAAAAACATTACAATAATTTCAGGCTTGGTTTGAAGGCCACTTACTATTTACTTGGTGGTTTTTGATTACCTTAATCTGTTTTTAGCAATAAAATAAAATAAAAGTAGCATTTTAGGCATTTGTGTGGGCAATATATAAATATATCAAACTAAAATTTGTTGAGATAGGATGAGAACAAACAACTAGTACACTGAACATGGTTTCCCATTCTCTTTACAACAGGGAGAAGGGCCGTGAGAAGCTATAACTCCAAAGTGATGCAGAGTTTATCATCTTGTACCTTTTGTGAAAAGGATAAATGTGACTTCTGTGAAACAGATGGCTCTTCACTAATTTCCATCTCTTATGAACTGTTAGCTTTGCATGTAATCCTCCTGTATAGTTGGCTGATGTGATCACTTGGGCAGCTTACTCATGTTGCACTTCTAAGTGTATTTTTGATCCCACAAGTGGCCTTGTCAACTGAGTCTGGTTCCTGAAAAAAATTACATTTAAGAAGACACATCAGTCTCAAGCTCCTTGCAAGGAACTTGCATATTAAGATAGCTATATATTGCTCTGGAGAAGGGCCAGATTCCTCACTACATGACCAGAAATGGAACATTCCAAGTCAGAACCAATTTGCCGATGTTTAATCAAAATGGCTTTCTTCTGCACATATTAATATTCAGGGATGAACTGCAAAATCCTATATGTGTCTACTTGGAAGAATGTCTCACTGCATTCAGTGAGACTTACTCTTAGGTAAATGGGCATATGATTGCCGCCTAAACTTCTGTATTGACAACATCAAAATTTCTGGCTATGTCAGAAACTTTAACGATTCCTAGAATGTAAACATTTGTGAATTTAGGAGTTCAGATTTATTTGGAGAACAAATGAAAGTTTTTTTATTTGTGCATTAAAATTACAAGGCTTTTTAAAAAAAGTTTATTTGAGTTTCAGAGATTATATATAAAGAAAGATTATCTAAGCCATGCATACAGTTAGATTTGTGGTACCTTTCAAGCTAACTTAATATTTAATTTATAAGTATTATTGATTTCACTGGTACAGGATCAAGTCTCAGCTTCAACAAAAATCAGTATTTTTGTTGATCAATTTAGGATTTGATATGGCTATCCTTCGCTTCCGCAGTTATATTCTACAAGACATAAAGACCACTGTGTTCACATGGTTGTACAGTAGGAAAGGTACTGCATAACAAAACAAACATACTGAGCTGCTTACAAGCACCTGACTATCATTGACACTCAGGTAAATCAGAAAAAGAAAAAAAATGCTGCAGGCATTCAAGTTGCAATTTAAAAAAAGATGTATCTGTTGATGGTCGTTTTTTTAAATAAATAAAACAAAAAGGATTAAAATTTCTGTCTGTCAAGTCTTCTCATTGTATCCTCTCAACCTTTGATTTGGCGAGTTCATGATTTACCTGAAGAAACGTATTACAGTGGTGCCTCACTTAGCGATGTTAATTGGTTCCCAAAAAAACATTGCTATGGGAAAACATAGCTAAGCGAAACACCATTTCCCATAGGAATGCATTGAAAACCGGATAATCCGTTCCAATGGGAACGGATTACTGTCCTTAAGCGAAAAACGCCATAGGAAACATCACTAAGCGAAACGCGGTTCCCCCATTGGAATGCATTGAATAGGTTTCAATGCATTTCAATGGTTTTGACAGGTCTGTTTTCGCTATTTTTGAAGTATCTTAAAATGTTCAAAAACTGTTTAAAATGCTTGGAATCGTTAGTGCACCTTGTAAAACCTTTGCAAACTTAATTTGGCTTTGTTCTGAGTCTTCGTTAATTTGTGAATTCCCCCCCCCCCATTGGAATGCATTGACAGCTGTCAAACCTACAATTCAATGCATTTCAATGGGGGGAAAATTCAGCAAAAATTAACGAAGACTCAGAACAAAGCCAAATTAAGTTTGCAAAGGTTTTACAAGGTGCACTAACGATTCCAAGCATTTTAAGCAGGTTTTGACCATTTTAAGACACTTTAAAAATAGCGAAAACGAACATCACTGAGCAAAACAGTGGGACCCAAACTGTCATCGTTATGCGAGGCATGGTCCCAAACATCGCTATGCGAAATTTCCCCATTGAAAACATCGCTAAACGGAGCGCAAGATCGCTCCTAAAACCTCATCGCCAAGCAAATACATAGTTAAACAAGGCAATCGCTAAGCGAGGCACCACTGTACTTGCTCTATGTTAAGACAAGTTGCTAAGAGGACTGGCTGCCAAATGAGTCCAGAGTGAGGCATCACCTTGCTAACCCAGTTCTGTGGGAAAAGTGCCATTAGCTATTTTGACTCTTGGGTTGGTGCAAGTATGGTATTTGTCTAGATGAAATATAAGCTCTGTCTCATAGTATAAAGGTACATTTTGAAGTCCAGATGCTCATCCTGGCGGTCTCTGGGCTCACAGTACAAAGAAGTGGGCAAATGGGTAACAAAACTGTTCTGGCTGCTTTCATCTCCACAGGAGCTAATGGGTCTTAATTGCCCGTTTAAAAATAAGACACTGTGTAGTCCTTTGCATTATATTGCTTTTTGTTTCTTTATTCCCTAATCCCCTTCCAGTGTTTATACTGTTTGCGTGAGACCTGCCAACCTTCCCTGGGTTGGCAGAGGGCCCCTCCTCTATTCCCAAATCCATGGAGTCGACTTCAGTGTCAGTAATAACAACATGCTTTATTAAACCAGGGAAAGGGAAATCAGCAACAAACAAATTAGTCAACAGGACACCTTCAGGGCTAGTTGGCTTCACTAGCCCTGAGTCAGATTTTGTTTTGTTTTTTGTTTCTTTGGCTAGAAGAGATTGGCGATATCGGCTGAACAGGTTGCAGCGTCAGTGTGGTTCTTCTTTTCCTTTTGTGGGAAATCCCTCAATTTGTGCAAGTGTTGCTACAATGATCTGATCATGCTACGATGAACATCACACATAAAATTCATGGTGGGATGCTGCCTGCTCTGCTCATGAGCTCCCGGTGGTCATTAAAAATAAAGGCAAAAAGCCCCATTGTCAGTGTTCTAGAAAGATTAAACCGGCCATCATCCATGGTGTGTTTCAGGTGAGGAACATCTTTTTTGCCACAGGCAAAAGGCATCTTGGACCAGCCTTACTAGCTACTAGGTAGTAGAGAAAGATGGAAAGTGGATCTCGCTTCCTCTGTGAATTACCTTCTTTGATCTCTTGGTAGTCTTTAACTACGAGCAAGTGGAGAGGAGAGCCACAGGAAGACTTGCCGGACTTGAAATGGTATATAGAGACAACTATGGGACGGTACAGAGTAACAAGTTAAAAGCGTATTATAGAATGAACATGAAAATCTCTTGCTACCACTAGATGGCAGCAAGTGATTGACAGAAAATACATAAACAATTAAGAGTTACCTGTTAATGGAAAAAGACTACTAACTACTACTACTACTACTACTACTACTACTACTACTACTACTACTACTACTACTACTATTACTACATAGCAATGTTTAATCACATCACTTCAAACTTTTGGCCTGTTTTAAAACTTAATATATCTCTATTTGCTTCACAAAGTCAACAACAAATCCTCAAGTGAAGGAAAATCGTATATTCTGTTTTCTAAAAAGATATTTTCTCAGAACCATAGCAAAATATTTCTCTGTACAGTAATATTCTTTGTTAAAAATTGCAAACATATGTCAACCGATATAATGTAACAGACTGGAAAGACTGCCAGCTGACAGAGCAGGAGAAGAAAGAGGAAGTCTTAGTCACGTCCCCTTTCTGGAGTAGTTAAAAAAGAAGGGGCCAGATCGCCTGATCCGCAACTCCCAGCGTCCCTCACTGTTGGCTAAGCTGGCTAAGGTTGAAGGAAATTCCAGTCCAACAACATCTGGAGGGCCACCACACACTCCCCACTTCTTTTTTTAATTCACAGAGGGAGAGAGTTGAAGAGAGGGGCAAGAAACTGGGCACACATCTGCTGCTGCTGCTGCTGCTGAATTAAGAGCTGGAGAAAGGGAAGTGTGTACTATGTGTAAGTGGGATGATGTTTAAGTTAAGGGAGAAGGCATTAAAATCAGAAATCCTGGGAAAGCTGGAAAGGTCTGTGTAGGTCAGATTTTGATCCCACCAACAGAAGAACCTCAGGGAGCTGGACACTTTTTTTTAAAGGCAGATTTTTCTGAGTGACCTAGCCGACTCTCTCAGCCACACAAACTCACAACCCCACAAGTGGGAATTAGATCAAACAATTTTCCTCCACCTGCGCAAAAGATGCCGTCAACCCGTCTCTCTCCACGGTTCTCCGATATTTGCTCCATCTCAAATCTTCTGGTCTTTCTCATCTATTAGAGAAAGGTCTCGTATCAACCACTGACCTTTCCAGCGGCTTGATTTTTCAGACATGCCACACTCAAGTGTTTTCTTAAGGGATTGTCACACGCTTACCCAGATGTTCATCTGCCCTCTCCACCATGGTCCTTGACCTTAGTCTTGTGACAACTCACTAAGCCTCTGTTTGAACCGCTAACCTCAGCGGATCTCTGTCTACTTTCCTTCAAAATGGCCTTTCGCCTTGTAATTACTTCAGCTCGCTGAGCAAGTGACCTTGTGGCCCTACATCATGATTACCCTTATATACAATTCTATCCTAATAAAGTAAAGCTGTTCCTTGATGTCTCCTTCCTCCCTAGAGTGGTGTCTCAGTTTCATCTCTCTCAACCACTGGTTCTCCCATCTTTCTTTCCATCACCATCCATAATCCATGAACGACTTCTTCATACTTTGGATGTTAGGAGGGCCCTCTCCTTTTATTTGTCATGTACGCAACCGTTTCAACGTTCCCCATGCCTTTTTGTCAGTCATCAACTTCCTAACAAAGGCCTACAAGTCACCTCCCAGACAGGCATCCGAAGCTCAAACAACACTTTCAACTGCCTCTGAGAAGCCCTCAATGAAGAAACTTCTCATTTCTTTCAAAACCTTTCTCGAAGCTTCCTCCTCTTGCTCTACTGTCATGTATTCTGGTGGTGATGATGATTTACATAGAGTAAACCATAATTGTCATCATCTACATTTTCTAAGTATTGTATGAATATTAAGCAACAATGCAGTCTCTGCAAACAACTTAAATCTATTGGATTCATCAAGCTATAGAATTGGAAAGGGTCTCAAAGATTACTGAGTCCAAATCCTGCCAAAACAGGAAAAGCTAAACCAATCCTGAGGGATGGCTACCCAACGTCTTGTTTCAAAACCCCAAATGAAGAGCGTTTAGGCCCACCCAGGCTAGTCTGTTCCACAAACAGCTGTTATCAGGAAGGGATTCCTTATGTTCAGTCAAAATCTCCTTTCTTACAATTTGAAACCATTGGTTCAAATCCTAGGCAGAAAATCTTGCCCCATCTTCCAGGTGAGCGCCCTTCAGGTTCCCAGATGTCACATACCCAGCTCCTTCAGTCATTTCTCACAGGGCTTAGCTTCCAAATCTTTAACCATCTTTCAGGGAGGGACTCCTTCTAGTTATGATAGAGCAGGCAAGATGTAAAGGGGGAAAGAAGAAAAAGAAGGGAATATAAAAACACAGACAAATTCACAATTCAGAAAGAATTTGTCAAATGACTCAAGGGGTAATTAAAAATTTTTAATGTGGTGGTTGAAGAAAGCTGGGCATGATGGAAAATATTCATGACTCAAATGTTAGATTCAAAGGCTTAGAATCTCACATGCTTCTGCTGCTGCTTCTCTTGTTCCACCCGCTCCTGCTCCTTAAAGGTCAGCCGTGACCACTGGAGACAACAGCAGTTCCATTTCCCCCAAAAGATGCTTCCAGACATGGAGGCTTATGAAGCACTGGATCTTGTGGTCCTCAGGATTATGGTGTATTTTATGTCCAAGCAGCTAGTTTCCTGTGGAAGGTGATGACAATGATGATGTCATCAATAGGTTTACACTCCTCGGTTAGGGATGAGCAACATGTTCCAGCCAGGGGCAAATACCAAACTGGGATGGGTCTTCAGGCCATATTCCAGAAGTGAGTTAAACTAAGCAAAAGGCCTCATGTGTGCAAGGCCTCATGTGATTCTTATAATTTAGATGTTTTCTTATTAATTTTACAGTTCCATGCAATACTTTGCCAGGTTGCAGACTGAAGTTTGTTATTTTGCAGTAGCAACTTAAGGTTTATTTATCTCTGATCAATGATCGGCGATAATAAATGATCAGAGTTAATTGAAGAAGTTTGTAGGCTGGATGGGGACCATCCTGTACGTTAAGGCCATGGGTCAGAGATTCCCTATCCTTGCCTTACATGTTTCTTCCACTGCTAATAATTAGAGATGGGGGTATTCTGTCCACTCACAGGTCCAGCAGTGGTGGCCTTCCAATCGCTCCCAGAGCACCACTCTCTTTCCACTTATCTAGCCAACTCCAGGCAGGAGGAGGGAAGACGAGTCTCCCTGCATGGCTGCCTAGTGGCTAGATGGAAAGAGAGCGGCGCTCCAGGAGTGATTGGAAGGCTGACCGAGGCTGCCGCCTCCACTGGACACATGAGTGGACGGTCTGGCCCTCGTTAAGTCCAGCTGTGCAGGGGTATTCATGTTCATATATAAATACGAATATCCCCATCTCTACTAATAATCACTCATTCTTCCTGGATTGCATTTGCCTCCTTCTCTTCTTCTGCTATCTTTTTGTGTCATTTACCAGACTCCTATGCCCTTAAGGGCAGCAATATGTCTTCTCAGGAGTTGAGAAGCAAGGGTAGCAAATTGCAACTCCCCAAGGGATGTTAGATCACAATTCTCACCACCTCTAGCATGTATAAGCAGAGGTGGACATTGAGGAATGCCAGGAGTTCCAGGCTAAGAACATCCGGAGGGCAACACTTTGACCACTCCTGTTCTACAGTATTTTGCACATGGATATAATGGTAATGAAATACTCATTTGTAATACAGGGTATTATGCTGGGTATTATTGATACATGTTCAGAGAACTTAAATAAAATCCAAAGGATGTTTTAAATCAGGCTAGATTTAGTTTGATTATTTAGTAGGCCAGAATCAAGTAACAGTGGACTGTGGACTACCACGTTGATATCTGCTCTATTTTGAAATCAAGGTAGGATAGTAAGTGGACTGAAACCCTTCTGAATTGTTTTAGCATGATGGGTTGGTTACAAGTTGTCTAAGCCTCTGCAAGAACTGGAGCAAGCTTGCGGACTGAGCATGGGGGGGGGGAGATCATCTCACCCCATCATCTCCCCAGGTTCAGGGAGAGCCAACCAAGATCTCCAGCCCAGTTAGTCACGGAATACTGGAGAAATGTTCCATCCGGGTGGTTTTTTTTAAAAAAGTGCAATCTTCCATGTGGGTGGGATGAAGTATTATTGTCCACAAATATTTTTCCTGGTCTCAGATATAATTTTCCTGGCGCGGAGGGCTAAACAACACACTAAGTTAACAACATAGCATAGAACTGAGTTTCAATTTTCTTGTTTAAAATATGTACGTGTATGTGGCTGAATCTGGATGGGAACGACCATGCCCAGGTAGGGGAGGCTTAAACTTTCCTCCATGCACCGGGTTAGGGGAATTTATTTAAAAAATAGTTGTTTCAGCCCATCAAGCTTCAGCTAGTGTATGGCTGTGAAGAAGCCATATGCCTATTAAGGAATGTAATCCCTCGCACCGGACCCTTGATCCTAAGAACTTGATTCTTCATTTGCTAAATCACACCAGGAGGCAATGATTTTAGAAAACAGAAGCAGTGAGGGGATGTTAATGGAGAATCTTTGGTCTTTTCTCTGCTATTCACTTCCATCTTCAGGCCATTTTCCACACATGGAAACTGGCAAGGAAAAGGCAACCCTTCAGAGGAAGTTTTCAACTGTTCACCCGACCCTATGACTTCTTCACTTCGAATTTCCAATGTTTTATGTAAAACAAGCAGGCCTTTTAGCAGGGGTCTCTTGCATATAGTTCAGTGGTTAAGTCTCTTCTAGCTCTGCAGTTCTAAGGTTGCTATTGCTATTGCACTGAAGTCCCAAATCTGATAACAGAAATGAGCAATTCAGATGTGCTCTAGGAACAAGAGGAGGTAAGCGTGATGCTTTTAATAGAACATAAGTACATTCTTATTCTTATTTTTCCCAACAAACCAACAAACTTTCAATTCTGTTAAGAGCTCATATGAACTTTCCCTTTCCCTGGAATTTTGTGGATTGTTATACAACTGTACCAGCATATTTACTGAATTCCATGGTTCCACAACCTATTAGTTTAAAACTTGTTTCTAATTTCCTCTTCAGTTCAAGTAACAAAAAGGAATATTTATCAAATTCAGTTACTGAAGTTGCATGAAATTATCCAGCATTTAGAAATAATTCTAATAAAGTGCATTAAATAATGAAAACCTTACTGCTTTTCTGGAGCATCATAGAAAACGTTGACTGATCCCAGTCAAACAGACTGAACTGGCTCAGAAAACCTCCATAGGTTTAGCTTCCAAGTAAATTTTAAAAAGTAAAAACAATAAAAAATCAAGCTATTGATAAGGAAAACACGTCCTGTCATCTTCAGGATTACAAATGGCATACTAACTACATTGTGTATGATGACATATACACTCAATGTGATTATTCCAGGTGTAGTAATTGTTTAATCAACACTCTGCTGTTTTAATGAGATCAATTACAGGAAGCCACAAGTCACTAAGTCTTTGCCCTTCTTCATGGTTCACCTCTCAGAGGTATCTCCAAAACTTTCCTTCTCAGTCCAGATTCCAAAGTATGACTGAAACGTCCTTTTTGTTTCATTAAAGCAGATACTATGCCAAGTTTCCCAGCCGTGTTTTGCTAAAGTAGACTTTTCTTCCTGACCCAAGCTAAGATAGTTCTTTGCATCGGATTTTAATGCTTCTCCCCCTCCTATATACATCAAACCATATGAACATGACTCTGATAAACACTGGGGACCCTCAAACCAAAAGAATCCTTGATAGGCTGCATGCGCTGACTGATCTTTTTAAAGGGTCTAAAAACAGTTTTAATCCCAACCTTCTTTAACGCTCTTCCAAGACAATTAACTACCGTGCTGCAGTAGGGCAAAATTGCAACACCTCTTATTGGGTCCTCCTCCTCATCCTTCAATTTCTCCCCCCTTCCCCGTTGGAGCACTGTGGAAATATATTGCTGATTGTACCCATTTGACTATAATGTTTGCCTCAAAACCCCCAATTCTTTTTCTATATGATCTCTATCCAACATGGTTCTTGCTCTGTGCATTGGCATATGCATTACTGAGCATTTTTGCGCTGAATAATGAGGACTAGCATTGTTGAAACAGTGATTTGGGTAAATTGGTTTTCTATATACACTTCTACCCAAAGAACTGTCTTTATTCCAATGCACCAGTACATCTAAAAAAAGGAATTTTCTATCTCTTTCTAATTCTCCTGTGAACTGTATATTATTATGTATCTTATTTAAATTGGCTACTAAATAAAACAATTTTTCTTCTCCACATGGCCAAATCAAAAAGGTATCAACCACATATCCTTTATAAAAAGATGGTTTAAATTAAAAAGGTGCAGATGCTAAAGCCTGCTTTTCAAATGCTTCCATATAAAAATCAGTCACAACTTTTATTATTATTTTTTGCACTTAATAAATTTGTCTCAAGTGTTTTGGTGGGTAATAGAGCAGAGATTCTGCACAGTCCCTTCACAGGAGAAAATGATGCAGGTTATTTAGTTCCAGAGCCACATCATTGTCCAGAGTAGCTGTTCTTATCATGTTTCCTAAATACCATATTTGCGGGCGTATAAAACGACCCCCCCAACATTTCCACTCAAAATGTAGAGTTTGTTATATACTTGCCATATAAGACTACCCCCTCTTTCCCATGCATGATTCTGCTTTGGCTGCATCATGGGGAGAGTTCGTTTTGCCGCTTTTGGTTCCTTTCGCTGGGAGAGAGCGAGGGTTTGCTGGAAGAAGGACAGCATCGGCACCGAACAGCTGACTGTCGGGAACCAGCAGAGAGGCGGTAGCCATTTTGGAGAGGTGGCAACCATTTTGAGAGGCAGCAGCCATGTGGTCGCATCTCAAAATGGCTGCCTCCTCTCTGCTGGTTCCCGACAGTCAGCTGTTCGGCACTAGAGTCAGGCTGTTCCCAGGCTACCAAGGAGGAGCTCGGTCTACTCGGTCTTACTACCAGGTAAGTGACTTCACTGGGAGAGAGGAAGTGCACCCGGTGTATAAGACGATCCCCCCCACTTGGAGGCATGTTTTTCAGGGCCAAAAAGTCATCTTGTACACCGGCAAATACAGTAATGCTGCTTTTGAAGGTGGGTATGACAGGAGAATTAAACTGATGCAGAACCACTGGCAAGTGCAAGATATATTTTATTGTTATTTATTCTTTCAAAAAGAATTATATTTTGCCATTCTATCAGTCAGTATTTCAAAGGTGTTTCACAAAGGAGTGAAAGACATTACAAAATTAATGTGAACAATTGAAGGAAATGTTCCACAGACTTTTACAGCCTGGTAGTTTGAGTGAGTGATAAGATCGCAGTAAACTACATTTGATATGATTTCTGGGTTTTGATCTGATGGTCTTTGGGAAGCTTTCCTAGGCAGGAATTACACTTTTGCAAAAACAAAACAAAAGCAAATATATTTGCTGCATGGTTAGCTGCAAACAGGTGCAACACCATTTGTAACACATACTAGAGTTGCAGCACATTTTCCTTTGTTTTAAGCAGATGTGGGTGGGTAAGCAAACTGTCCCAGGGAGGAGGGGGCTCAGTGTGTTGTTGTGTCACATGATAGGAATATCATGCCCTGCTTCCACCGCCTTTTAAAAACAGCTGTTTATGCATATGCCCAGATGTGCAATTTTAATTACAAGTTTAAAAAAAGGAGTTACGCATCTGCATGTGTGAACTGAGGTGCAAAGGAGAGAAAAAAGACGCAAGGGCAGGGAGAAACAGATGGGGCAGCTGAGGGACAGCAAGGGGTCGGGGAATGAGGGGTGGGAAAGGGACAGACAGACAATCAGCAGGGGGAAAAGAGACAGCCCTGTGCCTCTTGAAACTGTGGTATGAAATAAATAAACTGGAGCATTAAAAATACAGATTGGACACCACTTTGAACCACAGTATGGCTTAGCCTAGCGTGCTATGACATGAGCCACTGTGGATTCATTCTTTTTTCTCCCAGAGAGTGTAATTTTGGCCCCAGCTACCGTGTTTCTTCGAAAATAAGACAGGGCCTTATATTACTTTTTGCTCCAAAAATGCATTAGGGCTTATTTTCAGGGGATTTTTTTTTCATGTACAACAATCTACCTTTATTTACATGCAGTCATGTCATCATCTTCTGGTTGCTGCACAATGGCAGAGGGCAGGGTTTCACTTTACTGGGGCTTATTTTTGGGGTAGGGCTTATATTACGAACATCCTCAAAAATCACACTAGGGCTCATTTTCAGGTTAGGTCTTCTTTTCGGGGAAACAGGGTAGGATCCATAGAATATGTTGGACCTTCTGACCCTCCACCCCTAAGGCAAGTGGGCCAATCTTGGATCCCCTCCTCCCAGCTGTCATGGCAGGTCAACCATCACTTACGGTTCAGGATGAGAGTAGGTGTGTGGGCAGATTGGGGAAGGCTTGGATCCCTCGGATCCCAAGGTTTATGGTGACTGGGAGGAGCACTAAGACCCCAGTTCTTCTTTCCTGCAAACATTCCCAGCTTCTTCCCTTGTGGAATCCTAAGCATGCTTTGCTGAGCATAAAAAGGCTAGTATTCTGAACCAAAGAACACAGAATCCCATCTGTGGCCATACTAGCTGGGGGTATCTGGGTGTTGTAGTCCAAAAAAGATAACTCTCCCAAGATTTGGTGCCTCCTAATGCATCACCTGGCCTTATGGCTACATAAACACCCATATCAATCTTGCCACACAGTCCATCTATAATCCTTGGGGTCTTGAAACGTTAAAACCATTAGTTATTATTTAGAATTCAAACACCAGAAAACAGGAGGAGGAAAATCGACACTCCAACAAGGGGTGTTGGGGTGGTAAGAAACAAATCAGCAGGATAAGATGTATATCCAGAATCAATCTGTTACAGGACAAACCCAGAAGAGAAAGCAACCAAATCTTGCTAATGGTCACTTTCAGCTCACCACTCGTGGGCATCGTAAGTGATCTCCAGCCGATCATTGGCAAGAACACTTCACTCTCCCAAGCCCTAGGTCACAGACATAGAGTTACTTACAGACACTCCCCCACTCCAAGTCTCAAGTAACTACTGACACACCGTAGACTACACAAAACTGACACAGAGATTGGGACTAAACCCTGCTACATATCAAGATGCCAGCTGTGCCCCCATATTTATTATGGCAACATAATTACAGTACCTAACATTCCAGTGACCAATTATGTTTCTTCCTTTATTATATTTTTATAATCTGATCTGTTTCATCATTTGAGGGAGCACTACTTCAGACATAGGATAAGCATCTTGTCTGGTTTTGCTCTCATACACGAGCAAAACTGGTGAGTAAAATCAGCCCGGTAATAACAGTGTTGTGCTTCATCACAGTTTTCCAGTTCTTTGACTAGTAACAATACTTTCCACTGGCAAAATAAATTTATTAGTGCTAAAACCCTTGCAGGAGATTCATGAAGATCAATGTGTGGCCATCCAGAAGCTCTTGGACCAAAAACCCCACATCCATCACCATGAGATACATTAGTGTAGTGAGTCAGGGCTCACAGGGTGAAAGCCCAGTAACCTTTGGAGTAGAAAGGACTATGTTATCTTGTGCCACCCTCTGGCTTCCCTGTTCCCTCTGAACTTAGCTGCGGTCATCACAGTTGTTGGGAGACAAATTGATTCTCCCAGGAACAGTATAGTCTTGCAAACCACCCCTTCTGTAATATACAACATGGTTGAGCTTGGTTTGGTTTGGAATAGAATTGAATTTGAATTTTGAATAGCCATTAACTTTACAAAACACCCACCACTTTGTTATTCCTATGGTGACCCAGCTGCCTGGATCTTTGAGCTTTCATGATGCAGGGTGGCTGATTATGGAGACTGTCATGATGAGTGCCTGTACTTTCAAATTTACCACTGCAACACTGGTTTGGGTATTCTCATGCAGGCTGATGGGCACTGCAGTCCAGCACCATCTGTAGGGGCACAAACTGCACAGCTAATGTAGAAGGATGTAGACATGGATGCAGTAGTCCCATAGGATCAAGTGGAAAAGTAACCGAGATAAGCTTTATGTGACAGAGGAGTTTGTAGCATGTAATACAGGGGGAAAATACACCCAAGCAGTGGTCTTTGAAAACCACACAGTTCAAATACTTCACATAACCAAATCTATACTTCTGTAACTTGAGTGTGTTTAGAGGAGGCCTTCCTGATTTGCCAGATGTCAGAAGGGTGATCATTCACAAGGACCCATCCAAGAGAACAGAAATTTATCTATTAGAAAAATGCTTTTAAAGATTCTGATCCAAACTGGGGTGGGTGGGGAACTAATATATACACATGTGGAATTAATGTTCTGCAGTTTCACGTACAGCAACAGTGGCTAGCCAGCTCACTCCATGGGATGTCCTAGGTTGATGGTGCAATGGGTTCTTAGCTCCAGCATTAGAACATGTCATTAAAAAGAGAGGTTGCATGGCATTCATTTATAATGGCCATCTTTGGATCAGGTTATGTGTCCAAAACCATTTTTAAAATATGACTGTAGAAAGCATTTTCAACTGTGTATAGGAACGAAGATTAGTTGAAATTTGATGAAGGGGCCTTGCTATTTCTGACAGCAATGATGGTACAGTATCCGTAAGACTAGCATTGCTATCCATGAGATGACTGCCCCTCTTCCCCAACCATCATACTGTCTGCACACTGGGTGGGCTGATCTTGTTTCTTGCACTCGAGACCAGCACATTTTTGTACCTTCTGCAGGGGGCACTGTGGTGTAAGGGCTAATGTGCTGAACTAGGATTCAGGGTTCTGGGTTCAAAATCCCACTCGGCCATGCAATACAGTGAGTGACCTTTGGCCAGTCACTACCTCTCAGGGCAATCTACCCCACAGGATGGATAATGAAGACAAAAATGGGTTGGAAACTTTTATCTGCTTTGCACCATTCAGAAGAACCAGGCAAAAAGACCAAATTAAAAAGATGTGCCTTAAGTCCTTTACTAAAAGCAGGAAAATTGGGATATTTTGTTGCTTATATCAGTACTGAAGTACAGGTACCACTCCCATCATCCCCTGCTACTAACTAGGCAAGCTAGGGCTGCTGTGAAGTGCAACCCAGCAACATCTAGGGGGACAGCCTCCCCCCACCGGAAACACATGCGTCACCGTTAAGATAAAATAGTCAGCTCAAGTGGTTTCTTTTCTGAGATTCCACAGAATTCAGTGGGAGAGTTGAGCATATGTTTCAACTTTCTGCTCTGGACATGTTTGGAGATTAAGCACATTTAGATTGGGCTGAATTGTACCTCAAAATATTCCAAATATACTAACTTAATGTCTGCCAAGAGCTGCAACACGCACAGAAATGTAGTAATAAAGACATTTATGGCAGACTGAGTAGGAGTTTGAATGCTACTCATTGCTAGGATACATTCTTGTCTTTGTGCTTTGAAGACTATTGAACCAAAGCAGGCCTTGCCCATTCTCTAATTTGTCCATTTGCTAGTTGCTTGGCATGTAAACCAGCCAAGCACGAAAGGCTGAGAAATGGTGCTATTGTCAGTGTGGTGTGTTGGTTGGAATGTGGCAATAGAAGTTAGAACTAGGGGGAAACCTTGGTTCAAATATTCACTCAGACATCATGGAGTGATCTTGGACTCATTAGCCTGATCTACTTTACAGAGTTGTCATTGTGAAAATAAAAGAATGGGGAGAACAATGCAATGTATATATATATATAATGGTAAAAGGAAAAAAACAAAAAACAGGAAAAAATATTTTCACAGTGTGCCAGAGACCATGCTATGTATTTTTCGCTAACAAGTGTTCATAGAGCAGTCTCTGGCTCCCTTTAGTGGCTGGTTCTGGTAATACATCTGAAAATATTTTTTTCTGAAATTTTTACTTTTAATATTTTTAATATCTTCAGAGGTGAATAAGCGACTCAATAGAGACTGATCCCATGGATAAGGGGATCCTACTGTGCTATATCACCATGTTATTCCTTGGGTGAAGAGGCATTTGGGGACGTTTCCTCTAGGTGAACATCACAGATTCCATCAATAATTACTTTCCCAGCCACCTATATATCAGTTTTCAAAGATATTGTTGTCACTGCACATGTTATGCATGTTCATTCATACTCTGGTTTCTCTTCAGACTCTATAAATCTAAGATTCAAGCTGAAATTTAAAATGTGTCTCACTGGAGGTATTAATGTGAGCTCACCATTTTATTTTGAAGTATCGATCATTGTCCTAGTTTATCTGGATCTGTTTGAATCATATAATTCACCAGTGGAAAAGGGGTGTTTTGACACACTTGTGTAACAAAACGGAAAGGACAAAGAAGCAATTGGGAGAGCAGGATGAGAATCGAGAACAGATGGAATTAAATAGGAGAGTTGTGCTGAACACCATACATACAATCCAACTACGTATTACAAATGTTAAGCATTATGAGAAGAGGAAGTAAACTTGCCTGAAGGGTCTAATACCATAAATATTTTGATTAAAGTGATTCACAGTCTGAATATGAATCGGTAAAGCCTTGCTCAACACCTTGACATTGAAGTACTATGATTTCATGTTGGATTGTAGACCTACTGGGTTGGATCAGACTTAGTCATGCTTGCAATAAACCCACTGGAATTAATACTGTAGAACAAATAGAAGTTGGTCTGAATTCTAAGCCTCGTTTGCAGAAGATAGAAATAGTTATTATAGTAAAACAACATAGAATATCCTGGCATTATACTGGTACACTTATGGAGTCCTACACTTTCATACATAACATCTCTCTCTCTCTCTCTCTCTCTCTCTCTTTCAGTCTTTCTCTTTCTTGTAAATTGAGTGCAGTCTATCTGGAAGACTGTATTCTCCCATTAAGCTGTGCAGATCTTTGAGGGAAACTCTTGTTTTGGTCTTGCCACTTCCAATGTTTTTGTGGTTTTTAACATTACAAATTGTGTAATTGTGTTTTAATGTAATCCGATTTAGTGTTTTTACCTGTATCTTTTTAGTTACCCATGCTGTGAGCTTCTTTGAGTCCAAGTTTCTTTGTTTTGGGAGGAAAGCGGCATATAAATTTCTCTCTCTGTGTCTCAGGATACAGAGAAACAAATGAAAATAATGTGGCAACATGTTATAATGGGGAGAATGATCTCTGGCCACTCCTATTTTTTTTAAAGATCGTTGGTATCTGTAGCAGTGCCACTGATCTGTGAACAGAGGTCCTTCGAAAATGTAGGCTACTTCTGAGTAATGAAGACAAGTGACAAAGCTTTCTGGCAAGATGAGCCATAACTCCATCCAGGGTAATGCTTTCAATGGTTTCTAGTCCATCTTCCTGGATGACTTAAAATACATTGACTGAACTCCTATTTGCAGAGCAAACCAAATTGCAACTTTTGGTCTGTTCCTGTAAACAAATCAAACCTCCCACAATTTCCAGGGGTGCATGCACATGCCCAAGAATCACAGAAGAGATGCTTAGTTCACCAGGAAGGAAGAAATCAAAAGTTACTATTTGGTTTAAATTATGAACATGATTTTGGTACCAGTGTGTGCTTCTGTCCTCAGAGGCCCCTCTTCTACTTGAGATGCATGACTGCCATTTTGATAATCTCGGTCTGTGATAATGAGCCCCATCAAGACTTTAGTGACTTATCTCATCCTTAGAATTTAGAATAGTCAATGTAGCAAGTACAGTTTTTAAACACTACAATTCAATTATGCATTAGAAAATGGAGATGGGTGTATAAGCAGTGTTTCATAAACATGCTTCTGTCTTCTGAAAACTCGCTACAAGTTTAATTATCTGTAACCAAATCCTCTGATACAAATCAGTTTGTTATAGCTCATTCGGTTGATATAGCTCAACCAAGGAGTTACCGTATATCAAGCATTCCTTAAATTATTATAGTATCTACAGCTGGAAAGTAACTAAGTATAAACAATAAATTATAGTTATAATTAATTATGTTTTCCAATAACAAAAATAGGACTATATTACATTGGTAATTCAACAAGCTGCGATTTCACTTCTGTGGTGTAATTGCATATTTTAGTTACTTTTAGGGCTACTGGTATATGGCTTCATTAAGTGGTTGAGGAAGAAGACAACACAGTCCAAGTGTGCCATCGCCATGTGCTCTGTTGACAAGACTGACGAGCAGAAATAATGTCCGATAAAACAGATGCACAAAAATTTAAAATGACAGAATACCTCTTGTTGTCACTGACTACTGCCATGTAGAACTTGTTCCAGCATTTCATCAGTGATCTACAGCTGACAACAGACAACTATATTCCCTTCTCAAGACATGAGAGGCAGGTCTCATCTTGTTTACAGACAGATGCTTACTCTCAAACAGTTGCTCACTGGCAATTCTTGGCCACACAGCAGAGACACAAATAGACACTGACTCAGCAACACATTCCTGGAATCTTGGGGGTAAGGACAACCAACACATTGACCATCTCGTCTGCTGTTTGGGAGAACGAGGACGTAGAGATGGAGAAAAGCATTTATGTTTCACACAATAAATAACTATAACTATAAAAACACTTGTATGGGGGAACATGTATTCCAAAGTGAGGTGCTGGAGCTTTTCATATCTGGACTTTTAAAGAGCTGGGTGGATCAGCATGTGTCACAGAGGACATAAATACACGAATCTTCACTTTTATTGAACTGAGTATGATTCAGGGTTATGATGACCCTTGAACATCCATCCCAACTTTAATGTGCTATAACATGAAATAAATTATCTAATGCCAGTTGGTCTTAAAAAAAAAACAACAACTGGATTCCTTTTGATTCCCAAAGTTTTTATCAACAGTTCCCATAATCCAACAGGCCCCGGGATGCAGCTCTTGTTATGGTTTCCAAAGCTGTGCCTGTGATTCTGTCTAGCAGATACACCGTGGTTAAGTTCTTCAGTCGTAAAATGGAACCTGTATAATCTTGAGCACCAATGATAAACAAGGCAGGTCATCTTGTTTGCTTTGTTCTCTTTTACGTCTTACAGCTGAGTAAAATGGAGGTGGGATGCTGGAATACTTTGTGAACAATGGAGTAAAGGCAATGCACACACCTGTATTTTGCAATAGGTTTGATGTGAGCTTACAAGTACCCTTCTTGAAGGTATTTTTTCACATATGATAAGGACTTGTCTTGAGTCAGAACTTATTTCCGATGTGTCTTTGTTGTGGAATCACAATGATTCTCTTTTAGTTAGCAGAGTAAGACATGTGAAAAGACCAGCCCGGTTTCATCACCCACCCCCTTCTCTCAGTGAGTAGCACTTTATGAGTTAAAAATCAATCCAGAAGCATTTAAAGTAGAGAAAAATATAAGATATTGTTATTTATAGTTGCTGGCTATAGTTAGAATCAGAAGGGGAAAGAAAAAGAGGAGCAGGCCACATGGTTGGCTGGACTCCTTCTTGGCTAGATTAAGTACTAGGTGGTACTCCATGCCAATGTGTTTGGCATTCACATTCTCACTCTCCAACAGTTTGGTGCAGCTCTGCTTGTCTTCCATTATCTGGATTGGCATCTCTTCATTTATTCCAAAGTCCTTTAGCAGCTTCTCTAGCCATAGCAGTTCTTTGCATGTTTCCACTGGAGTGATGAACTTTGACTCTGGGGAAGACAAAGCTACAACATCTTGTTTATGACTAGCTAGTGAAGTAAGCTCATCACCATACATAAATAAGAACCCATTAGTGAATGATGCTCTGTGTCCAGTTGGCATCTGTGTACCCTACAAGCTTTGTGTTTCTCCGAGCTGGCAGTCTTAGGTTAAAGTCCATAGATCCTTTTAAGTATCTAGCTAATTTTTAAATAGCTTTCCAGTCACCCAGATTTGGTGAACTAACTTTTCTGCTCAGTATTCCTATAGCAGTAGCTATGTCAGGTCTAGTAGTGGTTATTTAGTTTTTAAAAAAGCTTTCCTATAGCTTTTCCATATTTGCTGTTGTTTGGTAGAATTTCACTTTCCTCACTGCCTTTCAGAAAGTCTGTTGCCATGGGTGTTGCAACAGTGTGGGCATCTTGGTAGCCTAGTATCTCGACAAGTCCAATAACCTTTTGTTTCTGATTCAGAAAATATGACCCATGTAAATCTTTTTTGGTTTATTGCCCAAATAGTATGCTGCTTCTCCTGACTCTTTTATTTCAGCCTCTTTGTTAAGATGGCAATTGACCTCTTTCTATTCCTGTTCCTTTTGAGTTTTGCAATTCCCTTGCAATTAGGACATCAACATAGTCAAGAATAAAAGTTCAAAGTTCAATGTCCATTTCTACTTCTGGTATAGAAGCATTGATCTGCATCGCCTTGCTTGAAAGCTTCAGTCCAGGCAGACTTTTCTTTCAATTTCAGACAAAATCAGGATGTTTCTGGTTAAAGAACCTGGTGGCTCTCCCATGTACAGCTCCTCTGCCATCTCCCAATGTAGAAATGCAATCTTGACATCTAGGTGTTTGATTTGCACCTGTTTCGAGTGTTCCTGTAGTGCTGTCCTTGGCAACAGGAGCATAGGTTTCACTGAAGTCATCTCCATACTTCTGCAGGAACCCCTTTGCAACCAGTCTTGCCTTGTAGCATTCCACTTCTCCTTCTGCGCCCTGCTTCACTTTGAAGACCCACTTACACCCAAAGGCTTTCTTGTCTAGTGGTAGTTTGGTCAGGGTCCACGTCTCATTTTTGTGTAGTACTTCTAGCTCTTCTCTTGCTGCTTCTCTCCATCTGGTGACTTCAACCACTGGCATCGGTGCAGTTATCTCCCAGGTAACTGGCTCATTCATCAATAATGCCTTGTGAAGTAGGTCAGGTGGGAAGGTGGTACACTTCGTTGGGTTGCGATGAATCTGATGCTCTGGAGTGTGTTGTGGCATTGGTGCCTCTTCAGGTTTAACACCCTTGATATCGCCATCTCTGTCCTCTTCTCTTGGGGTACTGCTGTCACCTTGCATGTCATTGTCTTCCTGGTGTCTGACTGAAGTTATGGGATCCAGCGTATTGGCCTTGCCCTTCATAGGTGTCTAACACAGTCCTTCTTTTGTCAGGTCTCTTTCACTCATCAAAATGAACCCCCTATCTTAAGCTGACTTTTAAAGTTCATTACTTTATAGCCCTTCCTGTCAGGGGGCATAGCCAAGCAAAACAATCTGTTCTGTCCTGGAATCCAGTTCTTCTCTTTTCTATTTTCGTCAGTAGGCATATGTCACACTTCCAAAAACTCTGATCTGTTCCATACTTGACACTCTGCCATCCAAATGGTGTTTTTGTGGTGACTTTGGTTGGCAATCTGTCCTGGAGATAACGTTGCAGTCACGATTCCATCACTCCAAAATTGCTTGGGAAGAAGGTGCAGTGATGAATTGAACTCCCAGCCTCTGGTTTTGCAGCCAGATACATAAACCACTGTGTTATGCAGCCAGCTAAATCATCATGTGCTGTCAAGTCAATTCTGACTTATGGCAGCTCTTTTCCAGATACAGAATACTCACAAATGGCTTACCATTTCCTTCTGCTGGGGGGGGGGGGGCGCCCTGGGACTGTGCCGCTTGCCCAAGGCCACACAAACTGGCTCTACTCAGAGGAGGCACAGAGGAGCATCAAACTCCCAAACTCTGTCTCCACAGCCAGATATCTAAACCACTGAGGTATAGTTAGATACACATCACGTAATGATTTGTATCCACATGTGTGATTTGATTCCATAGAAACTACTCCATGGAAGTTCTCTTTTGATTGTTTCCCAATTAAAAGGTATAATGATACTGCAGTCATTGAATAACTGAGTGTAAATGTGGGAATGCAGCTTTCATCTGCTTTATTGGCACGGAGAAAAGTATTCCGAGTTAAGAACCTTGGAGATTGTCAGCCTCTGCTTTGAACATTTTGTTTTAATCCATCTTTAATCTGTTCTGTGTTAACAGACTGTTTTTGAAAATGTTTACAGGATAATAAGTGGTTGGTGTTGTAGTCTTCTAGTTTGAATATTTTAAAATTATTGTTTCCACTTCTATTTTATTACTTGTCAATGTAACCTGACCGTGGTTATGAAAATATGTCTGCAAAGGAATGTGACACATAAGCAATGTTCCATTGTCTTTTGCATTCCCTGTTTAGAAGAAGAATGGGTGTTAATTGTATCAGCTGTTAAAAGGCTACATCTGCAACTCCAGTGCGGGTAAATATGCTAATTAAATAAAAACAGCTATTTCCCCCGCCCTCTCCCCGATCTGTCAGCTGATCCACCTTCTGCTGGGAGACCAGCAAGTGGAAGAGGCACAAAAGAAAGAAACTCAAAACAGCCAAACACATTGTTGGCTTGCACTCTGTTTTCCAACAAACACCGCATGTGCTCATTAGAAATCGAAGGGGGCGGCATTTGGATCTGGCCTTTGTTTGCCACTAAGAAGCAAGAGCGAAGCCAGAATAGAGCTCTTTTGGGCAAGGAAGAGAGCGGATTCTTGGTTTAATAACTTTGGGGAATCTGAAGCAAACCTGGACCAAATTAAAGCTTCCATGTGTCCACCCTCAACCCTGGGAATATTGGTCCCATAGAAGCTCAGCGGGGACTAATATTACAAATGGATGGTGATGGAGTAGCACAACTCGGAGCCAATAGCTGTTTCAAAGTTGTTGGCTCTGCTCCTCCTCAGCACCTGTGTGCCACTATGGACAGCTGCAAAAGCAAAAAAGCAAAGCGGGCTGCTTATGTACCATCCCATAGCACTTAAAACATCCTCTGGGCAGTTTATAGAGTATATATATAATAAAGTGAGCAGCGCTATTCCTCTGGAAGTAAAACAGGCTAGTTATAACCGAGGCAGGTACCTTTGTGAACAGAAAACAAATACATATACATATAGTTCTTCCCAAACTCTTTGCATAAAGAACATATAGATTCCTTTTAACAGTATATTCCCTGGGATTTGGCCAAACGGGAACACATTAGAACATTCTGTGCTTCCCCGAGACTTTATTCCTTCAGGCCACTGCAGAAATCAAGCGGTCAATACTAATGGCAAGTTTGCTTAGGTCATCTCAGGGTGGAGTAAAGATGAGAAGGAGATCAAACCAGTCTCTTCTTGATTGGAGGAACATTTGCCGGACAAGATTTCTGGAACATGGTGGGGCCACAACTGCTACTTTTTGTAGCCTTGAAATGAAAAACATTGAATTGGAAGCAGTTCAAGAGTCACTCCCCTCCTTACAAGTGAGATAGGAAGTTTATGCTATGATGGAGAAAAACCTTCAAATGCCAAAATAAAGGGCTTCAGAGATATTGTTATGCAGTTTGGGAGCAGTATGAGTAAAATGAACAACAATACAATTTAGGATGATTTCCATGTTAGATATGTATCACTCAACTTGTTGTCACCAGATCTCTCACAGCTACGGGAGCTACTGAATCAAATCAGAGAGTCAACTGTTCTTGAAAATTATGGATTTTAGTACGATGGGTCATATTTACACTCTGTACATATGAGAAGTACTATTTTGTGATTGTGGTGGTACAACCTTTTAACCAATAAAATAAGAATATTGTACTGGAGGGAGGAGATTGCTAATTGTTTATTGCAGTGACCTAATGGATCTGCTCTGATTGGGAACAGCAATTGGATTTGGGCCACTGTGATTATTCTATTAGCTGAGCTTTGATGAAAGGTCTGCAATTAATGGATTTTTGGTTGTTTAATATTGATTTAGATTATTTATTATTGCTGGATAGTATACATTATTTTAAAAAATATATGTCGTGATTTGCAATTTGTTGAATGTTGTTACAAACTTACTTGGCTCATTTGTTGCTAATTTTCGCCATATTTTATGGAAACTGTTTTGAACACAATATATATAGAATAGCAGCATATAAATAAAATGACAGTAACATAATGAAAACAAAACCCAGCCTTCCTTACTTCTTTCTTGCGTGAATCAATAGTACCTTGCTTGACAGCACGTGGAGTCTGATCAAGCATTGCAATACTGATTAGTACTGCAAATCAAAAACATCACCTGAAACCAAGTCTTACTACAAATTGAGGGCAACCATGAAAACATGGGAATTCAATATTTTGGCAATGATATTGTCTTGATTCTCCATAATAACGAAGTGACAAAATAATGCTAATTCTAGCGGAATTGGCTAATGTGAAGGTAGCTGATGAGAGAACTAAAAGGTGACTACAGTATAAAGTGCTATGTGGTTGTACCATATTAGCTTTTAATGCATTATGCACCATAATTTCAGAACATGTAGAATCAATGTCTTGGTAACTGAAGGTCAGATCAGTCAAGTACTGATTCTGACCAGTAGGATCTGATCATTCTGCTACTTGGATTTGAAAATCAAGTTTAGAAAAAAATATATGTTGAGGTATCCTAGATTTGGTGCAATTAATGTTTGTGAAGGTGAAGACCTGAAAACAAGTGTTAGGTATGTAACTAAATTTGAATGTAATCCCTTTAGAAGTGAATATGAGTTATATAATTATTTCATTTAGTTGCACTTCTATCTAGACCACTCCTTACAGGACCTGGTCTCAATGAGAATGTAGCCAGCCAGCTCTTGCTCAAGTAAGTTGTTGCTTCCTCTAGACCTGTCCAGGGTTCTGAATGACCAGTCTCTGGCCATTCCTGTTCACTGATGGGAGCGTTTCACCTGGAAATATACCACAGTCTCTCCTCTTGGCCCTTTAATCTTAATACAGTATCTGCCCACTTGATTCCTCCTGCTTTTTTCACACATTGATTTCTCATTTGCCAAGGATGATGAACGTCATTTGGGACATTGGTTGAAGACGAATATTCTATTTCTGCATTTTACATCTCTAGTCCTGATAATGTCAGCGCTGATGTAATGTCTCATTCATGGGCGATCAGATACCATGACAGAGTAAGGTAGTATGTCTCTGGTACTACAGATTCCTTGCGATTAGATATTTAGCAGACCATAATAAGTCCTGCCACATGATTCTCAAGACTCAGCTATGACAAAAGTACAGTACCAGCAAATTTCAGGAGTTTAGGTGAGGCATGGGTTAGAAATAATGCTGGGCCACAATTTTCCCTCCATTTCATTTTTACTATTTATTGTGGGAGGCAGAGGAAAGAATCTGCATATAAATCTTTTGGAAATTGATGAGGAATATCTGAGAAATGAGTGCGGGGCTATGTTTACTTGACTATAATCAGGTAGGGGAAAAGTTTGTTCTCAAAGATTCACAAAACTCCTGTAAAGGAGAAAGAAAAACAAGTAACTCTTTCAGAAGGCAGACAATGGGGTTAGTTACAATATTAAAACAGTATTAAATAAATTATTAGATTAAATCAAAGGCATGATTAACATTTAAAACCAGCCTAAACCATTTAAAGCAGTAACAACAAGAAAAGGTTCTAATCAGTGGCCAATGGTCTGTTTAAATAAAGCTATGTTTGCCTTCTGGTAGACGTACAAGAAAGACAGGGTCACATTGGCTTTCCTGGAAAAGGAATTCCATAGCTATGGAACAGCCACTGGGAAAGGCCTCTCTCTTGTCGTCCCCAAATATGATAATACTGATACTGAGACTACCATTTAGTGAAGCCCAACTAATTGATATGTCTCATCATTCAATTATGATGATGATGATGATGATGATGATGATGATGATGATGATGATGATGATGACGACGACGACGACGACGACGATTATGATGATGTCTAAGTCAGATCAGGTAATATGGGGGTCTCAATGAGGGTTCAGGACTTAAGCTACTATGTCCTGTCAAGGCACTGAAGCAGTTCAGAGAGTTATGGAATTTTCTGTCACTAGAATGAATTCTTGAAGCAGGTGGTCTTTGAGTCTTGGGCAGCAACTGGCCTTGGCCCCAGAGTGTTTCACTTCCATTTCTTTTTGATGGGGCTTCCATCTGTGGCAGCACGCTAAGGCTAAGCAAGGGAGAGATGGGGTTCATGACTGATAGCAACATTTTATTTTATTTATTTTATTTATTTATTTAACTTATATGCCACCCACACTACCCGAAGGTCTCTGGCCGGCTTACAACATGAAGCTTACAGGTTCTATTTCCACTTAAGAGGGTGCAGATGTATGGTTACCTGTCTTCTGGATCTCCTACTCTATATTGTATTGCTGTCTGCATTAGTAGTACTAATGGGTTTTCTTTTTCAGTTGGGTTGGGACACATGGCCTGCCCTTGTTAAGGTCATGTTCTGTGGACATTAGACTCCTAGGCACATGGCAGAGTAAACAGCTCTGACTTTGGGAGACGGCTGTCCTTGGGTAACTTCTTTCCTTCTCATGGGGTGGGATAAAATAAGACAAATTATTGTTGACTTTGTGTACACAGATGGCTGTGTTTGTTGACTTTGTGTACCCAGAACCCATCCCTCCTCTGCTATCTCCTCACAGCAGTTAGAATGAACTATTGTGGACCTCTAGCTTGATCCTTAGCCATCACGTGAAGAATGACCTGCATAAAATGAAAACATTTCCCTGGTTTCATATTGCTTTGGTCCAAAACATTAGTAAGAAGGAATTGATGCATGACAGTCTACTCCCAAGAGAATTGATGGAGCCAGGTCCCAGGTTAATACAGATGGAAACAATTTGCTATTCCTATTGAGGGAGTTTATTTCCCACACCCTGTCATTTGAAACAGTAGGCTGCACCTTCCTTATGATGAGGATGTAGCCTGCTTTTATAGGACCTCTACAACCAACCGATCAGTCAGTGGTGAGCTAGACTGCTGTTTATTCCCCCTTGTGGAGAACAGCATAGGCATGAAGGATGGTGAGAGATTCTACCTTGTTTGAGCACCTAGATTTGTTAAGGAGGTGAAGGGACACGAAATCATCCCGCCACTTGTTGCCAGCTGGATTGACAGTATAGTGAGCAGGGGCTTCCCTTTGTCCATAGAGGTCAACAGTACCACATGGCAGAAAACAGTTATGGACCCCCTCTAAGTTCACCCTTTTGGTGGACAGACAAGGATAAATCCAGACCACCAAACTGTCTTTCCTATGCTTAGCACAGCATGATATCACTTACAGAGAGGCTTTTAATGTTATGTGAAGTCTTCCAGCATTACACGGAGTCTGCATTTCACCTGTATGTTTACTTGCCCTGTTGTAAGTTATGGTTTCTTATTCAGTGGTTGCATTTCTTCATCTTTTCCCCAATGTCTTCTGGTGAGTGGGAATTGTCAGGTTTCATCTCAAAGACATTGTCTGGTTTGGTTGTTACACAGTAAAGAATTCTATTCTGTATTACATAATTTATTCTACATACAGAACTAGAATGCCTTCTCATGAACGTGTAACATTACTTTGTTGTGTCATCATTAGAGACTGGTTTTAATGAGGATGATTTCATTCTGTAAAGGCTGCTAAATGCTATTCCATTTGGGAAACAGTCATACCATAACAGGGGAGTCTAGAAACCTTGATATTTCTCACATATGAGGCAGAAGCTTGGAAACCCTGGTGGAATTTAATTCAGATGTTCCACATTTGCAAACCTGGAAATGCTTTTGTAAATGAATTTCTTGGCCCAGTTTGTTAAAACTTTTCAAATCATTTGAGCTTCAGGTTTGGAAGCATCTACTGGAAACTGGAAGGTTTCTCCCACCCCCTACCTTCCCAAAGAGCCTTTATCAATCATTCTTTCATTTGTAAAGGGGGAATAATACCCTTTAAAAAGTTTAGATATAATTACTCACAGTCTGAGTAGGAGAGGTTACTCATTTGTTGTTGCTTGAATAATAAAGCAATACCCCCATGTATCTTAGCAATGAGAGCACAACAACTAGTTACACACACATATATAATATATATAAAGGCTAAAATGTGGGCTTGATTTTAGGTGAAAATATGCAGATTTCCAGGAGAAAGGCTTAATGATATTTGTATATTGTGTTATCTTCTTTTGCTTATGTTTTGCAATTTATATTTTGAAGTAGGTTTCAAATAGGATTTAGCAATGGCCCCTTGACTTGGTCCATGCCCTAATAAGAGGAGACATCCTCCGTGAGAAAAAAGGGCAAATACTTTGTCATGGGCAATTATTGGATAAAGCCCAATTCTTCTCAGGCTGGTGCTTGACCCATCCTGAGCCCTTTTTGGTGACACCCTGGCCCAATCTTTTTCTGTGTCTTGTTGACATTTGTGCAACTCCAAATCTCCAGTAACAGCACATTCCGGCATGGAATCACGGAACACAAAATAAGTCAGTTGGAAAGGGTCTATAAGGCCACTGAGTCCAAGCCCTTGCTCAATGCAGGAATCCAAATCAAAGCAGATCTGACAGATGGTTGTCCAATTTTCTCTTGAATGCCTCCAGCATTGGAGCGCTCACCACCTCTAGAGGTCATGGGTTCCATTGCCGTATCGCTCTAACAGTTGACCTTTTCCCTCATATTCAGCCTAAATCTGGCTTCCTGTAGCTTGAGCCCATTATTACGTGCCCTGCACCCTGGGCTGATCAAGAACAGATCCTGCCCCTCCTCTGTATGACTACCTTTCAAGTATTTGAAAAGTGCTATCATGTCTCCCCTCAGTCTTCTTTTCTCAAGGCTAAATGTGCAGAAGGGGAAACAACTGGCAAAGTGAGTTCACAGTAATTGGTGCAACTTTACCAGGCCCCTGCATTTTGAGGGAAAAGAGATGTAGGCTTCTGGCCAGAGCAGCAGTGGACTGCAGAGTGGTGTTCTATTTTTCTCCATTTTTCCAGCCACTAGAAGAAAGTTCTAGTCTCCAAGGGTGATCAGAGTAACTTCCTATGGCAACTACAGTACAGGCAATCGACTGAGAGACGGACTTTAATAGAGTAATGAGCAAAGTACTTTTTGAGTCCTTCTTAAAAAAGCATAGTAGGGTGCCTGCTCTTCCTTCACATCACCTGGAATGTCACCTGACCGTCTTCCTTTCTCAGTCCTCTCTTTGGCCATCCATTAGGACAAACAAGTTTATTTAAGAGGGAGGGGAAAGTTTAGGTCTGTTAAAAAATGAAACAAGGAATAAACCTTCCAGTTTTATCTCCATACTTTCTGTATATTTTGTCTTCCTCCTTCCCTGGATCTGAAATTATGTCTCCTGCTTCAACTCTGGCTTCTGTGACTGTGAGAGTGCAGTCCGTTGGATGACTGCAGGAACAACTCTCTAAATAGTATCAAGCTTTGATTATTTAATCAATGACTTTGCAGCAGGAAGGGCAAGGAAGGTTCATATCTAAGGTAAACAGCATACTCTCCTTCTCCATTGAGGCAAACTTATTTCCTCATTGGCTTCCTTTCCCTGCTTGTAATTGCATAAAGTCTTTTAATTTTTTTAAAAAATTACCTCCCATGAATGCTGGATTAAATATGAGGGCTATGTGTGTGTGTGTGTGTGTGTGTGTGTGTGTGTCTGTCTGTCTGTGTGTGTCTGTGTCCTGTGAGGGCCTCTGGGTTCCTTTCCAGACTCAGCGATAGCCCTAGAGATGCACAAGTACCCCTAATTTGGTGTGTATTTACATATTTGTCTAGAAACAGGGCACATCCCTAGTTTCAAGTATGTTCATGATATTTTCATCAGCGAAGTACAGTATATTCTCTTTGTGTGTGTGTCTTTTGATATTTTGCTTCTCAGAACTGTGCATATGCTTAATACAGTATGTGATATCCACATAGAGGTGGCCACTTGGCCCGACGGTAATTACAAGATTCGTGGCTGTTGTTCAAGGATCTGTGTTTCATCCCCACACCCATTGCTAAGAAGAGGCTGTGATCCTCGAATGCCAAATGGGAACAACAGCACCCTGCATTGAGCAGGAGGTTGGACTCAATGACTTTATAGGCTCCGTCTAACTCAATTATTCTGTGATTCTATGATTCTATGGTTGTGTGACCATTGAGCACTTTCAGAGCCCTGGAAAATATTTCATTTTTTCTGGAGCTCAACTTGTCCAAATCTTTTGATAAAGACCAGAAATATGCAAACACACTCAAAAATGCTATAGTTTATGGTCCAGAGTTCTCTCTTTTAACTTTTCACTGACCTGGAATGTCAGTGTACAGTACTCATAAAGTGATTGGGTACTAAATCATCACAGGGAAACTTTCCACTAATGGCCCACATTTCTATTTAGGAACTTGTGTTCCTACTAATGCTCCATTTTGATCTTTGTTAATATCTTGTGAGGCAGGTTGGACTGAAAGATAGTGATCTGTTAAAAGCCGCCTTGTTTGTTTTCTGATACCATTAGCCTGGCTGGACTTTTGGACTATTCTTAGACCTTGTCTTCAGCTCTCCCTACACCTGGCTCATTAGATTTGTTAGTATGACTCTGCTAGATCTCTGCTTATTCTTATTGATGCTGAGTCTATGTGGGCTTTGCCTAGGCCCTGGACGTGCTTTCAAAGAGCTGTCTGATTGTGTAGCCTAAATATTTATTCTATTCTATTCTATTCTATTCTATTCTATTCTATTCTATTTATTTAAAATACTTTTACCCCACCTTTCTCCTTAGAAAACACCCAAGGCCGCTATGATGCCATATTGGGGTGAGATGATGCATTAGAGTTGTTCCTTTCCAGATGTCAGACTGTGAATACCCCAACTCTTTACCACTGACTATGTTGGCTAGGGCTGATGGGAACGTCAGCCCAACAGCATCCTGAGGGTCATAGGCTGGTCACTTGTGCATGACAGACATTTCAATGTCAAGTAGAGGTTCCATCCAGCCTTGTTTTCCTTTTGCTAATTTTTAAAAAAATGATTGGATGCATGAGCTGTGAGAATTCAGGGGAAGCCACTGGTGGGGCCTACAGCTGAATTATTTTCTTTGACTATGTTGGGGTTGCTTTCACTTGTTTGCTGGGGCTTCCAGGTTGAAGAAACCATCCTTTTGTCTACAGCTGATTGCAAAGCAGGATTGTAATGTGGAATGGAAATCATCCCAGGAAACTCTGGTAGTCTCTTCCCCTCCCCCCAGTTTAAATAGTAGTTGATATTCTAACTCATGTTTTATATAAAGATGATTAATAATAGAGATCTACCACAAATTGAAATCAGAAGGCATTTTTCAGAATTACGAAGGCCTTTAGCCTGCTAAATTGTTATGTTTGTGTTTTTTTAAATTCTCTGGAATGGTTTTAGACTTAGCCATTTGGAAATAATTCTGACTGAACTCAGTGGGGCTTCTTTCTTGGATAATCAGGCAGAATGGAGAAAGAAACCACTTTATTGGTTGTTCTGGGTTTTTCGGGCTCTTTGGCCGTGTTCTGAAGGTTGTTCTTCCTGACGTTTTGCCAGTCTCTGTGGCCGGCATCTTCAGAGGACAGGTTGCTGTCCTCTGAAGATGCCGGCCACAGAGACTGGCAAAACGTCAGGAAGAACAACCTTCAGAACACGGCCAAAGAGCCCAAAAAACCCAGAACAACCATTAGATCCCGGGCGTGAAAGCCTTCGCGAATATATTAAACCACTTTATGTTACTCACATGGAGGGTACTGCCAACATGTAGAAGGAATGGGGCCTAGGGATATGGATGAGCTAGCCCTGTCAAAATGGTCATCTTTTGAGCACAGATACCTGGACAGGGAATCCAAACAAGTGATCTCTCTTGATTGCATGTGCACCTCATTTGTGCTGGCATCCAGATGGCAGCTGCATCAGGGTCCTGATCACATGCTGCCTCTATGGGTAAGTAGCTGCCTGTTTGTAGAGATTTTTTGATGAGGTGCTTACTGACTGTTTTCATCCAAGAATTTCTAAGCAGGACATAAACATCTTCGACATATGCCTAAATATAGAAATAGTGCATGTCTAAGATTAGAAAGAATATTCCATGTAGAAAACGTTATTGTTCTAAATGCCCTGCTCTTAATTAGACTTCAGAAACATGTGAGGTCACCACGAGGGCCTTGACAGATGATAAAGATAAAATGGGTTACTGCTCCAGTTTACCAAAGGGTAAAAGCTTACTAAAGGAGAGTCAGGAGCTGTGGGAATGCTAGAATATCAGGAATCAGGCAAGGTCCTTGGCTGTCAGTCACACAAGAACTGTGCAAGAACCAAGAGCCCTCAGACAGAGAGGTTCATGGCCTTTTATAGCATTTCCTCAAGGAAACTATTCTTCTGTACCTTATAAATTTTCCTACATATTGGTGGTGTTTTATAAATAAATGCACAGGAATAATTTGTGCAGATGCACAGTACAGTCTTAATGAGCTACAAATGTACCAAAAAAAGATGCACAACAGTCCCATAACTCAGAGAACTGACATGAGGATGTTCTGCCCTGAACCAAACCAGGAACAAATAATATTCAGGCTTTTTGTTTTGTTTCAAAATTCATCCACAAATATGATTCCTTTTGCAATGTTTTGGGCTACACAGCTGTGACTAATTCTGTTGAAAACACAAAGCATGTCTCTTCTGTTTTGCATTTTCAGTGCGCACTGCATGCTTCATTCTCCCTCTCCTTCTCTTGATGCTGTTCCAGGAGGTTTAGGCCCAAATTGTCCTAGTTGCAACATTACGTCTGTTGTGACCTTCTCTCCTTAGCCTCTTCATTTATGGGCCTAGAACTGTGCATTTCTAGCCTAGAACGGTGGTTACTGATGATGTTCCTGGGCCTGAAGCTAAATGCAGTTTGCTGGTGGACTTAGACAACATTTTTGTTTGCATGACTCTTTGGCGGTATGGCAAGTTAAGTGAAATTGCCCATTCTTTCCTTGCAGATTTATGGAAATGTACTGACAAACCTGTTATTGTGCCCCTTTTGTGCTGATTCATGCCACCTTTTTTTGGTTGCTAAACCCTTAGCAATGTCATGACATGCAGTTGAAACGTCCTTCGATGTGCATGAAAAACAGGCTTCTCTTAAGCCAGTGAATGACTCTGTTCTCTTTTTAGCAGTTAGACTGCCCTGACTTGGTAAGAGACTACAAAGAGAAGGGAAATTATTACCCTGAAATGGATGAGATATTCCAATGGAATTATTTTACTCAAGAATCAGTTTTCTCTGAAAAAGACTATGGGTTGAAATATCCTGAGAATGAAGAGGTTTGTATATATAACCCATACTAGCAGATTTTCCTGCAATATTTCCAGAATGACTAAAATGGTTTCAAGGCATGACTCCCCCAGATCTGATAGACTTGTGAATATGAAGACTCCGACTACTCCAATTGGTTAATGAGTTTAGCTTTATATTCTTCATTTTAGTCATTATCTCTGAATAAAATTTCACAAGAAAATCATTGTCCTATCAATAAAGTAGGAGACAAGGCTGTGGTTGAAAGACAGTCAGCTAAGCCTAAATTACCAACACAGAAAAGCAGCCCAATGTTGTTACATCCATTTTCCCAGAGTTTTTTTTGGGGGGGGGTTTTAGGAAATTAGGGGAACATGGTGATGCTGCAAGTTAAACTGCAGAAGCCTGTGTGCTGCAAGGTCAGAAGACCAAGCAGTCGCAAGATCAAATCTATGCGACAGAGTTAGCTCCCGACGCTTGTCCCAGCTCCTGCCAACCTAGCAGTTTGAAATGCGAGTAGATAAATAGGTACCACCACAGTGGGAAGGTAATGGCATTCTGTGTCTAGTCGCGCTGGCCACGTGACCACGGAAACTGTCTACGGACAAATGCTGGCTCTACGGCTTGGAGACGGGGATGAGGACTGCGCCCTAGAGTCGGACATGGCTGGACTAAATGTCAAGGGGAACCTTTACCTTGGAAATTATAGTTTGTTATAAGTTATGTTAAGCTTTATGAACTTAAAAATGTGTTTTTAAAACAAGGCCTGGAATATGTTCGTTACTACCTTTGGTTTTGCAGTAGACACACTGCTTCTCCATTCACCGCTAGGCCAGAATTCTGGATTTTTGATTTTAAGAAGAACAACTAAAAATCCTGCTGACATTCACTTCCCACTAAGGAATCCCACCCCCACCCCAAACGGCTTTAAAAAACCACACAAGATAGTGAGTGTGTCAATCATTTCTATAATTTTGTTTGATAAAAACAAAGACAGAAGAAGACTAGGTAATTACTGAAACCAAACCAACCAACCCAGCAAACAAACAAACAAACGCACAGCAAGGAGATGAATTCATGCTTCACTTCATATCTTGTTTTTTTTTTTAAGGGGCAAAGACTTGTTTTTTTTTTTTTTTTTAAAAGGAAGTTGGTAATTTAGGAATTATGGTTTTTGGGCGAATCTCTTCTAAGACACTTCTAAAAAAGATATATGGCAAAGAGGGAAGAGGAAGAGGAGAGTTTGGCAGAAATTGAGAAAGGGAAGGGACGGCCCAACCAGTGTTGCTTTGGTTCTGCCCACTCTTAGCATGTGCCCACCAACAGATTATCCTGAAAAGAAAAAGCATTCCCTAATCCTTGACAACATTGTTGTTGCTTCTGTGTATATTTGAACACGAAATTTCCCAGCAAATGGACTATGGACTGCGGGCTTCTAGAAGAGTAAGAAACATCTGCTTTTAACTCAAACTCCTCTAATTGTGGTTGGTCCAAATGATATGCTGAAGGCTCTTTGGACGAGTCTCTAACCTGCTTGATATAATCTGTTGTGACAGCAGTCCCAGACACCTGATGTGTAAATCTTTGACAGATCAAATATGTTTTGTTCTTGGAGCAGAAGGGCATTTGGATGGAAGACCTAAACAAGTAAACAAAATGAAATCCAAGCGAACACTGTGGCAGAAAACAATACTAAGCCAACAGAGGATCTTAGCCGAACCTGACTACACCCTCCCAATCAGTTTTTAACCAAGCTCTTGGCGATGGACGAGGTATCTGCAGAAATAATTAGGAAGCTTTGCTCTTGTAAACATTGAGGCCAAGCATTGCCGACAAAATGTCTTTCAATGCATCAGGCTTCCTACTCTGCAGGCCCCAGTGACCTTCCTCGGTTGACAATTCAGGTGCTAATATCCTAAGATAGTTGGTGGCCTAAAGGACCTTCAAAATTTTCAGTTCAGGATGATCAGTTTCAGACATGCAGGATGTTTACGCAAGAGGAAAGCTAGAAAGTTTTGCAAGAGAAAAATGCCCATATCTTTTTGGGTTGTTGGTCAATAGATCTACTTTGCAGGCAGCTTGAAGCAACAATAACCACTGGTATTGTTCATATTGTCTAAGCAAAGATATCAGGGAACTGATTGCATAGCAATAACAGGCTTCTAAAACAATTCTCTTCCCTTGATTCCCATATATGTGTCCATGTACATCATTCTTTTGGTTTGGGAATTCATGGCTGTCAACCTCTGTTGATCAATCAGTGAAAATAAAGCTTCAGTTTTATGTATCCTTGCTTGAGAATTAATCCCACTGAACTCAAATATGCATAGAATTGGGACTCAATGCAAGGTACACTAATAAGCAATAGCAGGTATGACAAAAAAACCTCCATAGTTCTGCAGCTCTTTCTTCAAGTGTTGTGATAAACAGAAAGTGCAGGCCTCTTGATCCATATTGAAAATCTAGTACAGAGGTCCCCAATCCCCGGTCTGCGGCTCGGTGCTGGTCTGTGGCCTGAGCCGGACTGGGCCACAGAGACAGACCTCCCACCTCCCCCTGCATGCACTCAACCCCTCACAGGCGATTTGTGCACGTGCTCCAGTGCGCCCGTGCAAGCGCCGTGCTGCCGTTTGCTCATGTGTGAAAGTGCATGCCCGCCCATGTAAGTGCACTGCCACCATTTGTGCATGCGCACATGCATGTTCCTGCACAATTGCTGCACCACTGTTTGCGCATGCACTCATTTGCACATGTGCACGAGTGCAGGGGTGCCCCGCCTTCCCCAGCTGGTCCGCGGGGTGAAAATGGTTGGGGACTCCTGATCTAGTGTGAATGTGGGGGGCCTTTAACCCTTTGATCTCCAGTGCAGGCACAATCCAGGTTGCACCTCTGGACCTGCTGCTGACGGAATTGTGTAACTGTTCCTGTGGCTGCTACCCTTACAATGATAGGGCTTGTGAGAAGCGTTTAAAGCCTTGATTGGTTGTCAGGTTGGGCAATAGGAACAGAGTACTACCTATTGTTTCATCCCACACATGGTTACTAAAAGATCCCAGATGAGGCGGTGTCAGTAAGACATAATTGATTATTTTAGTCTGAAGCTCTCTTGATGTGAGAGGGCCATCGTCCATTTTATAATTGGAATGTAATATGTCCATAGAGATGGTTTTGTGGCAAATTTAGTTGGCTCTTATTTCTCTTACCTATATCTCTTGAGTAGGGCAGAGAACCTACAGCCTTCAAGTCCCATCAGCCCTAGTCAGCACTGCTCATGCTGAGAGATATGGAGTTGCAGTCCAGCAAAATCTAGATGGTTATAGATTTCTTACCTCTCCTGTCCCATTTTAGATGCTTGAGAGACAATGCACATAATAATCTAATGAGAGCTGGGGTTGTTCATATGACAGATGGCTGTCTTATTTTCTTTCAAATGCCTCCATTGTTGGAACACTCACCACCTCCCGAGGTAATTGGTTCTATTGTTGTACTGCTCTAACAGGTAGGGCATTTTTCTTGAAATCTGGCTTCCTGTAACTTGAGTCCATTATTATGTATCCTCAGTCTGGAATGATTGAGAACATATCCTGCCCCTCACCTGTATAACAATCTTTCAGGTATTTGAAGACTGCTATCATATCTCCCCTCAGTCTTCTTTTCTCAAAATGAGGGATGGTGTATTCGTATTTGTCTACGAATACGAATACACCCCCAACAGGTGCAGATAACGAGGGTCTGCCCCCCCCAGGGCCAGACCAACCACTCACGATTCCGCCACTGCCGTGAGTTCCGTGGTGCCTTCCTATTGGTCCATTGCTCACAATGGAGAGGCCTGGCAGAGAGGCTCGTCATCCCGCCTTCTGCCAGGACTGGCTAATCCATCACGAGCAATGGAGAGAGAGGGAGCGTGGAGGTCGCGGCAGCAGCGGAATCATGAGTGGTTGGTCTGGCTCCAGGTGGACCTTCATTTTCTGCACCTTTGGGGGACATTTCTTTATGAATGTGAATACCCCCATCTCTACTCAACTTAAACAATCCCAGTTCTTTTAGTCTTTCCTCATAGGGCTTGATCATCCTTCATGATCCTTTGGTCATCCTTGTTACTCTCTTCGGAACTTGTTTCAGTTTGTTGGCATCTGTCTTAAAGTGTGGTGTCCAGAACATGACACAGTACTCAAGGCAAGTCCTAACCAGTGCCTCACTATCATACATCACTGTCATACACCTATTCCTTCTTATGGACATTTCCTCAGCAAGAAGAACTGTAGTGATCCTATTAGCTTCTCTTTTGATCTATTGATACCAAGTTGGTGAATAATTATATCTCCCTCATCTTGGACTTGGCTGTATATGAGAACAATCATCATCATCATCATCATCATCCTAATCTTAGAACTGCAGAGTTGGAAGGGATCCTATGAATTATCAAGTCCAGCGCTTGTCAACAAGGCACAGTGGGGAATCGAACACCCAACTCCTGGCCCCTCAGCCAGATACCTAAACCACTGAGCTATATGTATAACTGAGACATGTAGGTCTCCCAGTTATGGCTTTCTACATACTCAGTTCAGCAGCGGAGACAGGGTCAAGGGGCAAGGGAAGAAACTGCAGGAGGTTCCTCTTCTTCTTCCCATGATTCCTGCCTGAATGCCAGTCTCAAGAGTCTGTATCTCAAATCAAAATGACTTGGGATGTTTAGGGATTCAGCTGGTACACTGCATGTTCCACTGCTCAGTAGTCTCCTATCTCAGCTGTTTGAAGTGGTCTTAGACAGAGATTAGCCAGACCCCAACATATTATTTCAGGTGGTATCTAAAAATGAATTTTAAAGGAAGGATTTGGTTAAACATTTTAACATCTCATAAGCATGTTTTAGATCTTTTGCTTTAATTTCTGTAAGTTACAACTAGAGTAGGCTCATTGAATCAACGGAACCTATGGAAGAGGTTACTCACCAAATCTCCACTGAATCAACAAACCTACTCTAGTTGTGGCTTAATATTGGATTTCAGCCTACATTTATAAATGTATTACAGTACCTGTAAAGTTGCTTGAAGGCTCATGCACCAGAATGGGACATTGAAGTCTCCTAGAGACACGTTTTGTTGTTTTAAACATCAGCTTGTGTCTTGGAATTTCTACAGCCTTTCCTGCTGGTTTTGTCTATCTAGCCTGGTTCACTTTCTTGTGGTATACAGAAGGGCTCCACTGCCTTCAGGAGCTGCAGGATTTTATTGATTTAAACCAAATATTACTGTTCAGGTGACAATGTCATTAAATACATACCCTGTAAGCCTTGATCTGTGCAAACTTTGTAATAAAAGACTACAAGTATCAGGTTGGCCATTTCTATTTTGAAGAAAAAGTAGTCATGGGCCCCCAACCTGGTAGGTGCTCCTCAAACCAGGCCCCTACGTTAAGGTCCTTCAGAAGTTCATCCTACCTGGTTTCCATTTCCCTCTTCCCTTTGAAATAAACAGTGCATTCAGTGCTAGGTAGATTTCCCCCCCCCATGGCTCCTTTTCTTTAAATAAATTAAGGGGCAGTCAAAATAAATACCATAAAAAATGACTAATTAAATATGTTGTTTGGCTCAAGTTAATTGACACCTCTAGAAGGTGACAGCACATCTCTTTGCGGTGAAAAGCTGCATCTGCTGATCCCGTCCTATCAGACCATTGTTAAAGACCTGGCTCCAGAGCCTGGCGGAAAAACCCACAACTAATGATGTGTGAAGAATCTACTCCGAAGGACTATTTTCGGGAATTTCACTCAGCTTGTGCTTCTCAGATGGTCTGCTGGCTTCTGCTGGCTGGCAGACAGCTGTGGACATGTCTGGGGAAAAATATGTGTACCTCTGAAAAGTGCACACTGCGAAAAAAGAGTAAAGCAATGTGTAACATTACACAGAAAAAAAAATGTCCAGGATTTCACAAACCAGGGCCTGCACTGTGGGAAATCACAGCACCACATTGTTTCTGTGTACTATTTATACATTGCTTTATGTATATTTTTCCATGTACACTTTTCAAAAGTGTGCATTTTTTCCAGAGGCGTTTTTGGTTAAAAAATATTCATAAATTGGGACAGATTTTGCTGTGTTTAAAAATAAACTGTGGAACCAGTCATGGACCTTATGTGAAGGTAGGAAAGGGACAAAGTCTGTAGACATGGATTATATGGATGTGCCAATCTTTATTATACAAGTCTGCTTCAAATCTCTGCTTTTCCACTTTGCTTTCTTCCAGTGATCACAAGGCATGGCTATCCAATATTTTCCTGCATTCAGGATGCTGCCTTTGGAAAAGCACACTCTCCCAGGTATCTTTCCTAACACCTGCGGTGTCCCAAGAGTTCAAGATACTAATTCGAGCAGGCTCCAATATTTCTCAGAGCCTATTTTCCCCATCCCATTTTCATCATTATTTCAATCCCCCTTCAGAAATCAGAGAAAAACAACATTTCCCAGTTGCTTTTCCCTGTTCCTGTACAGCTGCACATTTCCTTCCCAGGCATTTTGTTTCTCCTTTGAGCAATGATTTAATATTTCCTTCATAATTAATGTCATCTTTTCTTCCTGCTCCCATTTATTCAAAATTCATTTCCCCATCCCTGGGTATGATTTCATATTTCGACTCAACAGAGTGCCTAGTTCCAGAAGCCATTTCCGTTTTCAGGCAGTGGGACAAAATTCAACTATTCACACTATTGCTTTAATGTTATACAGCAACCAAGTTTTCAAGAACAGAGTCAAAGATTTGGTAGTTCCATTGCCTTTCTAATTTAATTAACAATCAACTTTCAAAATCTATTTCTCATTTATTTCTTCAACAAAATTTATACATGTATTATGTTGAGAACCCTCTAAGACAGTGGTCCCCAACCTTGGGCCTCCAGATGTTCTTGGACTACACCTCGCAGAAGCCTTCACAACCACCTCTGCTGACCAGGATTTCTGGGAGTTGAAGTCCAAGAACATCTGGAGGCCCAAGGTTGGGGACCACTGCTCTAAGAGATTAGAAAGGTTTACAAAGACTGGGTCTTATATGAAAGTTACGGGGAGGGGGGCAACTTCCAGAGGTTTAGAGGCCACACATGTCCACTACTCCACGTTGGAGGGACATCCTTGCTTCTGTTCTCCCCCCAAAAGGCACAGCCACAGATAAGCTCCGCATCTGCATCAGATAGAATTTGGCAGCTGCAGGGGCTGACATGTCCTGGGAGCAGGGCCCACTGGGGCCGATGCCTGGTCTCTTGACTTTGGCAGCAAAACTTGTGCTGTTACAGCCACTAATCACTCCACTTGAGGAGCCTACCTGGCAAAGGCTTGCCTCTAATCAGTGTCATGTAGATGCTGTGATTTCCCACAATGCAGTGCCTGGTTTATGCAACACTGGGCATCGCACTGTGGGAAATACAGCATGGCAGCTCCCCTTGGCCAGCTGAATCCATTTCCGTGGAGTTTGTGCCCAAGAGAGTGACTACCCAGACTAGTTGGCCCTGGGGGTCTCTGCGACATGGCAACTAGGATGGGCAGTGGTGAAAGTCGCTAGATGGGATACATGTAGGAAGGCCGACTGTGTTGCAGAACCCACCTAGGAGGTATGGATGCCTAGCACCAGCTTTATCTGTAAATGGCGGTTGAAAAACTGGCAACTTAAACATTGTGTGGTAGCATGAACAACAACTCTTATCATCCCATCTATGAGTTAGCAAGTGAAACATATTCCCCCTGAATAACTGACTTGTATAATAAACTCCAATGACCTGATGATACAGAGATAATTCCCTCCCCCTCAACCATCAGAAGGATAAACACAAAATATCCAAACAGCCCCAAAGCAGAGATACGATTTTTATAAAGGAGAAGAATGACTATACAAGGGACTTGATTACTCTCACTATTTCCATTTTGGCTTTAATGCTCCTCTTGTTGAATCTGACCTCAGACATCCAAATTTTGTTTGTACAAGATATTATGACAACTTTTGCTTGACCGACAAAGAGACAAAGGAATGTTAGTATTGAAGATAACAAGGGAAGTAAACAACTGCAGTTTAAAAAGTTAGGCACCACAGACAGTCTAGAAGCAGCCAGAGAATTACTCATCAATGGATTCAACCACTGCTTAAAAGAAAAATTCTAGAAATGAAAGACAAACTGGTCAGTTGTTGTATTACACGGGTGGTTTCCAAATCATCTTTCCTTTTTTTTTGAATGATGAAGTACAGTTAGTTGTGGCATATATGATTTGTGGAACAGGGCAAGGGGGCATCCTACCCCGAATTCTCAGGTCCATTTGGATTCCTCAGCTATGAGTTGTTTATGTTTGGAGGAAGAAAAATGGAAGGCAAGGAAGCTAAAGTGACATCTCTGTAGGAGTACACAGTATTACAGACCATCAAGGCAGACTGAACACTTGGATTATGCCTTCCTAGATCAGATTACCAAAGATACAAAAAGGAACAAGTAATGGGAGAATTCAGCAAGTCTGATATCTGTGGGAGGCTGAACTCTAGCAAGAATGTACCATCCAAGAAATTCCTCTCTTGCCTTGCCAAGAATTTCATTTTCTAGATGGGAGATGTGACAAGAGGATCAGTTGTCCTGGACCTGGCCTTCTGTCACAGAGAAAAAAACTGATGAACGAAGTGTGGAAATAACCATGCCTGGGTGGAAATGACCGTGCCTTCTTGGAATTCATTATAGTGAAGAAAGGGCAACCTGGGATCATTACTATGCATGGGTCTGCATAGGGATCTGTGCTTCAAGAGAAATGATTTCAGTAAACGTAAGGAAGTACTGGATGAGATCCAGTGATCAGAAATACTGAAAACAGAAGAGAGGTCAAGATGAAAGGGAGTTTCTTAAACAGAGAATGGTGCAAAGTATCATCACAATTAACTTGAATAAGGAGAAGTGGGAGACATCTACAGAAACCTGGGTGGCTGGGTAAGGAGCTCTCAAATGGGTTAAGATTTAGAGGCATGCGTAAGAAACCTCTAAGAAAGAGTACAAATAATATATTTGTAGGAAGATGGTGGGAGTGGGGTGGAAGCTAAAGCTCAAAATGGAAGACGTAAAAAGATAATGATGTCTTATTCTGTGTTTGCAAAGGAGGAAGAACAAGGAAGTGATAAATCTGTTGTGTTGAAAGGGTGGAGAACTGCTGCTAGGAAACACAGAGAAAGTGGAACAGCTTAACACTTACTTTGCCTCCATGATCTACCAAAACAACAATGGCTCCAGCCTGGTTAAAACAGAACCAATACTGTAATGAAGGGACTGCAGCTTGAAATAAGCAAAGAGATGGTGCAGGAATATTTAGCAATTTTGAAGGGACTGATTTCTCCAGGGCCTCATGAACTGTATCCAAGGATATTAAAAGAAACTGCAGATGTAATCTTACAGTCTCTTTCTGTGGTCTTTGAGAATTCTTGGAGAACAAGTGAGGATCCTGAAAAGGTGGACAAAAATGGCCTCTCTCTTCAAAGGGGTAAAAGGGGGATCTGGGCAAACATTGACCAGTCAGCATAACACTGGAACATTTCTAGAACTGAACTGGTCTACTAACAGCATGGCTAGTTATCAAAAATAAGTAATATCAGACATTTAAAAATACAGTCACAAGCTTGGTAGGTAAGGGTGCAGTGCATGTGGATTTCAGCGAGATTTTTGACAAGGTCCTTCATTGTGTTCTTGGACTCAAGCCAATAAAATGTGGGCTAAATGACGCTACTGTTAGATTCATTTATATCTTGTTGGTGGGCTGAACCCAAATACTCCACCAAAAATAGTTCCTTATTATTCTGGACTAAAGAGCCAAGTGACAGAACTACACTGTCTTATAAATGACTTGGAGGAAGGAATGGGTATCCAGAAGAAGTATGCAAATGTCCTCCTCTCAGTGTTACTGCTCTGGTCTAGTTTATTCTTGACCTCACTGCCCATACGGCTGATTATAAATATTTTTAAAAAGTTATCGAGATATTTGAACATGGACTTTCCATGTCATGCGTAGCTTGGCCCTAAGAGACTGAGCTGAAGCGTTTGAGAAGGGATGAATTTTGATGATTGGTGTTCCATAGAGATGTTCTAGGCAGAAAACCATAAAGGCCAGCAAGGAATGTATCAAAGGAGCATGAAACTGGAAGCTGGTTGAGCTGGAGGATCAATGGCCTTCTGCAGTGAAGGTATCCACCCCTCATAGGTCCTCTCCAGACCTGACTTAAAGGCGCCATTTAAGCTTTGGTGTCACAAATAGCAAATGCTGCTAAATCAGGTGCAGCTCACATGGCAAATCATTCCAGCTATTTGCATGGTGTGCAGTGTAGCGTTCAGCCCTGCCCTCACCTGTCCGTCACAGTTGAGCAGTGGAACAGCAGCCAATGAGGGGACGGAAGGTGGTGCTAAAGGGGGAGGAGCTGGGATATAAATGGGGGTGTGTGGTGTGTGTGAAGGAGATGAGGAGTGATTTGAGATTTGTGAGAGAGATTTAGTGAGTCTGTGGGCCTGTGTGCCAATAAGTCAGTGAAAGAAAGGTCTGTGTGTCAGTGAGTGAGAGATATTGACTATCAACTTGTGATTTACCTATTTTATTTTGTTAATCAAATAAACACGTTTTTGGTTTCAAGGCAACACTTGTCTCCTTATATAATTGATACTGAACTGAAGTATTGGTGGCAGCAACTGAGTAGAAGAATGAGCACCTCCTGGAGGCCTGAGATATTAGAGGCTTCAGCGCGCTTGCTACATGCAGCTTATATTTATATGCAATACTAGAGATGAGAAAAGAGGGGGCAACAAAGGGCACCCTCTCTCTCTTTCACTTGTCTTAAAGGTTAAATTGAGAACCTGCCTACAGCCGAATCCACTGCTGATTCCATGGAAGTGCAGAAGAAATGCAGTGGTGCCTCGCTTAACGACGATAATCCATTCCAGGAAAATCGCCGTTAAGCGAAAACATTGTAAAACGAAATTTAAAACCCCATTGAAACCTGTTCAATGCGTTCCAATGGGGCAAAAACTCATTCCAGCGAAGATCCTCCATACGGCAGCCATTTTCGCTGCCTGTATAGCGAGGAATCCATCCCTAAACACAGCGGGGAGCCATTTTAAGCACCCGGCGGCCATTTTGAAACAGCCAATCAGCTGTTTAAAAAAACATCGTTTTGTGAAGAATCGGTTCCCGAAGCAGGGAACCGATCATCACAAAGCGAAAAAACCCAATTTGACAATCATTTTGCGATCGCAAAAAGATTGTAGTACAGCGATTTTGTCATAATGCGGGGCAATCGTTAAGCAAGGCACCACTGTGTTTAGTTTGCCAGTATCCTGAAGTAGTTCTCTTCTTAAGCCACTTCACGATACAGCAAATTGACACCAGGAAGAGCAGGACCAAATAGGGTTGCTTGAGATGTGTATGCTATTTGGATGCAAGGATTGCACCAAATGGCATACGGGACCTTGGCTTGACCTCTAGCAACCCTGTCTGGCCCACTCCAGCCGGTACCAATTGCCCTGTGTAGACAACCCCGGAATCTTTAACGAGCCACCACGCCAGGAGACTCAGCCTTTTCAGATGTTTTTTCTTGCCTAAACTTCTCTTTCTTGTCCACTAGATGCCAGTATAGTGCCACAAAATCTAATTAAAATAACAAGTTTTCCCAAGAATGGAGATATTTCCACTCAGCTGTCTTCAGTTCCAGATGCTGGCAGCAGTACCTTAATTTCTATAAAATCCATAGGCTTTGGGTTTCCAGAGGTTTTCAAAGACGTTGCAAATACATTCCATGGAGTGTGCCAGCCAGTTATTTTTCCACTACTACACGTAACCTTAGACTGACCTGCAGTCTCACAAAAAGAAGGTAAATTGAAAGATGCTTTAGTGGGGCCTTTCTGTCAGCTGCTTAGAGATCTATTAAGTCAGTCAGTTAAATGTGCTCTGGTGGAGAGAAGATTGAAGTTTAAGCACGCTATGGTTTATAGAACAAATAAAGGATGAAGAAAGATGATATATTTCAGGCTTCTTAGGCTTCTTCTGATCAAGTGGTGTTCCAGTGCAATTGCCAGAAAGTCATTTGTGAGAACAGCGCATGGAGATGTTACTTTTTGAGACTACATATCCCAGAACTCTCCAGCTAGTGTGGCCAGGCTGGTGAGGAGATGTTGGGCGCTGTAGTCCCACAAAGTAACTTCTTGAAGCTCAGTGGTGGGTGTGTCTAAGTACTTAAAATTAGCATAAAATGTACTCCTAGCTGACTAATATGCATATGAAAATGCACAGTTCCTCAGATTAATTAAAAATTGCTGTATGTGAGAGTTAAAAAAAATAACAGACATTGACCAGGCTCCTGATCAACACATAGACAAGTGGAACTCTAGCAGTGGAATCTGGCACAGCAATCTGACTATCTTCTGATCGTGCACTGCTGCCAGCTTGTCAGATCTTCACAGCAGCATCTACCCTGAGCTCTGTGCATGCATACACATTTTGAATGGGGGACACTGGCCTATGGGTAGGCATGACCAGATGTACTCATGGGGAGGGGCTGTCACAAGGCCTTGGAGCTGTCTTCCTCTCCCCTGCCATTTGTTTTTCAAATCAGCACAATCCAGTTTTGGATTCAAGATTTGGGTTTTAGATCCAGGATTTGGATGAATCTGAAATCCGCTTCTCATTTCAGCGTTCTTTTTCTCTGTCTTCTTGAGGCTACCTTTTAAATTGTTTTGTTCCTGTGACTTGCCCTGCAATCAGTTCTGTATAAACAGTGAAAATACAGGGCATGGGAGAAATATTTGGTTTAAATCAATAAAATCCTGCAGCTCCTGAAGGCAGTGGAGCCCTTCTGTATACCACAAGAAAGTGAACTAGGCTAGATAGACAAAACCAGCAGGAAAGGCTGTAGAAATTCCAAGACACAAGCTGATGCTTAAAACATCCACCAAGGTCTGGAAAGGGAGTGAATGTCTGGTCCTTCAATTATCAAGCATTGTGTTCCTATTTGAAATAATGAAGTATCTGGCAAAAAATCATATAAAGCTATGGGGAATGACTTGTATCCAGCTGTACGGGGTACAGATAGACTGGAACTATTCAGAGTCTACACAGAGTTGCTTTGGACGCCTGGTACAATTTCAGTCACTCATCCGGTGCAAAGAGAAGTCAATGTCACAAGCAGAGGGGGTAAAAGAGCTGGATCAAACTAAGAAATAATAACAATAATGATGATGATGATTTCCCCTCTGTCAGCCATAAGCTACTTGCCAGGAATTTTAGCCATGAAACCTTAGAATGTTTTCAAAGGAGAGGAACATAAGGAGGCCACAGACCTGACTTGCTGGAAAAAGCAAAGCACTATTTCTAGTCACATGTTTTCCTCTCACTCCCCCCCCCCAAACATGGATCGCTTTATGCATCAGGGTGTGTCTCACAGGTGCATGGCCTGCCCAACAGTGGGAATCAAAAACAATGATCTTCCCTTTCAAGCAGGATACCTGTGCCACCCATGGCAGATATGAGACAGCAAACATATTTGGGTTTTCTCCAGTTATATATACTTAGAAGAATAATGATGATGTGCACATTCAACATTTTAAAATGAACTGTAATGTAATAATTAGTGTTTTTCAAACAACAACAATAACAATGCTGTAGCAGCCCTCACTAGCTGTCACATCCCCTTGTCTATGCCCATTGGATGAAACCCTCCATTTTCTCTTTTCCATTCGCAGCTGCCCACTGTGATTGTAAGGAAGCCACAAGGAGGCATTCCACGTTGCCAGAAGTGCCAAAGAGATTAGTCTGCATGTGCCCGCATTGGAAGGATCAGGCAGTTAGTAGTGTCTTCTGTACAGAGGGAAAGCAAACCTACGGTACACATGGGGCTTTCAGCTACAGCCGGAGCACTTGCCCAGAGCAGGATCTGTATCCCTTTTCCTGCTTACACTTAGGGGATCAGTCTTCAATAAAATGGAGACTTTTTTTGGCTTTGGAAATTTGGCCCAGGGCGTTTTTATGACATCTGGAAGGCAAGTTTCCTTTTAGGCAGCCAGGTTAGACCTTGAAAGTAGAGCCCAGGGGGATCAGACTTCCTTGACATAAGTGCAGGGGTTGTTCCCTCCAGCCAAAAAATGCATTGCTACCATCTAAATCATTTTTAACGGGCTTGGCTCTTCAGCTGAGACTTTGGAGAATAATCGGGGTTGTGGGGGGAAGGGGAGGAAACCACAACCTACTTCACAAAAGCTTTTGCAATTGGACTTGAAAGCGTTTGTCAAAATGGTCCACTGCAGCCACATTTCCCATGGAGAACGGGTGAGGAGACATGATTCATTTAAAGGCCGCTTTATCAAGCCTCTCCTCTGCCACTGTATTAAGCACATGGTCCCGAGTGGACTTTAAAGTTTCCTGTTACCGAAGGCTCCTCTTGCAATCCAAATGGCCCTTCTGCCAGAAGCAAATCGCAGATGTTACTTCCTGTGCAGAGTTGTGGTTACCTGGGAATGCGTTTGTATCCTATGTGCGTGTGTGTGCATGTGTGCCCCCTCTGTGGGTAAGTAGCCTGTGCAACTGCCTCAAAGTCACAGAAATATTTCTTAAAAAAAATTTTCCTGACATTTTCTATAATGCCATTTCATTTCACAGAGTGACCAAGACAGTTTATGAAAACAGAACAGGCTAAAACCATAACGGCAAAGCTAGACTTTTCACAGCAGACATGTAAAGCAATATATTGATGTGTGCTTAAAACAGTCATAAGGCATATAAATGGAAGAGGAAAAAGGAGGAAAAAGAGGAGGTAGAGAGCCACTTAATCTTTTCCCCATCACTTCTCCCTCCCTGGTATTCTTCATAAAGGTTGGCAACACACATACAGTATTCTTGTTTCTTTTCCAGTGATGGAGGTCAAGCCTTCAGGTGTTTGTTTACGTATTTGTGATTTTAAGCAGGCCTATGGATGGTCTGGAAAGAGTTAATCAGTCTCTCTTTTCCTCTCCTCCTAATTGCAACCCACTGAAGTAGTTGTTTATTAAAACAAATCAAGTTGAGAATCTGACACACATATACCGCATGGAGTTTCCTTTGCCTGTAAAAAAAACTCCACGTAATGCTAGGTCAGTAAGCCCTGGCAATAACCTGGAATGGGTAGAGATGGGTGCCCAGGCTTTAAAATCACCACAAGAAACTGAAGCCTGCTTGCCTGTGCCTGGAAACTGAGGGAAGCCCAGAAACTCTCGGAGGCTTGGAATCTGGCCAATCTATGGCTGGCGGAAATGCCCATCTTGGCATGAATTAGAAATCCCTTCATCCTCCGGCTCTAGGGTTCTTTCCTTCCAGTACACCAAGGTCTCTCTCTCTCTCTTCCCCCCAAACCAGCTAGCATTCCTCTTACCTCAGAGACCCTCCAGCCCGGGTCTCCTTTGTTTCTCACATACCGTAGCTGAGTGATTTCTTCTCCCCCCCCTCAATCGCCCAGGTGCTCTTTGCCCCCCTTTATCCAAAAAAGGTGAGACTTCTCTTCCCCCACTTAGCACAGAACACATTTACCCCCTTTCTCTTCTCCTTTCTCTCTTTTTTCCTTACTAGTCTTTCTCTCCCTCCTCTCCAGTGCTCATTCAGCCTTTCCCTCTCTTCTGTCTCCTCCTCCAGCTAGAAAGGAAGCAGAGATTTCTCTCTCTCCCCCCCCCCACACTTTCCCTTTCAACCTGCTGAAATGTCTCATGGCTGGCACCTGTTTTTCACTACTGCCCCTCTGAGCCCTTCTAGGCAGACCAGAGGCCCTTTGGATTAAGAAAAAATAGGTCAGGTCTGCCTGCTACTTCATCCTTGGTTTTCAAGGACTCTGAAGATGGTACTGGAGGCTCCAGACAGATCTGAATTACCAAAAAATAATTAACACACATGCACTTGTGTGCACATGTGCACACTCACCCACACCGAAATAGCCCCCCCCCACACACATTAGGATTTCCAGGTCTCCGTGGCAGCTACAACTTCAGGGAAATGCTGTGCTTCCTCCAGCATCCAGGAAGGGGGAAGAAACTCTTGGAGGGATTCAGGGCAAAACATCCTGGAGCAGGAGCAAATTTAATTGTTATATCTCCGGTGTCTTTTGCTACCTCTAGCTGTTCCCAGATGGTGCCAGAGTTCACTGGCTCAGCGTGAAGGAGTTTGCATGCCCGCCACACTTACACTTACACTATGTCATTGTGCCAAAACTCCAGAAGAGTGGGTAGGGGACCAGAGAGAGAGAGAGAGAGAGAGAGAGAGAGAGAGAGAGATGGTGGGTGCATGCCTTTCACCCTATCATACAGTTAAGAGCAGGGCAAGCGTGTGATGTGCTAGCATTGTGGTTTGTACAGCTTGCTACAGAAATCCTGGCAACAGTGGTGCAGGACTGGAAAAAAGCTCCCCAAGAATTAGTGAAGAGACTTCCACAAGCCCCATCAGGAGGGTAGTCTCTAGAAAAAAAAAACTCCCCACATGTAATACAGACCATAAAGAATGTAAGGCAAATGGGAGTGCCAGTGACTGTATACCCATTTACAAAATAACATAATAATGAAGATACCCAAATATTTACAGTAATACTAAAATAATGTGTTGGCCAAACTGGCCGTATTAAAAAATATATAATCTGTACTCAATGTTACAAACAAAAAGTTACCAGTGCCCCCCCTCTCTTTTGCAAAGATGGAGGAAAGAGGAATTTACTATTTTTGTTAATATTACATATGGAAGTAAAGTGGCCAGTTCCATGCACTTCCAATGTATACCTGTTGCCCATATACCTTTATCCATTTCCTAGTTAAAGCAATCAAAGTACAGTAATTGTGATTGTTGGGCAATAATAGGGAAAAATGCATTTTTCCGAACTGGCCAGAAAACTGATGTCTTCAGAGTTCATGCTTTCATCAATGGAAGGTATCAAGCTCCTGCACATGTTGGCGCTCAGAATCAGCTACACAACACCCCACAGTTTTGTTGCCATGAACAAAATAACAAAGGATATTCAGAGAACAATCCTTTATCATAGCTGAGAATTCTTCTGATGTCTTCAATACAAATGTTTACTTCTACAGTAGAAAGTCTATATTGGAAAAAGAAGTCAAGCAGATTGCTCAAAATCAAGATGGAAGAATAAATATGTTAGCAAGATGGTTTGGAAGGAAGCTGACCAGTTTTATGACGAAAAATTGTCAAGATCATATGTGCTGTGCAAATTCTAAAATGCTCTAATATGAGGCCTATAGGTGTCACTGTTGACTTAATTTTTAAGGCCACAACAGAGGTCCCCTGGCAACCCAAAATATGTTTCTTCTTAAAGGTTCATTTTTGTCCGATTTACACATAAGCACATTCTATCAGTCTTTCCATAGAAAGTCTGGCAAAATACTGGGTTTAGAAAATTATTCCTATTTTAGTCAAATGAACGAAGACTGCTCTGTCCCAGGGGCCACTAACTTAAAGAATAGAAAAATGAGTATTTGTAACAGCTGTACTGCCAGACATATGGAGAGGTCTCTCCTGATGCAATCGATAAAATACTATATTTTCCTGGATTGGTGGCTGAGGTTTTCATTTGCATGCTGTGATAGCAAAGGAACTGGAACATTTCATCATCTGTTCCTCACTGTCTCGATTGTTGTCTTTTTATGTTACCTGTTTTGTGTAGAGCACAATAAATTTCATATTCGGTAAATCCATTTTGGATTTCTGTGAAACATGACGGTATACCTTTGATGCTACCTTCAGAAAGCTGCAAGTTTCAATTAATGAAGAAATCCTTCTCAAGCAGTTATCCTCAATAAAATCATTTTTCTTGTACTATGTAACATGTACATGTAGCAGTAGAAATATATCAATCTAAAACCAGCAGAGATGGACACAAACCACTGAACTGTCTTCCCAGCCTCCTCAGAGGCAGCCCCCTTGCTTCCCTCTCCCGCTTCCTCCTGGTGCTCCTGGTGCTGCCTCTGAATGGACGGCTGCTGGAGGAGGCAGGACTGGGAGGTGCGGAATATCTGTTCAGCTGAAAAACAAACTGGCACAAATGTTCAGTTTCATAGTTCATGCCCATCTCTAATAGCCAGTGAAAAGATCCTCCAGCCTTAAATAGCTGTTGTCCTACTAGAATTAGAAAATAAAGTGTCTCAGACTGAAAGTCAATATGGCATAGTGGACACAGTGTCACATCAGGACTCCGGAAACCTGGGTTCAAATCTCCAGTTGGCTATGGGAACTTATGGCTTATAGCAATGATATCAACATGTATATCTTATCAATACATAACTCTGTCACCAGACATTATGTAATATTAACATGGATTTTGACATCATATACCTGAATGCTAACATCTTCTGTATCCAGTATGTGTATATTTATTAAAGTACTGTAAGTTGCAAGATATCACATAGGTAAGGTGAGATATCTTAACATTTCAAGCTGTCTTTGGTGGAATTGTAGCATCAGCCTTTGAGTCATATGTTACAAGGAAGAACTTGTTTGAGAAAAATCCTGACTCAGGTACTCTGGATAGGACTCACCTGAATGTATGACGAGAGGAAGAAAATAGCTCTGGTCCCCTCCATAACTGGTAGGCATCCTTCAATCTCGAGAGACTGTGGTAACGTGCTCTGAATAGAGGTCCTGGAACAACATCTAGTGTGGCTGAGAAGGCCAATTCGAGAGTGACAATCCCTTCCACAATGAAGACAAATACAATCTGTCCCCTGTCCAGCTCCCTGATTTGGCTGGTTTCATTACTGCCTCTTTGCCTCGGCCTGCTGAACAAGTGTCTCTTCAAAATGGTAGAGGCCATATTGCACCGCCTGCCTCCAGCTGAATGCTCAGATGTCAAGGTTTCCCATCTGTTTAGGTCCATTCCTAAGGCCTTCAGATCCCGCTTGCAGATATCCTTATGTCGCAGCTGTGGTCTTCCTCTGGGGCGATTTCCCTGCACTAATTCTCCATACAGGAGATCTTTTGGAATCCAACCATCCTCTTTGTATACAGAGTGGCTGTCTGAAAATGAGAGGTTTCATGGTGCATGGAGGCTCTCCACAGAATCTGGAACACAGAAAAAAAAAATTAAGGTTTTCTGATTGTTTGGAAAGGGGCACATGTAGAAGATGCTTCAGACTATTGCTTTCTATGTGAAGAGAGTGGCAAAATAAGGGGTGAGGCTAGCCTGCTCCCTTTCCTGATGTGTTCAAGTTGCTGTCCTGAATGTCTGAATAGTGCTAGAGAGGGAGCTAATAGTGCTTCATAATATTTAATGAACACGATTAAGACGTAACAGCTAAGGATGGCTGCTTTTTACAAGAATACAAGGTTCATGTATCAGGAAAAATACTCCCTTTTTCTTTTCTGTATTCCTTCACATTTGAGGAGAAGAGGCAATAAATTTTCAATCCCTTTCATCAAACTACAACAAACTGTGACTCAAGCAAACCATCATGTGCTCATTTTCAAAACAACAAAATAGGACATCTAAAATGGTTATTACATCTGAATTGCAGCAGTGGTAGTTTGTCTCCACCTGAGACAACAGATGGATAGATCACAGAATTATAAGGATCACAGAAGATTAGGGCTAGAAGGGACTTCAGGGGTCATCAGATCTGACACCCCATAAAAGCAGGAAATCCCAGACAGATAGCCATGGAACCTATGTTTAAACACCTCCAGTGTTGGATAATACAACACCCTACAATGCAGTCCATTCCATGGTTGAATAGCTCTTATAGCTAGCACATTCTTCTTAATGTTGAGTCAAAACCTCCTTTCCTGTAATTTAAAAAAACTAGTTTGCTCCATCTTCCACGTGACAGCCTTTGAATGACTGTCATACTGCCTTCCAGTCTTCTCCAAACGATATATGCCCTACTGCCTCAACTGTTCCTTGTACGTAGGGCTTGGTTTCCAAACCCTTCTTCATCATCTTTCCCACCCCTGTCCCCTAATATTTTTCAACTTTTCAATACCTGTCTTAAACTGTGGCACCCCATTTGATGGTGCAAGTTAACTTAATGTTTGGCTATCAGAATAAGCTCTTGCCATGCAGAGTACACTTCTATTACAGTTTTAGACTTCAAACAGACCCTAATTGCAATGACAGTTTTCTTCATAGTTGATTACTTGAACAACACTCAACTTCATATGTCTTGATCTGTCAGCAGTTCAAGTTTCTTTCCATTTGGCTGTTTTTTAGATGTATATTCGTTTCAAGTCATGCTCTCTCCTTCTTATATTATGTAAGGACTGTGACAAATTATGTAACACATTGAGGAAAAGGGAATGTGGTGAAATGTAAGAGGTCCTTGGTCTTTCCAAAACCAAACTGTGTACGTATATTTAAGGCCATGACATTCCTACTAAGGAAAAAAAGAGAGTAAAAGTGCCGAATCTGTGATTTTTCCACACCCACATGGCAAAATACACTGCAGTGAGTCTGAGATGTAGTGGAAGACATCTGGATTGAAGATTCTGACAGATGTTAAGGTGTTTGGAAACTGGATGTGGTGTTTCTTTTTATTAGTTACTCTTAAATTCAGAAATCGGTGCTTTGTCTTGTGACATGTGCCTATATTTTGAACCGGTGTCTAAAATTAACACAGCCCAATGAAAAATAGTTCATCATCACATATTCATAATTGCATCTTCTAAGTGATTTTGGTATGATAGGAAACTATGGATTTGATATTACTCCCATCTAGATAAAAATAAAGAAAATGTAAGTTAGCTGTGAATAACAGGTTGCATCTTTGTCAATAGGTGTACTCCAGGTAGAAATAACATTGGGGTTAGAAACTAAGTGCTTGTTGTAATGCTCAGTGCAAAAGAAAATCCAGAGGATCCCAGGACTCATGTTTTACTAATACTGTGGTCTAGCATCTGTCCTATTGGCTTAACTCAGAGCAGATTTGCCCACACTGCTGGGCCAGTTGGTGGTATGGCCCAATTTAGAAGGTCCTCATCATTCTAGACCAATGATGTAGATATTTCTTATAATTGGCATGGAGCAGAAGAAGCAGGGAAATAAGCAGTTCTAATGAATTGTATTGAGTTTGTTGCTATCTCGCTTGTAAGAAATCTAGATACATGTATGGGCAGTGAATGTATGGATGACACCCATTTAAATGAAAGATGCTGAAAATACAGACCATCTATGATGCTCTCTAAGGACCTTTTCAAGTGGGGTGAATGGGCTGCAGAATGGCAATTGAGGTTCAATACAGCCTTATTCAAATGTTAAGGCTCTCTTCATGTGGTGAGCCTCTGATAAGCGTGGAGGCTCTTCACACAATCTGGAACACTGAAAAATCAGAGTTTTCTGATCATCTGGAGAAGCTGTACCCACAGAGACCTTTGTCCTCTTCCAACTATTACTGCTTATGTGAAGCAAGTGCAGAGAGGGGAAGGAAGAGCTAGGTTTCCCTTGCACATTCTTGTTAACTATACCCTGATTACTTGCAAAGAGATACCAGCTGGGGTAACCCAGCCAAACCACTCATATTTTGCTAATCTCCCAACTGGCTGTAGCTAAGCAAGCAATAAATCTTGGATTTGTAATTGATAATGCAATGGAAACATCAGCTCAGTGTGTGGCAGCTTCCAAAGAAGGAAATGCCATACAAGGCATCACTGGGAAGGTGGCTGAAACAGAAAGCTTCTTCTAGTATCATCATGAGGCAGACTCATTTGGAATGTTTTTTGCCATTTCTTTTCTTCACTTCTAGCAAGAGCTGGAAAAGATGCAAAAAAAGGGCAGTCAAAAGGACTGGGGCTGGCCCACGTTTTGCTGTTGGGAAAGTGCAGAACAGACAACAAGCTGTAGTCCATGCATCTATGCATCATTAAATTATGAAATTTGCTGCTACTAAAAACTTGTAATAACCAATAACTAGAGCTTAGATTAGAAGAATCATTTTTTTGGACTAAAACTCCAAAAGATTTCCAAGTCGTACTAGGTGCTAGCTACTTTTCTTTTCCTTCATCTACTACCAATCAACTTTATTGCATGGCTTTTATTCTGGGGAGAATAAGCAAAAACATGTGCTGCTTGTATATCGCTCCATAATGCTTAAAGCACTCTGAGTGCTTTACAATTTAATTATGTGGACTTCACTTTGCCCCTACTCCCACTGAGCTGGGTACTCAATTTACTGATATTGGAAGGATGGATGGCTGAGGAAACCTTGAGCCAGCTACATCAGCCCATTGGAATCAAACTCAGCTCCTGAGCAGAGTCTTCACGGCAGTACTGCAGTTTAGCCATTACACCATTAGGTTCTTTCTGCTCACTTTATCTAAATATTGCATAATTTTATAACTGTCCTTTGTGTCCAAAATCTCTGATTCTTTGGGTTGCCCCTTTCTGAGTCTTTCTAGCTCCTTCCAGAGTTGAGGCAAGGAAATCCATATACAATATTCCAACTGTATCTGTGTCATAGTTTAAAATATGTTCTTGGCATTGCAATTGTGGTGGTTGAAGAAATAATGAGGTGTATATTAGAAGAGTGTATTTTATATTATGTGGCCATGGCGTGTAGCAATTAGATGTGGCCCACTCCCCCCAAATACCTTCTAAGTGGTTTTCCCCAGTAAATTTCCAAGCTCTGTCAATGGCTCAGATGGTTTTCAATGGAGAGTAGACATATTCATGGCCAATCAAAGATGATTAGGACTGAAAATCTAAATGAAGTTTCCGTAATATAAATAGAGACCAAGGTTTCTTGGTGCATTACATATACAGTATTACCCTGTTTTCCCCAAAATAAGACCTGAAAATAAGCCTAGTATGATTTTTCAGGATGCTCGTAAAACAAGCCCTACCCCCAAAATAAGTCCCAGTTAAGTGAAAGCCCGCCTCCCACCATCGTGCAGCAACCAGAAGAGGATGACATGACTGCATTTGAATAAAATGTGGATTGTTGTACATGAAAAAAAAATCCCCTGAAAATAAGCCCTAATGCGTTTTTTTGAGCAAAAATTAATATAAGACCCTGTGGTATTTTCGAGGAAACACGGTAATAACCCAACTTTGTGTAACACCTTATAAGTATAAAACAACCACCTTGGGTCCTTTTGGGGAGAAAGGTGGTGGCATCATCATCATCATCGATCTCCCTTGTGAGAGAGACCCAGTTCTGTCCCAAGAAATAACTCCTAGCATTTCTGTAACAACAAAGTCTATTTGGCATACAATTTATCATCCTGGCTGAGGTCTGCTGACCTTGAGCTTAGAAAGCCTGGCTAAAAACAAGGCCAGTGGAGGTGATTGCATTCCAGTTGAACTATTTAAAATCTTGAAAGATGATGCTGTTAAGGTGCTACATTCAATATGCCAGCAAGTTTGGAAAACCCAACAGTGGCCAGAGGATTGGAAAAGATCAGTCTACATCCCAATCCCAAAGAAAGGCAGTGCCAAAGAATGCTCCAACTACCGCACAATTGCACTCATTTCACACGCTAGCAAGGTTATGCTCAAAATCTTCCAAGGTAGGCTTCAGCAGTATGTGGACCGAGAACTCCCAGAAGTACAAGCTGGATTCCGAAGGGGCAGAGGCACTCGAGACCAAATTGCCAACTTGCGCTGGATTATGGAGAAAGCCAGAGAGTTCCAGAAAAATATCTACTTCTGCTTCATCGACTATGCAAAAGCCTTTGACTGTGTGGACCACAACAAACTATGGCAAGTTCTTAAAGAAATGGGAGTGCCTGACCACCTTATCTATCTACTGAGAAACCTATACGTAGGACAGGAAGCAACAGTTAGAACTGGCTATGGAACAACTGATTGGTTCAAAATTGGGAAAGGAGTACGACAGGGCTGTATATTGTCCCCCAGCTTATTCAACTTATATGCAGAATACATCATGCGGAAGGCTGGACTGGAGGAATCCCAAACTGGAATTAAGATTGCAGGAAGAAACATCAACAACCTCCGATATGCAGATGACACCACTCTGATGGCAGAAAGTGAGGAGGAATTAAAGAACCTTGTAATGAGGGTGAAAGAGGAGAGTGCAAAAAACGGTCTTAAACTCAACATCAAAAAAACTAAGATCATGGCCCCTGGTCCCATCACCTCCTGGGAAATTGAAGGGGAAGATATGGAGGCAGTGACAGATTTTATTTTCCTGGGCTCCATGATCACTGCAGATGGAGAGAGCAGCCACGAAATTAAAAGGCGCCTGCTTCTTGGGAGGAAAGCGATGACAAATCTTGACAGCATCTTAAAAAGCAGAGACATCACCTTGCCAACAAAAGTCCGAATAGTCAAAGCTATGGTTTTTCCTGTCATGATGTATGGAAGTGAGAGATGGACCATAAAGAAAGCTGACCGCCGAAGAATTGATGCCTTTGAATTGTGGTGCTGGAGGAGACTCTTGAGAATCCCCTGGACTGCAAGGAGAACAAACCTATCAATTCTAAAGGAAATCAACCCTGAGTGCTCACCGGAAGGACAGATCCTGAAGCTGAGGCTCCAGTACTTTGGCCATCTAATGAGAAGAAAAGATTCCCTGGAAAAGACCCTGATGTTGGGAAAGTGTGATGGCAAGAGGAAAAGGGGACGACCAAGGATGAGATGGCTGGACAGTGTCTGCGAAGCAACCAACATGAATTTGACACAACTCCGGGAGGCAGTAGAAGATAGGAGGGCCTGGCGTGCTCTGGTCCATGGGGTCACGAAGAGTCGGACACGACTAAACGACTAAACGAACGAACGAGTCTGATTTCTGCATTAATTAACCATCGCCATTTTGTCTGTTTTTTGTATTCTCACCCTATAAGATTCACAGCAGCATGGGAACACATATAAATAGAGAGCATGTGTTTTTGCATTCCTTGTGCTTGAAGAAGTACATTTTCCCAGTTTTGGGGGGTCTTGGTTGTGCCGTCTTTTTGTTCAGGACAATCTGTCGCCTCATCCAGACAGGAACGGGGGAGGGGTGGGGAAATGCAAATTAGAACTGTATAGGAGCTGGCCTCTGGCTTGAGTCTCATTCATTTCAATAAGATTTTCCAGTCAGGCTATACATTTCAAAAGGTTTGAAGGAATTATAAGATTAGGAAATCTGAAAAGGGTGCAGAGACAATTTCAACTTTGCAGAGGCCTGAATTTTCATGCATTCTAGGGAAGGTAAAAAAAACCCCAAACAGAATAAACAGCAAATGTGACTGCTCATGTGGAGACGTGAGATGGTTCATAATCGCTTTTGCTTGCACAAGTTCCTCAATGCTACAGTAAAACAGTTTATAAAATGCTTTATGCCTCATAGAATCTTTGACAGGGCCAAGAGGTAGTCGAGAAATTTTTTTAACAATAAAATGAAATGAAATTACTGTGAAGCAGTACAACAAGAAAGGAATATATTTTGCCATTTCAAAGTAATGGATGACATCCCTAACTAATATGGCTAAATACAGTGTGTACAACAACATATAAAATACAATGGAAAGGACATTATAATAGGATGTTTGGTGAAGGAATGAACTGTTTTCCAGCTGAAGTGTAAGTAAAACCAATAAATGTATACATGTTGTAAAAGTATTGCTTTTATCTGGCAAGTAATGTAGAAATTTCCATAAAGATGTTCAGGACACATGAGAACCTAGTTGGAGAAAGCTATTCAGACAAGCATTGGGACCTTGTGTGTTGAATTGATTAGCTGTGCTACTTTCTATTGGAAGGGACTCACTGTCTAGAAATAGCCTCTTAGGTTTATGAATGATGTCATGTAATGGGATTTGACTGGAGCGAAGTTAAATGATTTTTCCAAAAGATGAGGTAGCTTTTTTAGCTTAACAACATTTAAGATTATATTTTGAAACTATCTCTACTTTATGCTGCGATCACTGAGGTGTCAGAAAAGGTTCAACAAAGGCCCAAACCTATTTAAACCAACTTTAAACTAATCCCACTGCAACACTTCAAACAAAGTCACATTAATCTCAATGAATGACAGGGTAATTTTTTGAGTTTAACTGAAGTAAAATTGGTTGGAGCTTTATTTGCAGTTTTGCATGCTGCCTGTAGTTTGTTTGACTGGGAGGGATTTTTCGGGGCAGAGGTGATCATAGATCTATCCAGCACTTACCAATTGTTTCTCCCAGCCTTTGTGTTCAAAAAGAGCTCTGCCTCTCTGCTGAGTGCGGCTTTCCCTTGCTTTCCTGGGTTGGTGGCAGCTGGTTGTTTGCTGTTGATCTGTTCAGTTGGTTGCTAAATATATGTGAAGTAAAGAAAGCAGCATGTAGAAGCCTGTAATTTCAAGTCACTGTAATTAAAGAAATGTGTTTTATTCTTTATCCTACAAATGTCTCAGAGACTTTAAGTGCCAGTTAATGAGTAAGAGCTGACTCTGGAGCTGAAGCAATTCTCCTCTGTGGGGCTTTGTACTTCTACTGCATAGCAAAAGAGAATTTTACCAGAAATTCAAAATTCTGCAACAAAATTAAAGATTTTATTAACAGCAATCTATACAATTGCAGGAATGAGAGATGGGCATGAATCACTGGGTCAGCTGTTCAGCACAGTTTGTTTCTTGGCTGAACAGCCAACCACAGTTTGGCATACTGCCCTCTCCGGTGAGTGCCTACTCAGTGGCAGCATCTGGAGGAGGTGAGGTGGGACACTGCTACTGACTGAACATCTGCTGGAGGGGCTGGAGAGCTGAACTGCCAATCAGCTGTTTGTCCGGGAAACAAACCACGCTGAACCATTGATCCAGTGGTTCGTACCCATCTCTAGTAGGAATATAATGTGATAGGAAACAAAAAGGAGGCAAATATATATTGGCGGTGGCAATGACAGAACTTTGCTGTGTTTGGATTTCTTTGCTGATGTGAGATAGGTCTATGGGATTCCGTAACAGAGTAAGACATTGGAAAAAAAGAAGGGAGAAATCCCTGTCTATTCTGGTTTAATTATTTACTTAGCTTTGTGCAAATGATAAGAATGAAATAGATATTCTCCTAGCCAAAAGCGTGGACCGTGGAGGGTGCAGGGCGGGAACAGAGCCCCTTCCAAAATATTTGTGTGACACTAGTAGATGCAGTCTTCAGACGCTCTTTCCCCCTCATTCCCGAATACAGTGGTGCCTCGACTTAGGACCATAATTAGTTGCAGAAGATGGACGTAACTCGAAATGGTCATAAGTCAAAGCACCATTTCCCATAGCAATTCACTGAAATGCAAATAATCCATTCCGGCCTAAGAAAAGAATCACACACACACAAAATTCACTGCAAATCTCATTGGAAATGCGATTAATCCCTTCTAGCTGAAGGGGGGGGGGAAAGAAAAGCAATCAAGCGTGCAAGACCCATTGGAAATGCACAGAAAACAAACGGAGCAGATCAGAAATGCACAGAGAACAAAGGGGGCAGGTTGGAAATATAAAGAAAACAAAGGAAAAAGCAAGGGAAGCATGCAGGACCCATCGGAAATGGGGAACCTCCCAAAAAAGCAACCAAAACCTCCAAGACCCATCAGAAATGGGGAAAAAACTCCCCCCAAAACAAACAAATCCACAAGACCCATCGGAAATGGGAAAAAACACTCCCCAAAAAACAAACAAGCCTTCCAAGACCCATCGGAAATGGGCGGGGGAAACCAAAAAACAAACAAACCCCTCAAGACCCATCACAGCACAGAAACATAACCCCCCCAGCCCAAAACCACACCGCAAAACACCCAGAATAGTTTTTAAAAAGCAGAAAATAGCAGCTTACCTTACAAGGCAGCCCAAATCCTCCCTGCAAACACACACACACACACTCACTCAGAAGCAGAAATGAGGCAGTCCCAAGCCTCCTTCCACACACTCTCTCTAACTGCTGGGGGAAAGAGCTACAAAGAAGCAGCCTCCTCGCCACCTATAGTTAGCAATTTGAATTTCCCGCCTTTTTCCCCTGCCTTTTTCTGTTCATAAATGGAAGCTCCGGTGAGAAGTAGAAGCAAAATTTTCTGGCCAGAGCTGGTCATAATTTAAAATGGTCATAAGTAGGGACATTTGTAAGTCGAGGCACCACTGTAATCAGATATAGAGAAATATTCAGACCAAGCTGGGATAAAATGGAGATCTAGTAGCCTTTTTCTATTGTTTATTTCATTCCTCCTTTAAATTGCATTCTTCTTCTCCAACTGCTTTCACAATGCTGAACTAGGTCAATTCACTTTTATTTTTTTCTGTATTACTGCTGTAGCTGTATGAACTAATTCAGGTAACTGTTGATATTTATAATTATAACTGTTCTTTTTTGGGGGGGTTTGAGATTATTCTTTTTCTGCCGTTCATTTGGTACTTTACGAGCCATTATGGGCATGATTTCATAGAGAAATGGCAGAGGCATGAAAGAATAAGCAAATTAATGGAATTGAGTCATAGGATGAGAAGGATGTGTCCCCTTTTCATGGCCCTTTAAACTATGTAGAATCGTTTCATTGAATTCTGTGCAATAGCAGAAAAACAGCATTATAAACATCTAAGGCAGGAGTTGGGATTCATCACATTCCATCGTATGTATTTGTTCTAATAATTATTGCACAGTGAATATTGTTTGTTGTTGAAGTCCACTGGAGTTGTAAAAGTTACTAATACATTGCACAAGGAAGCCCTAATATTTCTGTATTTCCTCTGGGCCTGCATTTGATAAACTGTTGGGGATTTAGATGCCGTGCACTGATTTTGTTTTTGAAAGGAAACACCAGCTATTTTCTTAGCTTAGCAGGAGCTTCAAAGGAGCAAAATACTTGCCTGCAATTGAAAACAGGTTCATGAACGGGCAGAATCAGAACACGATAGCAACACATTGTTTCGAGCCCAAAGCTGATTTTAATATCCTGATTACAGTACTCTGAAAAGGCCAAGTTCCATTCTAGGTCGGAACATTGTCTAGTCAGAGAAATTTCAAGAGCTTCATCAAAGAAATTACCATCAGTTAAGTTCCAATATACAGTCTCGTTTGCAAGACTTCAGTGTGATTAATAGTGAAGTTAATGGCAAACCCAGTCTATGCAAGGGCTGCACACAAGAGTTCTCCTTCTAGAGGATATGTGCTTGATTTTCTCGTAGTTCGCAGTAGAAATATCCAGATAACGATGCTAGCAATGGGAGATAAGGATCGCACAAATGAACCAATAGGATCTAGGAATGTAGTATATGATCCAAGTAGTGATCAAGCTGTTAGAATGCAAGAGCTAATGAAGTAGCTGTTGGACTTTTAAATTAACATAACACACAAAGGTAGGCATCACTTTATATGTTTTTCTCTGATAAGTAAGTTTGCCATACTTTAGCCAAGCCTGGGCTTTGGTCTCTGAAAGCTCTGTACCTGTGCAGTATTCCAGAAGTGGATCTTCCTTTCCTCTATCATCAGTTCTGAGATGGGCAAAAGCCATCTATCTGAAGGTTGTGAAGATCTGCAATCTTAGCAATAGAGAACAACACTTATACAACGTGCAGGGGCATTGTTAAAGGACCCAGCGAGAACCAGTTAACCTGAGAAGCAGGATTCCTCCTACAAGAACTGATAGACTTAATGCATTTATATCACACTTATTGGAGCCACTGAATGACATGGATGGAATGAAGGTGAGAGTTCCCATTTGAGCAAGATCTAGCTGGCTGGTTGTGGCGAGAGGTTCAATACATATCAGTTAGGGCTGAGCTGTTGAAGAGTATGAGAAAGATGGAGCCTTTTTAAAAAACCCCAATAACAAATGATTTAAACATTCAAAGAACTTGAAAACAACCTTTACAGTGTTTTAAACACCTTTTCAACAGGTGTCTAAAAAACTGTGAAATCCCCTCAGTGGAGGATTTCAAATTGATCTGAATTTGATTACTTATTCAGACAATTAAAAAAAAGTGAATTTCACTCATTGCACTCTGATTTCAGTCACCATTGGCTGGCAGCACACTACAGTTCCCCAGCTGTGGGAGATCTTGGGGGAGGCTTGGTGATTGGTCTCATTTGGTTCTCCTCATGAAGCTAAAATGTTTTTAAATGGCTGGTGGATGCCTTTGATGGGCTGGTGTGCATATGCTTAGTCATGTAGCGCAAACAGTCATTAAAGTTCAATGCACACTGCTGAAGCCTGCTCAACTTTGAGAAAACGACATTCCATGGCCTGCAGTCTTTTTGGGTTCCAGAACATATACAAGATTAGCAAGAGGTCACCAGTGACATTAAGCAGCTGGGCCAGTTGTTTAGAATATTTGCGGTCAGTAAAGTCATTTGGAATAAGTAGCTTCACAAATCTCTTCTGCAGTCATATGGGATGCCTGTTAGTCTATCTTCCAAACACCAGTATCTTTTAAATACTCTGGCTCATGTCTCTGTTAACACATCTAATGATGGCATTCGTTTCTTTAAATCCAAGATGAGGATAATAATTTGGATTACTATGGTATTTCTTTGGCTATGTTTTAGGATGCTTCCCTTATATTTCTAGTTTTGGGAATACTGTACCATAGACATATTTCAGAAAGACATACAGTATATGCTAACGGTTTCCTTTCCTTTTGTACCTTTGAGGTTGAGTCGTTCATCTTTATTTTTACTGATAGTTTTCTTGATTTCCAAACAGAATTTTAAAAATGGGTAAATGGATATGAAAGACAAGATGGAAATTACACACCAGCACAAAATTTATAGAGAAAGGCAAATAAGAAAGTCATAGCTGTGTTAACTTCAGGTCCACTTAAAGGTAATATGTTATATCTTACTAAATCAGCACATGACCTGGCAATCAGATTGATAGAAGCAGAGATATAAATCTTCAGTCATTTTGGAATTTTTCTAAAATTTTACTTCCCTCAGAGGAGGTGCAGCCATATTCACTCATGTTCTGTTAGCCTTGTCTTCTCCACACCTTCCCATTCTCTTGTCTCCTTTGCTGAGGTTAAGAGCTCCTGTTTTCATTATTCTGAAATACTTTTACTGTTCCTCCTACTCCTAAATAATTGCATGGCTTTAAATCTAACATTTGTATGACTGTAGGTTGGCTTTGTCCATGCAGTTTTCTTGGCAAAAATACTGGAGTGGCTTGCTAGCTCCTGCTCCAGGTGGCAAAGGAGACAGCAACAAAAACCATCCCAAAGAAAAGGGAAAGCAAGGTGGCTGTCCAACGAGGCCTTACAAATAGCAGAGAAGAGAAGGGAAACAAAATGCAAGGGAGATAGGGAAAGTTACAGAGAATTGAATGTAGACTTCCAAAAAATAACAAGGAGAGACAAGAGGGGCTTCTTAAATGAACAGTGCAAAGAAATAGAGGAAAATAATAGAAAGGAGAAAGCCAGAGATCTGTTTTTTAAAAATAGAGATATTAAAGGAACCTTTTGTGCAAAGATGGACATTAAAAAAGGACAAAAATGGTAGGACCCAAGAGAAGTAGAAGACATCAAGAAGAGATGGCAAGAATACACAGAGGAATTATATCAGAAAGATCTGGATGTCCCAGACAACTCAGATAGTGTGGTTGCTGACATCCTGGAGAGTTAAGTCAAGTGGGCCTTAGAAAGCATGGATAACAACAAGGCCAGTGGAGGTGATGGCATAACAGTTGAACTATTTAAAATCTTAAAAGATGACACTGTTAAAGTGCTACATTCAATATGCCAGCAATTTTGGAAAACTCAGTAGCGGCCAGAGGATTGGAAAAGATAAGTCCACATCCCAGTTCCAAAGAAGGGCAGTGCCAAAGAATGCTTCAACTACCGTCCAACTGCACTCATTTCACACGCTAGCAAGATTATGCTCAAAATCCTACAAGGTAGGCTTCAGCAGTTCTTCTGACCAAGAACTCCCAGAAGAACAAGCTGGATTTCGAAGTGGCAGAGGAACTAGAGACCAAATTGCTAACATGCGCTGGATTATGGAGAAAGCCAGAGAGTTCCAGAAAAACATATACTTCTGCTTCATTGACTATGCAAAAGCCTTTGACTGTGTGGACCACAGCAGACTATGGCAAGTCCTCAAAGAAATGGGAGTGCCTGACCACCTTATCTGTCTCCTGAGAAATCTATATGTGGGACAGGACGCAACAGAACTGTTATGGAACAATTGATTGGTTCCAAATTGGGAAAGGAGTACGACAAGGCTGTATATTGTCTCCCTGCTTATTTAACTTATATGCAGAATACATCATGCGAAGAGCTGGACTGGATGAATCCCAAGCTGGAAACAAGATTGCCGGAAGTAATATCAACAACCTCAGATGTGTAGATGATACCACTCTGATGGCAGAAAGTGAAGAGGAATTGAAGAACCTCTTAATGAGGGTGAAAGAGGTGAGCACAAAAAGTGGTCTGAAGCGCAACATCAAAAAAACTAAGATCATGGCCATTGGTCCCATCAACTCCTGGCAAATAGAAGGGGAAGATATGGAGGTAGGGACAGATTTTACTTTCTTGGGACCCATGATGACTGCAGATGGAGACAGCAGCCACGAAATTAAAAGACGCCTGCTTCTTGGGAGCAAAGTGATGACAAACCTAGACAGCATCTTAAAAAGCAGAGACATCACCTTGCCGACAAAGGTCCGCATAGTCAAACCTTTTTTTCCCCAGTAGCGATGTGTGGAATTGTGAGCTGGACCATAAAGAAGGCTGACTGCTGAAGAATTGATGCTTTTGAATTGTGGTGCTGGAGGAGACTCTTGAGAGTCCCCTGGGCTGCAAGGAGATAAACAACTATCCATTCTGATGGAAATCAGAATGCGGGGGACTCCCAGATATGAGGTGTCTCTTATTACTTTATATGTCTGTGATTTTATCATGATTTTATCATGATTTTATTTGATCATATTTGTATTTTAAACAATTGCAACGGCTTTTAGATATTACAATAAACTTGAACTTGGAACCCTGAGTGCTTACTGGAAGGACAGATCCTGAAGCTGAGACTCCAGTACTTTGGCCATCTCATGAGAAGAGAAGAGTCCCTGGAAAAGATGATGTTGGGAAAGTGTGAGGGCAAGAGGAGAAGGGGACGACAGAGGACGCGATGGATGGACAGTGTCATCAAAGCGGCCAACATGAATTTGACCAAACTCCGGGAGGCAGTGGAAGACAGGAGGGCTTGGTGTGCTCTGGTCCATGGGGTCACGAAGAGTCGGACACGACTTAATGACTAAACAACAACAACAAGGTTGGCTTTGTATGTTGGTTTTATTGCTTTGAACTAAATCCATGGTTATAGGCTTGAGCATTGTTTTTGTGTTGGTAACATACTCAAATGGTTCCCAGCCTTTAGGATCTCATCAAAGGCTCTGTCATGAGTTCCATTATGAGCGTAGGAAAAAGCCTCTTTTTTCTGACAAGAATATGCATAAGGTGGTGGGGAGGAGAACAGGGACTTAAGAGAAACACTTGAAGTTCAAAGCTAATACAGTGGTGCCTTGCTAGACAGTTACCCTGCATGACAGTTTTTTCGCTAGACATTGGCTTTTTGTGATTGCTATAGCGATTCGCAAAACAGTGATTCCTATGGGGGAATTTCGCTGGACAATGTTTGGTCCCTGCTTCACAAAGCGATTTTCGCTAGACGACAATTTTGACAGCTCCCTCCGTGCTCGCAAAACAGGTGTTTTCAGGACCTAAGCTTCACAAGACAGCGATTTAAACAGCTGATTGGCGGTTCGCAAAGCGGCTTTCCTATGGCTGATCTTCGATAGACAATGACGATTCTTCCTCATTGGAACGCATTAAACAGGTTTCAATGCATTCCAATGGGAAAATGCTTTTCGCTAGACAATGATTTCGCTAAATAGCGATTTCAGTGGAACGGATTATCATTGTCTAGCGAGGCACCACTGTACTAGGATGCCAAAAGATCACTGATGCATAATCTGTGTCAGGTAGGACTGGAAGGAGATGCTACAACATGCTTGCCAGCTGACATAGTGATTGAGGGAAAAGGAATCCTCAGTATTTACTACTCACTGTATCCCGCCTAGCCCTCCTAGTGCTTTTTTGGTCCCAGCAGTGGCACGTGTACCACGGTCTGACACTGATTGTGTCAGATGTGTATGCTGTGGACGTAAAAAAGTGAATTATGAGTACAAAACAAGTGTCACAGTACTGGTCTCACTGGAGAATTCTAATCAGTCCAGATGTTCTTACTTTGCATTCCTGTCACTGAGAATAAACAGTTGTCTTCCTGCTCTGTTTTAGTACAAGTGCAGATAAGATCAATTATGATGTGATTTGACTAAAAGAGGAAACATATTAAGGATATCCAAAATGCCTGAGAGAGAAATTTATGAAGAGCTTTGCCAGAACTCTTCCTATGCCTTAAAAAGAATATGCTTTGTTGCTTACTGTATAGGGCCTTCACTATGGGTAATTTATTAAGATCAACTATGATGTGATTTTACTAAAAGAGGAAATATATGAAGACTCTCCAAAAGCACTCAAGAGAGAAATGTATGAAGACCTTTGCCAGAATTCCCCTCATGCCTTAAAGAGAGTATGTTTCATTGTTTATAGGGTCTTCACTATGGCTAATTTATTAAGCATTAGTTATTTACCTCTGGCTTTGTTTATTTTTCTTGATCCATGGAAACAAGTGCTACATCTGATAATAGCCATGTGTGTGTAATAGTGTACATTTCTAAGCTCTATCTAAAATTTTGTTAACAGTGTATTTTAAGAGCAAGAAGATAAGGTCACAGCTGAGGGAGATTCATTGCGATTCTACTTCAGTAGCATAGGCAGGGAAGTTGGAAATGAGTGTGGGTAACCTGGTTTTGCAAGTACATTAAATGTTATCGATTCTTTACCCTTTTAAATGTCAGTGTTCATCACTTTGCAATTTCCATATTAGGAATAAAAGTAGTCAGCAGGTCGTGCCTACTGGGATACAGGAGGCATAAAGATTCTGGATCCCTTTTGAGAAGAAAAGGGGCATGTAAACAAACAAACCTCTCAAGAGTTCAATATATCTTGTATCTTTTAATGTGAATATTAGTAAATACCTGTGAAGTGAAGACCTAGAGGCTTAGGATTTGATAGATGTGGTAAATTGTTGTTATTTAGTCGTTAAGTCGTGACTATCCTCTCACCTCCTGCTGTTGGTGTGGATTCCATGCTCCCTTCCTATACCTCCAGAGCTCACTGCCTGCGAGCCACTTCTGGCAGGAGGCAGGAAGATGAGCTTCGCTGCAAGGTCGAAGAGTGGTTCGCAGACCATGAGCTCCGGAGCGATAGGAATGGTGTGCAGAGCCCGCAGCAACAGCGGAAGGTGAGTGCACAGTCTGGCCCCAGGGGGCTGGACCCTCATTATAGCCACCTGTGTGGAGGTATTCATATACAAATACGAATACCCCCATCTCTGCATAGGACTGTTTGATGAAGATATATATAAGGGCCTTTTTTGGCACTGCTCCCTAGTTGTCAAAATATCTTCTGCAGGAGGTTTGGGTGGCCTCCTCTGTGCTTTCTTTCTGCTGGCAGTTAAAGATGTTCTTAGTTAAATTTGTTTTTGGCCACAAACCTCCTGAGGAAAGGTCTTTTACTCATCAATATTCTAAATGTGAAGTGATCACATGTAGAGTAGGAGCATTTGAATCAATGAACTTTTGGAAGAGTTGGCTCACCAAAGGGCCCACTCTAATGCAAATTACAGTGGTGCCCCGCATAGCGATGATAATCCGTTCCGGATAAATCGTCACTATCCGGAAACGTCGCTATGCGGGGGGGGGAACCCCATAGGAACTCATTAAACCCTGTTTAATGCGTTCCTCTGGGGGAAAAACACACCACTATGAGAAGATTCCCCAGACGGCCGCCATTTTCGCCACCTCGGTAAGCGAGGGCAGGGTGTGAAAATGCTGCGGGCGGCCATTTTCTTCATCCGGCGGCCATTTTGGAACTGCTGATCAGCTGTTGGGGAAACATCGCAATGCGAAGATCGGTAAGCGAAACGCTTACTGATCAGCGCAATGCGATTTTCGCCCATTCAGAACGTTGCAATGCGATCGCTTTTGTGATCGCTAAATCCGCATCGCTATGTGGATTCATCGTTAAACGGGGCGCTCACTATGCGAGGCACCACTGTACTTCATTTAGCAACAAGATTTTGGCCGTTGTCTTTTTAGCTGTGGCTGTCTTAATTAATGTTGTGGGCTTCCTTGGATATGGCACTGGGGAAAAGGTGGGATACAAGTACAGTATAATAAACAAATAATCGCAAGAATCCGATTATTTCCATTCATTGGCAGAGGACAAAATGGCATAAATTACTGTGGCAAATTGCCCATAATTAAGAAGTCAAGACTCATATTTCTGATTGCATGTTGGATGCATGAATTGACATGCAATGAGAAATACAAGCGGTCTCTTCTTAACTAAGAGGTATTTGCTACAGAAATTCATGCTGTTTAACTTATTTCTGTCCATTTAATTAATAGGATTCTAGCCAATAATAAAAAGTTTATTACATGAATTCTAAATCTAGTCTTATCTCCCTTCTTTTCCAATATCCTCCCCCACTCAATTGTCAGATTCCATTTTCTTGCTACTGGTGAATGATGTGTGTGGATAAAGCATGTACAGTATATGTATACTTTAGTCGCTGATGTACTTCAAAAGATATACAAACATATCTTTCCCCCCGTCTTTGAGGTATGTTAATGAAAGTTAAAATATTGTTCAAAGCATTACTTTTAAAATGAAGTAATTCATTATGTAATTTATTGCAAAGCCTTAGAAAGCAACTTGCAGAAATTTAATATTGCAGAAAATCTTTAGTTACTTGTTAAGTATTGCTTTTTCACTACTTTAAGTTTCTTCCTCCCACTCCACCTATAAGCAAGTGACCTAAATTGTGAAAAATGTTCCAAGAAATTTTTTTAATTCCCCATCCAAAGGAAAGAGTAAACTTTTCTTGCTGCACACAAAAAAGTACTGTAACAACATATGTTTGACCACTGAAATTATACTCCATGCAGAAGGAGGCTACAGTCCATGAAATGTTAAGCCAAGTAAAACTAGTCAGTTTTTCAGATGCAGCAAGACAATGTGTTGTTTTTCCTGCAACAGACTACAGAATAACATGGCTAAAAATACTACCAGCCTTTCCTTCCTTCCTTCCTTCCTTCCTTCCTTCCTTCCTTCCTTCCTGTGTGTGGAATATCATGTTAACTTTTCTACCTCTACAAATAGTATGTTACTTTAATGCTTGGAGGTGTTTTCTCCCAGTGTTTAAAAATGATATTGTGTAAACTGGGCTTGAGTGGCTGGTTGTTTTTTTGTTTTTTTTTGGTTGAGGAACTTTTGTACACTAAACCTAAATGAAACATCTTGGAGCAGTTGAACATTCTTCCAGTAGACAATAATTTTGACTGAGATCATAGCTGTATATGATCTTCAGCACTTTTACTAAGGTTGCTTACTGATGAACCCAGTCTGTTTCTTCTTTGTAGTTACAACTGTAATCTGAGCTATAAAATTTTTGTTTTTAAAGAACGCCTTTGAAATATCACATTAGCAATATAATGGCCCAGTCTTTTCCTGCGTTAACATTTACTGCTCTCCATTTGCAACTTTTTCTGAGGATCATCTTATGGAAAATGGTGAATTGTTTTGAAAAAGGGAATTTCTGTTAGTACAGTATGTTCATATTTTGTCAGTTTACCTACTGATCATGTAACACTTAAAAAAAGATGAAGTTGCCTTTCAAAAGTCAGTGTGTCTAAACCACCACAGTTATAACCATTTGGTACCACATTAAGAGTCATGGTTCTATCGAATGGAATCCTAGAGTTTGTAGTTTAGTGAATTCTCTGTTAGAGAATTCCAGTGTACTTCCCTAAGCCATTGTGGAGACTCAAAATATCTCAGCACCTAGGATAGTGCCATAGCCCTTAAAGTGGGATAAAACTGCTATAACTATGTAGTATAGAAACAGTTCTCCCTTCAACAATGCTGGGGTTAGGAGTGCTGGACGTCCATGTAATATAACTCTGATTCTTCTCAAACAATAACTACAAAGCATAAACATCCACCCACACCCACCCACACCCCTACGTTCTCCACCCAAGCTGTGTCAGCCTTCTGGCATGTCCCAGCACCCTCCCTGGCTACCACGTGGAGCTGCCATGACATGAGAGGGGGTTTTCATCAGACCAGGGGACACCACATTGCCAATAACAAGGCCCTAGGTGAGCCCAAGGGTTCAGATCCAAACGGTTGCTTATCAAGACTGTAAGTGTAGTTAGTTCAAAATATAGCTGGTAGGCTACTAACTTGCACTAGACTGCTAACTCAGATTAGGCATTGGGAAAACGTCTTGAATGTATTTAAGGACTACCATTGGCTTCTGATCTGTTTGAACAAAATCGACAGGATTGTGAAACCTATCTGATAAAACACATGGGTAAATCTTCTGCAATAACACATTTCTTAGTCTATAAGGTAGCACAAAGCTCTTGGTTGCAGTTCGTGCAAACAGATGTACAGTACAGAAAAATCCTAATTCAGAGATGTGGCAGCTGCCAAGGTTATGAGGCAAATGTTGATGGAACTCCGTTGATGCAACTCCTCTATGGGACAAGATCCAAGGGCAGAAGGTCTAAAAAGGAGAAAAGTTTGAGGGAGGAGCCAGGAATGCCAGAACAAAGTCTCCTGCATTCAGCATTCCCAGCCACAATGCAAAAATAAAATTAGGCAAGAGCGAGGAGACTCCTAGATAATGTTCACCATTCCTAGCTGTTTCAGATGACCATCAACCCTTGAGACATTTGACCATTTAGGATTAATGCTCTTTTTATAGCATGAAATAGTCCCCTGAAAGTAAAAAGGGAAAACATGCATTGATTTAAAGAAAAAAAAAAAGCTCTCCTCTGCAGACTTCCACATTCTACATGTAGAGAGCAACAAGATTAGGGAGACAGCAAAGGAGAGCCAGAGCACAGATTCCCATCCCTCTTCACAGGTAGATCTTACATAGGAAGAAGCTTTCTGAATAAGATGCATTTTTCATGAAGACCAAGATGTATTTTAAAGAACTAGTTTCTTTAGAGCTATTGTAGATTTTTAAAATGAGAAAGCAGAAATGCATGATTTTATCAGGAATTCATAATTTTATTTTTCCAGGTGTAAGACATTTCTAATCAATTTCTATGGCTTGAATCTTAAAGCAATTAATGGAAGGACAAGTAGTTCTCTTGTAAGTGCATGAAACTCTGTAGTGAATAGGCCATAGTCAAATGCCCCTAAAACAAAAAGATTTAATATTGTTTTTTTTAACATTTTCAAGTTCTGTTGTAGAATTTAATACGGATCTCTAGGACCCTGTTTTATATCAGAAGACCAGTTTATTATAGGAAATTCTTTGCCAGTCTGCATACAGTTTGTGCCCATGGATTTCAGTGGGTTTGCTGTATTTGTCGGATGGGAGTGAAAACCTTTCATCTTCAAAATTGCAATCACAGCTTTAACTTTTTGAACAGTAGAAAAAGAAAACCCCGTTGCCCACAAAAATTTTTATGCATGCTGTAATTCAGATTTTTGTTTTGTTTAAAAAAATCATGTTTAAAAGTTCAGACTCAGTGGAAATAATCTCATTGATTCCAGATGGTAACAGAATAGACGTAGTTTACTGCTCCATTTTAAAAGCAACAACAAAAAAAGGAACAGCCTTAGTGAGTCAAAACAATGTTCTTTGAATAGTCACCCTGCGTATTCTGGACATTTCAAAAGATAGTGGAAAATACTAATTGAGTGCCTCTAAAGGCCATTTAAAAAAAGCTACCTAAGCTAGGTTCTTGTGGGCTTCTTCTAGGAAAAAAAATCAGTGCTACGTCTCCCTCATACGAATTTCACTCTAGAGAAGAGGAACCCTTAAACTTGCAGATGATCTGGACTGTAAAAATGCTCCCACTTCAGAATTTAATTCTGGAATATTGATTTCTTGGCACCAGTCACTATTAAACTGGGATGACAATGTGACATGGGTCAGGAAACAAACGGAGTGATCTCCATGATATACACATAACCCCTCCCTCCCTCCCTCCCCCACCCCCAATTATTTGAAAATAAGTAGGATATTGAAAATCTTGGTGGTGAGACACAAATTTAAAAGATTGTGCAGCATAGATGATTAGTTTCTTTTTGCAAGAGCTACACATGGAATACTATATACAGTGGTGCCTCGCTTAGCGAGTGCTTCGCTATGCGATGAATTCGCATAGCGAGGGGGTCCGGGCCATCGCTGGAGCGTTCGCTCAGCGATGGCCCCTATAGCGTTTTTTCGCTTTGCGATGATCGCTAAGCAATTCGCTTAGCGATTTTCGCAGAACGAAGCGGGGAGAACAGCTGATCGGCGGTTCCAAAATGGCCGCCGGAAGGTCCGCGCCGCATTTTCGCGCCCTGCCCTCGCTTACCGAGGGGGTGAAAATGGCGGCGCTATGGAAAAACATCGCTTAATGGTGAGTTTTAAAGCCATAGGAACGCATTGAAGGAAGTTCAATGTGTTTCTATGGCTTTTTTATTCCCGTTTAGCGATGTTTTCGCATAGCGAAGGTTAATCCGGAACGGATTAACCTCGCTATGCGAGGCACCACTGTATTCCGTAGACAGGAGATATAAATGAAAAAATGTTGAGCATATAGTTTGAGTTCTAGCCTTGGTCTTTCCAGACAGGTAGGGAAAGATGTCCGTCTGCCTGAAATGGTGTTTGTCTGTGATTGCCAATAATATGTCGAAGCTTGGTTGGGTGAGGAGCTAGCAGCTGCAGGTCTACAGCTATACTCAGAGTCCCTGAAGGCTTGTGAAGAGAGTGGGCAAACAAGAGTGTTTTGCATGGAATTGGTAGACACAACAAGAGAGGGTTAGGGTGTCTGTTGGCATGCGAGTGATCGTTTGAGCTGTTTGGACATGTGTTGGTGGCTGTTTGTTTGATTGCAACGACATGCTCTGCTCCCAGCAGAGGCTGCTAAGGAGATCGTTTTCAGGGAGAGAAACTGAGTTCACTTGACTTGGTTGGAGGAGCAGTTAGCAACTGCCAGGTCTAACTGGAAGTCAAAGAAGCATTTGCAGTGACTCGCAGCACCTGCAACATGATTGTTTTCTTGCCAGATAATGTAGAAGGCTACACCTGCAGCAAGTGCAGGCTGGTTACCCTGTGAAAAGATAATGAAACCTTGAGACCTGCCTTTAGGTCTGAAGAAATTCTCCTGGAGAGCAACAGAAGGGGATGCCTCTAAGGAGGAAGAAGAATAACAAGTGCACAAGACAAAGAATGGGTGGAATGTGACAGAGACAAGGAGGACTATCAGGAACCATGCTGGATCCTTGGGGCCACAGCATCAAGAACAATCTCTTCTTCTGGACAGTGATCCTGAACACTGGAATGAGTGCAGCAGCCTCAGGCCCTCTCCATGAATAAGGAATTCTGAGCTGCTGGGACAGCAAATCAAAGTGGAGGATGCTATGGATGGCGGGATTCCTGTTAGAGACGGGCATGAATTGTTTTGTGCCAGGTCATGGCATGTTCCCTTCCCCCACAGGCCCAGCCAGCTGCCCCACTCACCAGCCAGTGTGTGCTGCTCGTCTCCTCCTTCTCATGTGACTGTCCAGTTGCATCAACAGTGTGTTCTTCACTTCTCCATCTCCTCTGGCATCCGGCCAGTCAAAGGCAGCCCTGCAGGAATCCCTGCCTTGCCTCCTCGTCTGAGTGGCTAGCTGCTAGAAGAGGGAAGCACGCACTCCTGCAGCAACTGGATGGTTGTGCGAAAAGGAGGAGACAAGCAGCCTATGCCGGGGGAGCCAGCCAGGGATGTGGGGGAAGGAAATACAGTGGTGCCCCGCACCACAATGATAATTCATTCCCCTGAAATCGCTGTTAAGCAAAAATATCGTCCAGAGAAAACAGTTTCCCCATTGGAATGCATTGAAACCCATTTAATGCATTCCAATGGGGAAATTACCTCATCGTCCAGCGAAGATCGCCCATAGGGGAAGCCATTTTCTGAGCGCTGATCAGCTGTTAAAATGGCTGCCCTGCGAAGCATGGGTCTGGAAAACAGGGCAGCCATTTTGAGGAGCTGGAAAACATTGTCGTCTTGTGAACAAATGGTTCACAAAGCACGAACTTAATCATTGTCAAACGAAAATCCCCCGTAGGAAACATAATTTTGCAATTGCCATCCAGTACAGCAGGGGCATCGTCTAGCAGGGTACCACTGTACATGGTATCTGTGGTGCTGGGCCGACAATTCATGCCAACCTGGCACAAAGTGATTTGTGCTCATCGTTAGCTCCTGTCACTTCTCATAGGGTGAGAAAAATGTGGGGGTTGCAAATGGGACTCTCTTGAGAGGGACAGAGGCAGCCTGCTGACCTGACATGATGTCTCAGGAAGTGTGCTGCATCCCTGGTGCAAAGACTTAGAATATGGCAGAAGACTTGCCAAGATTCATCAAACCCACTGTCCATCATCTTTTCCCTCTATTCCCCAGGAGAAGAAAAATGCTGCCACATATAGCTTCCAATGTATTGCAAAAGACTGCATGGAGTTCTGGGTAGGAAGGTGACAGAACTTAAGAGTACAGATGTTTTTAAACCAGTTATTCCTGTTGAGGATCCTTTATTTGTTGGTTTCTTTCATTTTTATACTGCCCATCTGGCCAAGGGCAGTTTACAATGAAGACATAGTTTGGCCATGGCTTTGGAGGAACAGAGGCCAGAATACTAGAAATGAACAATTGTGTAGAGATAGTGTCATTGGGAAGGATTTGGCATTTTGGACCACGGCCTGTGCTTGCACGAAGAAGGCCTTATGACAAGCGATAAGTTGCCCCTTACTGGGGTTTGAAGTAATATGTTAAGATCTAAGATCAAGGCAAAGAATAATATCAGTCTATTTTCTGCTTTTGCCAGACCTCATCTGGAATGACTTCTGGACTTACCTGCCTTCTCCTTCCTACTGAAATATTGCAAGATCTACATGGCTAAACTTTGGCCATAATGCAGTCCCAATTTCTAGCTTAAAAATCAAAACAAAACACCACATGGAATATTTATTTTCTTCAGTGGATCAGGATGGATTATATTATGGTTTGGCACATTCAGAAACAATGGAAAAATGCACTGGCCACAATCCAATACAGATTTAAGCACACTCAATCCCTTTCACTGATGTAGTGCATTTTGTACTAGATTGTGTTCAGCTGCAGTATTGTTGACAGTCTGGCTATTTAAACCTCATCAAAGTCATTGTGATGTATGTAGTGTCGCTGTTGACGGATAGCCTTTGTCCTCTTGCAGTCCACGATCTCAAATCCTGGAGTGCAATATAACTTATTGTATGTGTTATATATTGATATTTTCTGTTGATGGGGCAAAATTGTGAAAAAAGTGAATGAAAAGGATTCTGCATCCTAATTCAGGTCTGTGCTTTAGGGCATAATGACAACAATAACGGCAAGAGTGATGGTAGATATCTATCATACAGCCCCTCTCTCCTGTTACATGTTCATTGTATCCAAAAGTAGAGCACTCAGTAGGAGCTGCATTTTAAATTATTCTGGATTTTAAAAATGGAGATAAATGCAAATGGGAGAATGGTTTAAGCGCATGAAAGAAACACAACAAAGCATTTATAACTCAGATAAATTTCAGGGATGTAAAGAATTGGTTTTAGAACACACAACCTGTCTTGTCTTGATTCGTGGATTGTGTTCAAGATGTTACAAATATAAATAATTAATGAAATAATCATTAAATATTTACTGTTTACATTAAGTCCAAAAAAATCCTGGTTTTCATTTGTTTATTTATTTGCTCACTTCCTCCATCCCAGTGCTTACTCTTTACTCCAGCACATTCTTAGTAGTACTAGTATTGTTCTGTGACTTACCTACAATTCTGCTGCAGAACTGCTGGTTGTGTAAAGTGAAGAGAATCAAATCCTAGAGGATACGTCATCTGCCAAAGGACCAGCGTTTCCTGATTTTTAACAAAAAAACACAAAACAAAACAAAAGCAAAAAAAGAGGCACTTTAAACACTAGTTGCTATATTTTAATGTAAGCTCTTGTGAAACATGTCCAATTCATCAGACAGTAGAGATGGGATGCCGAAACAACATGATAGAACATTCATGCAAGGCTGTAAGATAAAGGGACAGTGATGTTTGGTTGCATTTCATGCCTAGTAATGATTTAAGACCATGTTTAATATTCAAGTTCTTTAAAGCTTGATTTTATAAAAAGTAACAGTGATTAAAGGGAACAACTAGTGAATGGCGGAAACCTTGGGTAATGGTTTTAGCACAGGAGGAAAATACTAGTACTGTAAATCAAGGGTGTCAAACCTTTCACCTTCCCTGGGCCACATTTGAAGATGAAAATTTGGTTTGGGCCGCACATACATTTGGTTTGGGCCGCACATACATTTGGTTTGGGCCGCATGGGGGGGCAGCCCTCGCCTTCCTCTGTAGCCCCGCTCCAAGCGCGCTTACCAGTAGCTGCGATCTTAGACAGCAGAGGCTGCCAGCTTCGACTCCGGCAGCTTTATGGGGCTGGGAGAGGGTCCGCCTATTGACGGGGAGGGTGCAATGCAGTCACACAGCCCCCCTGTCCCCTCCCCTCCCCTCCCACTCCTTCCTTCCTTCCCTCTCTCCCCCTCTACTGTTGTGACATGCCCCGGCCACATTTTGGGCGCTAGCGCCAGCAGTGTAACTTGAAACTTTGGAATTTCTTTAAAAATAAAAAATTGCACTGGGCCGCATTGCGAGCTGACCTGGGCCGCATGCGGCCCTTGGGCCGCAGGTTGGACAAGCCTGCTGTAAATGCTTTCGAAGTTGTAGCTATGTTTGTGCTACTATCCAAGGTTTCTTAAAAGATTACCAAATGTGATAATTGAGTTGTTATCTATTCTTATTTTCCTTCCTATCTAACTAGACCCATTTTTCAGAACAAGGGCCAAAGCTAGAACTGTCATTCTAGTTGTGTCCTTAAAGCCTTGCATGAATGTTTTACCATGTACCCTCCGTTTTCTGACTCTCAGGTCTGACAAAGTGGGTATGTTCCAGGAAAGCGTTCATTAAAGGATACACTAGCAGTTAGTGTTTCAGGTGCCACAACATCCTCTCTCTCTCTCTCTCTCTTTCTCTGTTTTTGTTTTTGTTTTGTTTTTCTGGTTGAAATGCAATCTGGACTTCCTAACTCAAAGGTTCTGACAGCCAAGCCTACAAAGGTCTTCTCTTCCTCAGACTGAGCAAAACAAAGACAAATAAGATATAACACCCAATTTTACTTACAATCGTTTTTTATTTATGCAGTTTATTTCTGTGTCCCTGGAGCAGCACTCAAAATAATTCAAGTTTTTTTTAAAGTTTTGTTTTAAATAAAAAGCAGACGGATCTTTTAAATATGATGAATTTTTTTGATTGATGAATTAGAATGGCATTGCTTTGCTAGGATCCAAGGAAATTCCTTTCATTCTTCGGGGACTGGCTTTGGTAATTTGAACCAAATGATCTTTGCAAAATGCTCAGTGACTCAGCCTCTTGCCACTTTGTCCCTTGTCATTGCACAAAATGAGATAAAGCTTCTCTTTTTCTTTTTTGTTAATCTTTCTTCAACATAGAAAAACAGACTGAATGTGTTTACTGACCTAACACTTTTCTTTGCACTGAGATCATCATCATGTTTAAGGATGTTAACATAGTTTCTGTCCAAATGGATGTGGTCTCATATATCATCTTGATTAATACTGGGATGCTGAGTTTATCAAACACTTTGGCACAGTAGAGAAACAACTCATTAACTGAGAACTCTTCCATGTCATATTCATTTGACTGAAATGTGATCAATATTAACTTTGAGAGAACTACATGCAAACAGTATTTTGCACTCCACTTCTTGGATTAAAAGGAAACATAGGGCCATGGAACAACTGTTCTGCAGGTACTATTTAATAGTAAACATGCTGCATTATACTGACTCTTCTGCATTGCCTTGGTATGCTTGGTCTTGAACAAGGGAAAATAGAGCCTTTATCAGTAACTGTGTCTCCAGGACATCCATCCAGATGGTCATGAACTACAGTGTGTGCCGTATCACTTCCAGACACTACTGCTACCTCCACTAACTTCAAAATAATTCCTAGGATGAGAAATCTTTGTTTGAATGTGGAGTGGGTGGATATTTGAGCTGGATATTGATAGCTCAGTGGTTCAGGTGTCTGGCTGTGGAGCCACAGTTTGGCTCCTGCAAGTAGAGCCAACCTGTGCAGCCTTGGACAAGCTGCACAGTTCGAGGGGGGCCCCAGAAGAAGGGAATGTTAAAGCTACTTCTGAGTATTATCTACCTATTTACCTCTTAACTACTTGGGAAACCCTGGAAAGGGTCTCCATAAGTCAGAATTGACTTGATGGCACATTATTATTATTTTTATTATTATTCAAAAATGTTCAAAAATACCAGGCACAGTCAATCAAAATTATAAAAACATTGACTGGTATTATATAACAGATATAAGGTTTAACTAAAAGTCTAAGTACCTGTTAAATATCAGCACAGTATGTATGCTGTTCCTAATATTGCCATTTTTGTAGCTCTGTTGGTATTATTTCTGAAATCTGCAACTGCTTATAGTACTGTGTGAAATATTGTTCCAATGCCCCAATGACTACGAGGATCACTGAAGTGTATTTCATCGACAAGTGAGGTGTTTTGATTGCCGGATCTGTGTACTTTATTAGTTTTTCCAATTATTTATTTTCATCTGTGGCATCCCCTGGAATTGTAATATCAATGATCCAGACATTTTCTTTGTTCTATTACTACTATGTTTGGTGTGTTATGTTCAAGGTGTCTGTTCGTTTGGATCTGGAAATCCCAGAAGATCCTGACTTCATCATTTTCTACCACCACCACCACCACCACCACCACCACCACCACCACCATTATTATTATTATTATTATTATTATTATTATTATTATTATTATTATTATTATTATTATTATTATTATTATTATTATTATTATTATTATTATTATTATTATTATTATTATTATTATTATTATTATTATTATTATTATTATTATTATTATTATTATTATTACTGATTGATAAATGCTTCTTCTGCAAGTGCTAAGAGGTTGCTTCTTTACCCATAGTTGGACTGCTTATTATGAATTCAGGCTCCATGTGTTGATAAGCTGATTGATTTATTGACATTTTTGTAAAATCAAGGCCAGATGCTCTCAGAGCTCTTAGAGCAACTCTGCACAAAGTCTTGTGTTTAGTGAAGGGAGGAGAGGGAGGTGAACGTTGGAGGGCTGGTTTTCTTCAGAGGGACAATACGAACTCAATAAATATTTGGATTCACTTTTGGAAGAGGTAGCCATGTTTGTGCAAGCATATGAGGCAAAATACAAAGAAATAAAACAAAACAAAAAAGACAAAAACATGTGGCACCTTAAAGACTGTTATATTTTAATGTGAGCTTTTGTGGACATGTCCACTTCGTCAGACATACGTATGGAAACAGAATGAAATGCTGAATGAAATATCAGTTTCATACTAAAAATTCATTGGCTCTTGGATGTGTGTTAGAGTTACATGCAGTAATTTATGGCTTATGTTGTTTTAGGGCTCTGTAGTAAAAGTGATAACTAGTGGTGTTCCATCATTTTGTCTTCTCGTTCTGTCTTGTGACTAGTTACTTCTGGATATGCATCTTGATTTGTTAATTTGTTCCTTAATCATATGGGGTGGGTATTGTAGTCAGGAATGCATTTTGTAGATCTTTGAGTTTGGATTTTCTATCCTATTGGTCGGAGTAAATGTGATTGTATCTTAGGGCTTGGCTGTATAAGATAGATTTTGTTGTGTGTTCGGGATGGAAGCTGGAAGAGTGCAGGCCGGTATACTGGTCGGTGGGTTTCTGGTACAGAGTGGTGTCGTGTACCCTCAGTGTCCCTAGTTTGTCCACCTTTGGACATGACTTGCTTATTCTTTTGCCAACTGCCACCAATGGATCTTGATCCCCTATTTACCATAGATGTTGCAAAGACACATGTATTCAAATATAATTGATTATTTATTAATTTGTTGTTAAATCACATAAGTATTATTCATAGATGTTTTATTATGTTGCACTCATTGCTTGGATATTAAACAAGTTTCTTTATGGGCATCACTTTTCATATTTATAACTGTTAATCACTGGAATACTATCATATGATTGTCTATTTATTATACTTCTATCTGTTAACTATTCTACAATCTATTCGCGAAGGCTTTCACGGCTGGGATCTAATGGTTGTTGTGGGTTTTTTGGGCTCTTTGGCCATGTTCTGAAGGTTGTTCTTCCTAACGTTTCGCCAGTTTCTGTGGCCAGCATCTGCAGAGGACAGCACTCTAATCCATAAACCAACTATATCACATCAACTTTCCCTTCTCTCTCATAAAAACTCTCAAAACCTCCCATCTCATTCCCTCTCCATCTCTCAACTGCCCTAACTGTCCCTTTGACTCTGCCCTCCTGTCCTCTCATAGGCTCCACCTCTGGACAGGTGGGACATGGGCCTTCCACCACAAGTGGTGCTAAGATATCCGTGTTGTAGTTTCACGATGGTGTCCAGAAAATTCATCTTTGCATAGATTGTTCTAAGGTGAGGTTGATGTTTGGGTGAAAGTTATTGAAATCCTAGTGGAACTTTTCTAGGGATTCCTTTCCATGGGTCCAGATCAGAAAAAAAATATCATCAATGTACCTCAAATAGAGCTTTTGGGTGCAGCAGTTAAGAAAGCATTGTTCCAGGTCAACCATGAATATATTTGCATATTGTGGAGCCATGCGGGTGCCCATTGCAGTTCTGTTGATCTGGAGGTAGGTTTCATTGCCAAAGGTGAAATAGTTGTGTGTGAGTACAAAGTCACAAAGGATTCTACAGAAGAAGAAACAACAGCATGCAGCTTCATGTTACCCATCATTGGTACTGTCTTTCAAGGAAGAAATCCAGTACTGTGCACATTCATCTGTTCTAAGTCTCCTGTGCACAGGAAATAATGGTGGTGTCAAAACCTGAACTTGTTTGTCATCAGTGCCTCCCCTGTATATCAAGGAATTGAGAAGCCTAATAATACATGCAAAAGAAGGTTAAGGGTAGTTGTGCTCCAGGTAATAGATGAAAAACCAAATCAGCCCACAAAGCTAGTGCTTGGGGTTGCACATTTACAATATTAGGCATGCACTTGAGTAGGATTCATACTTTGAACTTGACTTCTGGCACATTTAGCTATAAAGATGGGAAACTACTGAGTTGAACTAGTTGATCCATGGCATTCGTTTCCAAATATGCATCTTGCAAAACTAGAGGGGGAATAAAGGAACAGAAAAAGACAAAAGAAAAGACCAAAGAATGCCACATTCTGAGTGGACTGATGGGTTTGTGTCTCAGGGAGTCGATTTTGATCCAAGAAACACGCAGTGAAACAAATCTGTTAGTATATAAAGCACCACCATATGTTGTCCTTTGTTTTGACTTTCTGCCTTTTCCCTCCTCCAATTTTGTCAGCCTAGGTACTTCTTGGGCTACCAGGCAAATATATCAATCTTTTCCTCATAAGAAAAAGGGTTAAAAAGTAACAGCAGCAAGAGAACAAGGGAAAGCTACCAATGACAGGCAACATCATCTGGATCCCTTATGATCTTCTGTAAATGAAGCAGGGTCACAATCAAAGCCCCATTCAGAAGCACCAATTTCATTTTCAAGTGGGAAGCACAATCAAACAGGGCCCTAACCTGAACAGCAACAATTGCTTTTTGCAATTCTGCCTCCCAAAAAAGTAGAAAATTTAATTTTCTCTCCCTGTATCATCTCTTATCTGAAGTTCTTGTCTTCCAACAGCTGCTGGGAAAGATATGAGCCTGGCATAATCTTGCAGGTTAATTCATGCTTAATTCATCACCTGGCAGGACAAAGTTCCAAACAGAGTAGTCCTAGATTGAGGTGGAATTTTTAGCATGTATACATTACTGAAACAGCAACGTCTACGTTGGCTTGGGCATGTCGTGAGAATGGCTGATGGTCAGATTCCAAAAGATCTCCTGTATGCAGAATTAGTGCAGGGAAATCGCCCCAGAGGGAGACCACGGCTGCGATACAAGGATATCTGCAAACAGATTCTGAAGGCCTTAGGAATGGACCTCAACAGATGGGAAACCCTGACATCTGAGCACTCAGCCTGGAGGCAGGTGGTGCATCATGGCTTCTCCCATTTTGAAAAGACCCTTGTCCAGCAGGCCAAGGCAAAGAGGCAGTCCTGAAAGCAGCAACATCAGTGAGTTGGACAGGGGACAGATTGTATTTGTCCTCATTGAGGAAGGGATTGTCACTCTCTAATTGGCCTTCTGAGCCACACTAGATTCTGTTCCAAGCCCTCCATACAGAGCATGTTACCATAGTCTCTCGAGACTGAAGGATGCCTAATCTAATTCATGCTTATTACCTGTGAAACTGACACATGAGTGGAATTTAGAGCTGGTTCCTTTTTGTTGCCTTCTGGAATGGGATTGGCAAATGCTGCTTGTGATTAGAGAAGAATACCTTGCTAGAACTTTTATTAGTCTTACAGGTGAGAAAACTCACAATGTTAGGGAGAATGCTCTATAGTGTTAAAGCAGCCACCACACCTTGTAATAGGGCATTCTTTTGACAAAGTAAAATCCTATGAATTGAAACTGAAATGTGACACTTTCTTCATAAAATGCATAAGGGTTGAAATTTTAGACACACATTGTGAAGAACCATGCCTGCCAGTTCAGAATTAGCCACTACAACAACAGATTTGATTCTCACATCTATCAGATTGTCATATTTTCAGACATACAGCTTTATTCCCAGTTCTGAAATGATTTATTATACGGTGGTTTTATCCCTCAGGTGAGTCCTAGAAAATAGGTATAATTAAAGAGGCAGAAACAATGAGAGCAGAGGAGCTGTCATTGTTTGGCTGCAATCCTGTTCTCACTTGTTTGGAAGTAAGAACCATGAAATTCAGCAGGACTTATTTATGAGTGAACATGCATGGTAGTCTCTCATATATATATATATTCATCAATTGAGTCATGCATATTTTAACAATGTAGTACTCCAGAGGTAAGACTATTTATTTTGAATGCTACATACATCACCTGTTTGTTTGAAACATATCTATCTATCTATCTATCTATCTATCTATCTATCTATCTATCTATCTATCTATCTATCTATCTATCTATCTATCTATCTATCTATCTATCTATCTATCTATCTATCTATCTATCTATCTATCTATCTATCTATCTATCTATCTATCTATCTATCATCGTCTGTCTGTCTGTCTGTCTGTCTGTCTGTCTGTCTGTCTGTCTGTCTGTCTGTCTGTCTGTCTGTCTGTCATAGATAGATACATAGACAGATAAATAATATACATATAGATAAAGGTTCCCCTTGACATTTAGTCCAGTTGTGTCTGACTCTTGGGGGCAGTACTCATCCCCATTTCCAAGCCACAGAGCCAGCGTTTGTCCGTAGATAGTTTCCTTGGTCACGTGGTCAGCGCAACTAGACACAGAACACTGTTACCTATTTACATTTGCATGCTTTCGAACTGCTAGTTTGGCAGGAGCTGGGCCAAGCGAATGGAACTCACTCTGTTGCGTAGATTTGATTTTATGACTGCTGGTCTTCTGACCTTGCAGCACAGAAGCTTCTGCGGTTTAACCCGCAGCGCCACCACGTCCCTACATATACATATATACATATGCGTATACGTATACATATACATGTATACATAGATAGATGCATATATGTATACATGTACATTTGTGTGTGTGTGTGTGTTTCAAACAAGAAGGTGATATATATAGCATTCAAAATAAATAGTGTCAGCTCTGGAGAACTATGTTGTTAAAATATGCATGAATCAGTTGACGAATTTTGCAATAAAATTGGCAAGACACTATATTTACTTTCATTGCCTATAAAAGGTACAACAGAAGATATTACGTGATGCTCTCTTTAGTTTTCTATCTCTGTTGTTTTTGCGGACCAGTTTGAATACAGCACGAGAACATAAATAGTATTTTAGGTAAATATTAGGGTGTAGTAATAAAATTTATGTCCCAAACATGATTTGGATGCTTCGGGAGCTTGGATGATGTTTTCCTTTTGCTTTCTGTCATGCTGTCAGCATATGCATCATCCAGTGAGGATGAGTCAGAGATTCTCCAGTGCATATTGGGTGAGGAGTTGCAGGAGCCAGTAGACCTTGTGAACCCTCCAAGATCCAGGAGACCACCATTCCAAATGGCAGTGGGCTCTCAGGGCTCAGGAGGCTGAACCCCTAGATGAGGGCAATTCTGAGACATAAGAGAAATCTACTTATCTCATTCACACAAGTGCTGCAGTTTGAAGAGAGGAGCTCGAAGACAGGGAACAAGTAGTGCTTGGTTGCAGGGTACAGTAGAAAGGGTTTCCTGGGGAGCAGGGAGTCTCTTTGGAGAATACCTCCTGGCAAGAAGAATGGGCCAAACATGGCAGCTATCAGATGGGGTTTAGGCATCCCCCCTGTAAAAAAAAATCTTCAGGTGGGGCTGTAAGCCTTGAGAGACAACATATTTTCTGGGTTTTGATCCTGCATGCCTTGTACCCTGCCTTTGCCACTGATTCCTTGCTGTGTGTGATCATTTGGACTTCCTCACTGCATTCTGGGACTTTCCCTATTTGCTGTCATGACTCTTGGACTACCTTGATTTGGATTGTTTTGGACTCGGACCTCAGAGTCCCTGAACCTAGCTAGCCATATAACCACCCCAAGCCTCTGAACATTCCCAATATTCAGTCAGTGACCTGATCATTAGGGGAAAGTAGCTTTCTTAAAGAAACACAAACCAAATAGGGGAATAGAAATGAATCAGCCTGTCCCGTTCAATATTAGTCAGCAGCAGTGCTCCAGATTTTCAGGAGACTTTCCCAGCAATGGATCCAGTTGGCCCATTTCAAAAATTGCATTCAAAGCCCATTCCTTGATTTTGAGCTTCAGTTTTTGTGTTTAAGTGATCCCCTGTCAAAGAAGATATATTTGTATGTACAAACCTGGTCAGTCCCTGAATGGGCTCTGAAGCCATAAATGTGTCTGAAAATAAAACAGAATTCTGCAGAAAAAAAAACAAGGGAATGCAATGGTAGTGTTCAGATCAGTGTTGCTTGCTTTATAATGAAGATGGAACAATTCATACTGTTTTATTTGTTGAGCCAAAAGCTTGTAACCAAGGTTCCCTGTTGCAACCTACATATTTGGTTTGTAATTCCAAAAGTTCCTGAAAAGTAACTGGAATAGTTGTTTCTGTCCATCCCAGTTCTATGGCCTGCCTCTGCTGTGCAGCATGCCAGGAGTTCTTCACCATATGTTTGTGCTTGTAGAGATCATCCACAAAGGTGCATTTCAGGGTTGTATACACAGATAAAATAATATAGCAAAACAGCAAAACATAGTAAGACATCCGTCCATAATATTAAGAATAATGAAACAACAACCCCGAAACAACAATATTGCAAGGGTGCCAATATTTTTGGCCATGGCTGTATCTGTTAAATATGGGCTCAGTATGTATGGTGTTCCCAATATTGCTGTCTTTTGTAGCTCTGTTGGTGTTATTTCTGAGATCTGCAACTGCTTATAGTACTGTGTGAAATTTCTTGATAGCATTCCTAAAGCCCTGATGACTACGAGGACCACTGAAGTGTGTTTTTTCCAGAGGTGAGATGTTTCAATTACCAGGTCTCTGTATTTTGTTAGTTTTTTTCAATTCTTTAGTTTCATCTCTGGGATCCCCTGGAATTGTAATGTCAATGATTCAGATGTTTCTTTGTTCTATCACTACTATGTTCAAGGTGTCTATCAGCTTGGATCCAGAAACCCCACAAGATCTCGACTTCCTCATTTTCTGACACCTTCTCTACCTGATGTTCCCACGCGTTTTTGGAGGCTGGCAAGTTATGTTTTTGCATAATGACCAGTGCTGTAACTTGCCACTCTACCATGTCGAACTTTGTAATCTGTATTATTATTATTATTATTATTATTATTATTATTATTATTATTATTATTATTATTATTATTATTATTATTATTATTATTATTATTATTATTATTATTATTATTATTATTATTATTGACTGGAAAGAAATGGGTCGGAAAAGCTGTTTGATCTCTTGCTCAAATGATACATGTTGAAGGGGGCAAAATAAATTTCTGGGCTGCACTCATGAAACCTCTGGCAATTGCGATAGGAGGAGAGTAGATGCTTCCTTGGAGCTGAGTGGAAACAGTTAATGAAATGGCTGGACTTGATCTCATCTTCTAATTTATTTGTCGTTTCCAAAACTGTTGTTGTGAAGAGCCTGAAATTTTATGGCACCTGATAAAGATCAGAACAGGGGAAGGTGGAGGGATTTTGCAGCTGTTCTGTTGTCACTTCCAGAATTTTCTTGCGCAATACAGTCAGTGAGGCATACGGTTGGAATAGATCAGACCATAAAAATAAAGCCAGGTTCTTGCAAGAAAAGTCGGCAACAATAATCTCAAGCTGATGATATTAATCATCTCGTGGCAGACAAATATCTGGAAGAGAACTACATCAGCAGCGAACCGGATGCTTCTCTGTGGATTTAGCAGAGCTCAGAAATTTCATGCTTTTGAACTGCTATTCCCAGTGGCCAAGCAAGCTGGGAGATATTGGAAGTTTTATTTTTTATTTTTAAAAGTAACCTTTCCAAGTGGTGAGATGGAAGGCCACGTCTTCACAAGTGGATGGGTACTAGCTTGGCTGATCCAATGCCAGGTCTGCTAATAATAAGTTCCACCTGATCTGTGACCTCATTGAGGAAGAGAATGCAGACCTGGCATGTATCGTGGAGACCTCGGCGGCCGTTCTAGGAGGGGTGGCTCTCTCTCAGATGTGCCCCCCAGGTTATACCATGCAGCATCAGGGCAGATCGGAGGGGTGGGGGCTGCAATCATTTATAAAGAATCTATAAATGCCAGTAGGACCACCTTGCTTTGAGCTTGGGGCTAGAGTGTTTGCATCTGACTGTGGAGCATAGGGATAGATTTGGGATGACGCTGGTGTATTGTTCTCCTTGCAACCCAGCAGTGTCCTAGCCAGGGCTGTCTGAGTTCATTTAGGTTGCCCAGTCTATTGTTAGCGGACATCCATGTCATATCACGCCGGTTCTGAAAAATTTACACTGGCTGCCGGTTGCTGCTCGGGCCCAATTCAAAGTGCTTACTTTGACATATAAAGCCCTAAACGGCTTAGGACCTGGTTACCTAAAGGACCGCCTTCTTCCATATGTGCCTGCCCGTCCTCTAAGATCAGGCCAGGAGGCCCTTCTGAAGGTGCCATCCCTGAAAGAGGTGAAGGGGATGGCATGTCGGAATAGGGCCTTCTCGGTTGTTGCCCCCCAACTTTGGAACACCCTCCCTAGAGAGATCCGCCTGGCTCCGACACTCTTGGCCTTTCGGCGCCAGGCAAAGACCTTTCTGTTCGCCCAGCATTTTAATTAATTAATTTTAATGTTTTAATTGTTTTAAGAAATATTTTAATATATGGTATTTTATACTGTTTCTTAAAATGTTTTTAATGTTTTTAGGTTTTAATGTTGTACGCCGCCCAGAAGCCACTGGCAATGGTGCGGCTAAAAAATATTGTAAATAAATAAATAAATAAATAAATAAATAAATAAATAAATAAATAAATAAATAAATAAATAAATAAATAAATAAATATTAGGACTGTCTGGTCTAGCCCTGGAGTTCATGGATGCCATGACAGCCATGAACCTATCCCAACATATCACCTGCCCTACATATTCAGCTGGCCGCACTCTGGACCTGGTGTTCTCGACTGCAAAGGTGGATAGTGATCAGAGGTTGGGGACTGTGAGCCCCCGCCCTCTGTCATGGACAGATCACTTCCTGCTGAGATTCAATCTGTCTACTTGCTCTCTGCAGGGAGAACGGATCCACTCTCACAGGCTTCTTGACCCACAGCAGTTCCAAGAGGCTCCGGGAGGGTTTCCGGCCAACCTGATTGATGATCTTGTCGAAGTCCAATCGATAGATGGTATCTGGAGATGACCTGGTGGCAGACATTATCACTCCCAAATGCTCTCTCCACTCCACAACTTACTCTGCCTCTTGGTATATTGAAGGGCTGCAAGCTATGACATTATCAAGGAGACGGCTAGGGAGCAGGTGTATAAGAGATCAGTCATCACAAAATAGGGTTGCAGTTAAGACTATGGCCAATAAATATGCTAATGCCCTTAAAAGGGCAAGAAAGACCTTTAACATCTGGAGGATTGGTGAGGCTGTGAACTGACAAGTGGAATTGTTCCAGGCGGTCTGCCACCTTACCAGTTCTGGCCCTTCAAGGCCTCACTATTGATCAGTTTGCAGCCTTTTTAAGAGCAAAATTGAGGCCATTCATGCCAACCTTGACTCCACCAGCAGCCTAGGTGATCTGGGGGTGACTACCACTGCCCCATCTTCCACAGCCCAGTTGGTTTAGTTTCACCCTGTAGTAAAGGAGGAAGCCTCCAGGGCGATAGCTAGCTGTAGGTTTGTCACCTCCTTGCTGGATCCTTGCCCAGCATGGCTGATTGGAGCCATGAAGGGGGCTTTGATTGAACATTATCTATTCATTGCTGAGGAAGGGAATGCTTACCTCCTGTTTAAAAGAAACCATAATCCAACCCATCATCAAATGCCCCCAGTTAGCGTCAGACAACTTTAACAATTTACATCTGATTGCTGACATACCATTCCTGGGCAAGGTGATTGTGACGTGGCAGGCCACTCTGATGTCACCCCCAACTCAGGCCTCTCAGAATGCCCACCACACCACATCACACTCGCTGCCACCAATTGTAGTCTATTTAAGAAGGACAAAACAGGTTTATTGAAATAACAAAATAAAATATGATAATCACAAGTAGCTAATCAAAATGTCAACCACTGTTTCTTATTTAATCAATCACAGACTTTCCCTCACTGAACACTACGGCACGCAGGCCTCTAAACACGCTCTTTCTCTCTCACACTCCAGATCTGATCTTTTACACTCTCTTCACACCCCTTTTACTTCCAGCTCCTCCCTCTTCAGCCCCACCCTCCATCACCCCATTGGCTGATGATTCACTGCCCAGCTGTGACGGACAGGTGAGGTCAGGGCTGCCTGTTACAGTGATCAAGAGGGTAGCAAATCTGCTGTAGTCTTACCTTGGTGGGGTGGGATTGCCTTGACTCATTCCAGTCTGGATTCAGACTGTGACAGGGTACTGAAACAGCACTAGACATGCTGCAGGACAACCTTTTAAGGGATCTCTCAGTGGCTTTTGACCACGATATCCTTCTGGACAAGCTCTCTGAGGGAGCTATTGAGCTTGCTTTGATCCTTCCTTGAAGACTGTGTCCAGAGATTTCAGTTAGGGGAGGAAGTGTCAACACCCTGGACCCTAGGGTATGGGATTCTTCAGGGATTGGCACTATTCCCGATGCTGTTTAACATCTATGTTAAGCTGTCGAGGGAGGTCATCAGAAGACTTGGAGTAAGGTCTCATTAGTATGCTGATGACATGTAACTGTATCTCTCTGTTCCCGTCTCTGCAGTGGATGCTGTCCAGACACTTGAGCCTTGATGGGTTTCAGTACTGGAACGGGCCAGGGGCTAGCGGGCTCAGACTGAAACCGGACAAAACAGATTTTGCTCCTGGGTAGTATCTCTGTTAGGTTAGAGGGGATGGCCCCTAGGCTGGATAGTATTCCCCTTCAGTTTAGGGAACCCTAGAAGCCTATTATATCAGGGCATTAGAATCTGAAGAAGCTGCCTTTTATTGCAATCTGGACAAAATTACTGATAGTGTTAGACTAAAATATTGACCAAAAGGTTCTAGACTATTCACCATTCTGTACCTTGTTTGAGACTTATATTTTAGATTCTTTAACTTCCAGTTTCATTTTTTTCCAGCTTCATGTGAAACATGGCCAAAGCTGTGCACCCCAGCAGTAAAGGCATACAGAGGGAATTCTTGGTAGTGATTCCACATGTGTGGAAGAAGCATTTATTGAAAAATGACCAGTTCTTGCGTTGTAGCATCCCCTGCTACTTTCTTAAAAGTGTGTGATATTATTTAACTGGGAGTTTCACCATGAAGGAATTCTGTCGTGTTTACATCAGAGTTTCATATGCCATCTTGCAAGGTCGATTTTGATATTTGATTCTGGAAGCAAGGACAAAAGGAGCAAAATAGATAGAACAAGGCAATTAGCAAATTTACCTCCCACCCCTACTCCCCAATATTTGTCTGAATAATTCAAAGATCATATATACACAGGACACACACACTTGCTGTTTGACAGAGTCAGTTTTGAAATGTTGGCAAATTGCATATGGATGCATGTGGAACATTTTGGAGCTGGTCTTTTTGATATAGCAGCTGGGGCTGGTGCAGTCTACTTACTCACTTGCATGAATTGTCCCATTTCGTACCAGTGGCTCATCTCACTTTATTTCCCTTCTGTGCCTTTCAGCAGGAATTTTCATAAAGAAATATGACCTAATGCTGAATATATATGGAAATTTAGCTATAAGCAGAGTGCACTGCACCACACCGAAACAAACTTGGGGAAAGCACTGTGGAACATAAGGTTCCACGGGCTAAATCCAGCGTCAGTCCCAACGAGAGCAGACCCAGTGAAATCACTGGAATCTACATGATCTTTAACTATCATATCCCATTCTTTCCCATAGATTTATTTTAGCCCTTAGCTATACAGCACTTTGATGTTGGCTTTTAGCCCCTTAACTCTAAAACAAAGTATTCCATACATGTATGAAAGCATATGATTAGATTTTTGCTTTAGTTTATACGTACAGCTGGTTGCATGAGTGGTTACTTGAAATACCACCACATACATGCCATATGGTGTGGCAAACTGATGTGGCTCAGTCAAATGGAGGCTGAGCCACATAGGATGATATTTTCCATAGGCGTCATTCAAACTGACATTAATCAGGGAATGGAAATCAGAAATAACCCCACCACCACCACCATGGAGTAACCCAGCCAAAAAGGAACAATCACGTGAAAGACCTCAATAAAGCCAGCATACTATCCAAATCAATAAATAATGCAGATTTTTTTTTAAAAAAAATCAGCCATCAAGGCTAGGAATCCTACATGCAGTTAGTTTATTTTTGTTGAACTCAATGAGGTTGAAGCAGCATACCCATCGAGAGCATTAAAGTCCAAATTTTGGCATACCTGTTTTTGAGAAATCAAAATCCAGTAATCCATTTTTTAGGTAAGAGAAAGCTAGGTATAAAAACTAACTTTAGATCTTGCTCTCCCTTTTATAAATATTGGTCTTCTATCAGAATTTGACATGTTGAAATTCTGTTCCACTAAGAAATGTGTCCAAAACTAGTGTGGAACATGACTATTTCACTGCATTCATTGTACCAGAGAAGATGAAAAGTAAGTGATAGAAAGAAGAAGATCATCACCATCGTCATCGTCATCTTTACGTTTTAAAGATACAGTATTTATTGCTAAATATTTCATTCATTTTTCTTGGCATTTTGACAAATTGAAAACTGCTACAATACTCAGCCTCACTTTGTTCAATGAAAGAATGAATTAAGAAGTATAATTACTTGTTTTGACAACTTTATCATATCCAGATTTTCTGTGGAAATGACAAATGCATACAGACCTCATGCCAGACCCATTGACTTCTTTGTAGAAGCTAAAATGTCTCTTCTGATGATTGCTTACCTATCTTACATGCCATCTAATTTCCTGACTTAGTGTTGTGAAGTTGATTCCTCTCAGCTATTATTACATCATAAGAACCACTTGTCTGTCACATACTGTCTACATCCCAGCTGCAGCTTATATTTCATTCACTTTCAACTAATCTCCTAATCTGTATTTCATGTTGTAAGTGCTCTGGGTCATGTAATGGATGTAATGTTACATTTGACATCTTGCCAAATGACAGCTGAGCCACATGGTGTGAGGCCTTACATGGGCCTCATCCAAATTTCATTGCCAAGTCTTGCATGTTTGGGAAATACTCAACATTCTAAGATTTTGTTGTTTTGTTCCTATGATCTTCTTGTGGAACCTCTTTGGCATTCCCCAAGCGGTGTACAACCCTTCAGAAATTTCCTGGGCAAGGTGGTCCCTGGGAAGACAGTGTTGCACCCTCTGGCCCTGCAACCTTCTATCCAAGGCTAGAAAAAGTTACCATGTTGTACTCTGAGAATAATTACATGCCATGAATTCAATTCTGATTTACAGAGACCCTTTCCAGGGATTTCTCAGTATAGAGAACTCAGAAGTGGCTTACAATTCCCTTTGCGTCTGTGCAATTTGCTCAAAGGCTGCATAGAATGGGTTTTCTCCTGGGACGCACAGTGGGGAATCACATTCCAACCTCTGGTTTCACAGCCATATCCCCAGCTGAATAAGCTATCCTACAAGTCCCCAGAGCCTCAGCTAGCTGGATTAGAGATGCATGCATTTCCATAAATGTCCTCTATACTGAGAAATCCTTGGAAAGGGTCTCCAAAGGCTTTAAAAGCTAAGTATACATTTCCTGCATCCTCTAAACATTGGTCTATAGGGTGAAAAGACTGTTTGGAGTGGTCCAAGATGGATCTTATTGCAGAATTTTGAATTTCTGGAAAATTTCCTTTTTGCTTTGTTATTGAAGTACCAAGAAGAAAATAGCTACACATTCCCCAGAGTCCACCCGTTTCTCCTTAACTGCCATTAAAAGTCTCAGTAACTCACTCTGAGACATTTGCAAGAGACAGAATAAAGTTGCTTGAAATTACAGATATGCTTACTGCTTTCTTTACCGCACACATGCTAGTGACCAACTGAACAGATCAATACTAAACAACTGCTTCCAACAGGCTAAAGACAAGAAAAGGGCACTTAGCAGAGAGACGGGGGGCTCTCTTTGAAACCAAAGGCTAGAAGGAACTATTAATTAGTTTTAGCCAGGCATACAAACACCCTGGACTAGAAAAATCCCTGCCTGTCCCTCAAATTACAGACAGCATGCAAGGTTGCAAATAAAACTTCAGCAGATCCCACAATGGGCCTTTTGAATTGGCAGCATGGCTGCAGTGGGGTTTCATGAGCAGAAGTATCTTTTGCTCATGTGAAACAGATTTAGGATCCTAGCCAATAATAATGTTTACAACTGGCCAATCTGTGCTGTCATTTCTACTGTCCAGATTAATTTAGACAGTAGCTTAAAATTTAGAATCTGTTTCTCATTCTTATTCCATCAGTTTTCAATGATTCAACTGACAATGATCTAATGTTGGCATCACCATACATCAGACAGCTGTAGAAATCTCAGTTCAGGAGATAAAAATAATGAAATTAAACTAATTTTCTCACCAAGACAGGCTGTTGTTTATATGTGCTTGTGAAGACAAATTTTAATGAAGTCTACTGCAGATTTGAGTGTATAGATGCAAAAAGAACAGCCTTGACAGAAACGAATCAAAATTCCTATTCAGCAGAAAGTTTAAGACTCTATTCAATAGCAGAACCCAAGTGAGACAATCTTCTTCATTTTCTACCAGTTTTGGTCCAAAACGTAGTTTTTAAATTGCAAAATGGGACACAGAAAAGCCTATGATTGAGTGTATTTGCCCCAGATGTGCAACATAAATACGGATGCAATTAAAAGGAGACTCATAACAAGAAGTCGAACAGGACCAACTTTGAGACCAGGGGAGGCCTCTGTACAGAATCTCCACATCCCTCCAGTGCCTGCAGACGTTGTACAACCTGCACTCCTTATTCCACAACTAGCATTTTCCCCTCTGTCATATAGTAACTCCTGTGGCCCGCAGGGACATCACTTTGTTAGGCGAGCGGCCGGAGGGGGCTGACACTGGCTGCGTTGGGACTGGGGCCCGGCATGATGAGCACTGCGAAAAAACCTACGTGCTTGTGAAATATGTTACTTATGGCAACTCTATGAGAGTGACTTCCAAAATCTCCTGCCCTCAACAGCCCTGCTCAGCTCTTGCAAACTGAAGCCTGTGGCTTCCTTTGTGGATTGAAACCCTCTCATATTTTATCTTCCTCTTTTCTTGCTGCCTTGAACTTTTCCTAGCATTGTTGTCTTCTCCAGAGAGTCAGAAGTTACTGGCCAGGCAAAAGATGCTGAGATAAAAGAATCTTGTTGGCAATTTAAATATGCATAAATGAAATTGTGTAAATAGGGGCAACAAATTGCTACTAATTAACAAGGTGCTTGTTGGATCCCAGCCATGTGATGGACCCAAAATCAAGAAAGTGACTAGCATCTCATTCATTCATTCATTCATTCATTCATTCATTCATTCATTCATTCATTCATTCATTCATTCATTCATATATATATAACCCACCCATCTAGACCAATGGTCTACTCTGGACAGCATTACAAAATTTAAAAACAATAGAAGCAATAAACATGCAAAAATGTAAATATTAAGATACAGCAGGAGGGAAAGCCTACCTAAATAGCCATGTCTTAAGTTTATTTCTAAAGACACCCAGAGAGGGAGCCAGGCGGATCTCTATGGGCAAGTTGTTCCAGAGATGAGGGGCTACTGCTGAGAAGGCCCGGTTCCTCGTTCTTTCCTTCCGGACCTCCCTTAGCATTAGGCCCCTCAATCACCCAGCCTGGCTACAATGTCTCTGGCAGAACTGGGTGGGAGAAGGCGCTCTGCCAGATATCAAGGTCCTAAACCATTTAAGTAATTGTAAGAACTTTGAAATCAATGCGGAAACGAATGGGCAACCAATGCAAGGTGGCCAGCATGGTTGAAATATGTTGGTTCCTCTTCACCTCAGTTAGAAGTCTGGCCGCAGCATTTTGTAACATCTGAAGTTTCTGCGTCAATCACAGAAGGCAGCCCCATGTAGAGCACATTACAGTAGTCTAATCTTGAGACTACGAGCGCATGGACCAAAGTGGTGAGCATCCCCACATAAAGATAGGGACGCAACGGGGAAATCCGCAGAAGGTGGAAGTGTGCAAAACGTACCACTGACAACACCTGGGTCTCCATGGTGAGCGCCGGGTCCAGATGTACACCCAAGCTGCGAACCTCACTCTTGCTGATAAGAGTCATCCCCCCCCCCAAAAAGAGGGAGTTTCCCAGACCACTGATGTCTGGAGCACCCACCTAAAGGACCTCCATCTTAATAGCAAGTTGCCACTATGACTCAAGCTATTTTGATAATGCACAAATAAACCACTGAGTCATTATTATGTGAGTCCAATGAAAAAGAGTTTAACTCTCAGTCTTTGCAGTCTGGGATAAAATACAACTAATAGGCTGATCAAACAAGTTACATCCAGGCACATTTTGCAGTCTTTTACCATAGTAAGTGGGACCCTTTCAGACAGGTCATCACTGTGAATGTTGAGCAATTTTTAAATCTTTCCCCTATCGCCATACTATTCCTGGTATAAAAAGGTAAAGGTTCCCCTTGACAATTTTGTCCAGTTGTGTTCGACTCTAAGGGGCGGTGCTCATCCCTGTTTCCAAGCCACAGAGCCAGTGTTTTCTCCGAAGACACTCTTCCGTGGTCACATGGCCAGTGCGACTTAGACATGGAACGCTGTTACCTTCCCACCAAGGTGGTCCCTACTGATCTACTTGCATTTGCATGCTTTCGAACCGCTAGGTTGGCGGGAGCTGGGACAAGCGAAGGGAGCTCACTCCGTCGCGTGGATTCGATCTTACGACTGCTGGTCTTTTGACCCTGCAGCACAGGCTTCTGCAGTTTAGCCCACAGCGCCACCACGTCCCCCTATTCCTGGTATATAAAGCATCTAACATCTAGTTGCTCACTCTATTGTGCTGGAACTATTTGTCTCCCTTGGCATCTTCATGAAATACATCTATCTCTGTTATTAAAAGCACACAAAGAATGGCTTCATATAAGTGTTGGAAAAGAATCAAGTAAATATTTCTTGATCAAGGAAACAATCCTTGCCTTTGTAGTGTCTGAGATACTAAACATTAGTTTTTGGATACAATTTGCTTATAATGGAAACCAAAAATTGCTGGCACCTTATTTTGTTTCAAAGTGTGTTGAAAGCCCAATAAATGTCCACAGAGCAAACAGGACGGGGGGAGAAGATCTGAAAGGATTTGAAAACAAAAGATCTAAAGGAATTTGGTCAGGGAAAACCATGAAAATGTCACAATAACAAGCTGCAATGTTAGCAGCTAAAGGCCTGCAGTTAATTGAAGATGTGGTTTTCCATTCAACATGGGGAATCCAATGATTGGATTAATATAGGCTGTATATTTGGGGAGGAATGCTGTGGTGGAGCTTCCTCTCTACCCCCTTCCTTGACAAACATCATGTTGTCTGAATGAAGATTTACTTCTCATCTATCTTATTAACTATAATTATAACTACATGATGTCAAGTCAATTCTGAGATGGTGACTCTTCCCAGGGTTTTGTAGGCATAGAGTACTCAGAGGTGGTTTGCCATTCCCTTCCTCAGGGGATGCCCTGGGGCTTTGCAGGTTGCCCAAGGCCCAGGAATGAAGAGAGCTCTGGGGTTGCTGGCCACAGTTTTAAAATCCTTGGCAGACTGAAAATGACATCGCAACACCTGTGGTACACCAGAGAAGCTCTTCATCCCCATTGGCCAGTTTAAAATTCAGGATGGTTGCAGTTCACCGCAAGGTGGTGAGACCCCAGAGGAAGGAGTGCTGCCAAGATGGTGCCCATCATGCCATCTTGCCCTAGAGCCTCCCCACCATGCTAACTGGCCCTAGAGCCTCCCCAACCAACAAAACACCCCCCTTACAGTGAGTTCAGGGACCAGGGCTCCTGTTTTTAAAGGAGCCCCAACACACTTTCCCTTCTCTTCTAGATACACACCTTAATATGATGAAGGGTGGTTGAGTGTGTGAGAGAACCTGAAAGCAATGTGTCAAGAGAGCCTAGATTCCATCACGAGACTGGACTCCTGGGAGGGTCAACTAAAGCTGAATGATCATTACCGAGACATCTGATTAAGATGCTCCCAGTCTCTTCAAGATTAACAGTAACTTCAGGAGAAGAGAATGGACAATTCCAATGGTGATGGGGGTGAGGAAACTCTTGAAGGACAGCTTCTGGGCAGCAGCACTGGCTGAAGGTGGCACTGGCAGAGGATCTTTCACAGAGAACAGCAATGATACTCAAGCCAACCTTTGTCAGTAATGCATAGAAGGCAATGGTAAACCATGTCTGAATATTTCTTAACTTGGAAGTCCTATAATGAGATAATCCAAAATGAAACAAGATATGGTAGGGGAAGATGAAACTCCCAGGTTGGAAGGTACTGGGTAGGAATAGTGATGTCACTGATGAAACAACTAGTTCAAAGCCGAAAGGATGTCTAAAAAGAAGAGGCATCAAGTATCATATCACAAATATGCATTTACTACTGGAATGTACCAAATAATTTCAGAAGATCTGTCTTTATAGACTAGAACAAAGTATTTGACTGTATGGGCCATGAAACACTATGGATTGTTCTAAAAGAAATGAATATGCCTCAGCACTTGATTGTCCTGGTATGTAACCTGTATTGCAGACAAGAAGCTATTATTAGGACAGAATATGGGGAGACGGAATGGTTTCCCATTGTCAAAAGCAACACACAAGAGTGTGTTCTATCTTTCTGTCAGTTCAATATGCACACATAACATGTCATATGGAAAGCAGTCCAGCTTCATACTCACAAAGTACACCCAAAAGGCTTAGGGAAGACGGATGATACATGCTTCCTCAACTTATCCTATCGCTTCTTTGAGCATTTTTATGGTGGCCATTATTTCTATCACTCCATCTTCAACCCAGAATGAATAGCATGATGTATTGCTATAGTTCCGATGTCAAAGATGGCAGGTAGATGATAGCTGGGATCGGACACAACATGGCTACAGAATATATCTAATAGCTATGAAGGAGAGGATAGGCAAGGAAAGGGCCAAAGTAAGAAGACCACCATAGAAACAGCAAAGGGAAGCCAGCACGGACAAAGCTTTTCAGAGTGAAGAGACATGAAGAGGTACACAGACTGAGAGACAATGTCCTCTCCCAGGATGGCATATCGTGTTTCCAGTGTATGGGATGACATTCTATCTTTACTAAGTCAGAATCAATGTTCTTGAATAACTGCCAATAAGGGAAGAGTAGACATTTTATTGCAAAAGTCCCAGTTGTCTTCCAAAACTGTGTTCCAACTCCTGTTATAGACTTTGCACTCCTCTCAGCATTCCAAACAGAACATTTAACCATTTGGGAGATTTATCCATTTGGGGGATTTCAAAGCACTTGAAATATTCATGCCTGAAAAAATATAGGTGCAGCAGATTTTATACAATCCAAATTGAAATCATTATCTGTTTGTGCTTGAGTATTGTATGAAGTTTGGCCACCAAGCTATGCCAAGTGAACTACAGTGGGGCCTCGACTTACGAATGTCCCTACTTATGAAAATTTGGAGTTACGAAAAGCTCCGGCCGCAAAATTTTGGTTCAACTTGCGGCCGGAGCTTTGACCTATGAAAGGAAAAGGCAGGGGGAAAGGATGGGAAACTCAAACCGTTGGTGGTGAAGAGGCTGCTTCTTCACCCCAATAGTTAGGAAAAGGGAGGATCAGCCTCCCGGGCTTCCAAAACCGCCCGGACCACCATGATGGTGCTTTGGAAGCCCAGGAAGCCGGCACCCGGCACAGTGGTCAGGGCAGCTTTGGAAGCCCGGGAAGCTGGCACCCAGCGTGGAGGTTGAGGCAACTTTTGGCTTCCTGGGCTTCCAAAGCTGCCCCCACTGCCCTCTGACTCCCATCCCCACTGCCTCCACCGCTGCAGGAGCGGGGGCGGCTTTGGAAGCCCGGGAAGCCTTTGCAGCAAATTTTTGGATTTGTTTTCCCTTTGGCTGGAATGGATTAAATGGTTTTCAATGCATTCCTATGAGAAATTGTGCTTCAACTTACGAAATTTTTGAGTCACGGCCACCATTCCAATACGGATTAATTTCGTAAGTCGAGGCATCACTGTAGTTAGTTTAACAACCCCAGAGGGATACAGACCCTCCTTTATCTCATCATTGTAGCAATACTACATGCAAGAAGGATCTTGGAATCATTGTAGATCACAAGTTGAATATGAGACAACAGTGTGATGTGGCTACAAAAAAGGCAGATGCAATTTTAGAATGCATTAATGAAGGATGGTCTCCTGATCCTGCGAGGTACCAACTCCCCTCTATTCAACACTGGTTGGGCCTCAACTTGAGTTTTGCGTCCAATTCTGGACACTGCATTTCAGGAAGGATGCTGACAAATTGGAACAAGTTCAAAGGAGGGTGACAAGGATGATCAGGAAGCTGGAAACCAAGCCTTCTGAGGAAAAGCTGAAAGAATTGGTCATGTTTAGCCTTGAGAAAAGAAGACTGAGAGGAGATATGACAGCCCTTTTCAAATACTTGAAAGCCTGTCATACAGAGGAGGGGCACGATCTGTTCTCAGTCAAGCCAGAGTGCAGGATACACAACAATGGGCTCAAGTTAAAGGAAGCTAGATTTTGGTTGAATATCAGAAAAAACTTCCTAACTGTTAGAGCAGCAAGACAGTGGAACCAATTACTTTTAGAGGTGATGAAGTGCTCCAACACTGGAGGCATTCAAGGTAAATTTAGATAAGCCCCTGACAGATATCTTTTGATTTACATTGATTTGCATTGAGCAGGGGGTTGAACTCGATGGCCTTATAGGTCCCTTCCAACTTCATGATTGTTTGATTCTATGATCACACATGAGCCAGGAAACCGGCAAAAGTATCCTTCTCTCTCTGTAAAAGGGCAAGATGTTTTGGGCCCCTTTCAACAAGAAAAGCCAGCGACAATGATTTTTATGTGTGCAAAAGCAAAATGGTTAAAATGCCACCTAACAGAAGTAGGGGTTTAATACAAATGAAGCAAATTGTGTAAAATGAAAATGGTTGCTACTTTGTTCTGTACGGATTTTGAAGCATTAAGTGACTGATTGTCTAGGAGAAAATAAACGGGCTGGTTTATATTTTGATGTTTCTCAGTCTGTTTTTCATAATTCTTTCACCTAACGTTTTTAATATAATGTTATTAATTCTTCTTTAATATTTGAATAATTTACTGTTTTTGGCTTTTAATTTTGTTTTTAAATTATGTAAACTGCCTTGGATCCTATTTTTAGTAGAAAGGCAGGGCAAAAAGAATTTAAAGAGATAAAAAAATAAACAAATTAAGATGATCAGAAGAGGTGCTCTTGTTTTTTTTTTAAACAACCAGCCAGCCATTCTATGTTTGGTAAAGGTGGTTTCCTTATCAAAGGTAACAGTCCCTAGTTCTTTACAGTGGCAATTCTCATAAAATACAGATGAAGAAGGAAAACAACAGCAACAATGGTTTTTGTCTCTGCCTCACTTAGAAATGATGAATCTTATGGGGCTTGGAAATTTCTCACTGAGGTGTCTTACCAATTCAAGACCATGTAAATCAACAAGAACAAAGAATTTAATGATTATTCTTGACATCGCTAGTACCTGAACCAAATCTTGGGATTTCCCCTTAAGAGATGGGCTGTTTAGATTTCCACTATTAATGTTAAACTTTCAGGCACTTTGTGTCCTGAAGAACAGACAGGCCAACACAAGAAACTGGGCAAAGGAACAGAAGGAGGGAAATTAGCTATTTTGCAAGAGCTGGAAAGGTGAGCTGTGCTCCCCTTCCCCCCAGATGAAGAATGAAGATTAATTAAATAGGTATTTCTCAACCTCAAGTTGTATGAAGCAAGTTCTTTATTCTGTATATTCCGAAGTCTATTCCTTCTGTGGGGTTTTATGAACAAGAGGAATGAGTGGTTTGATTTCCATCCGGACCCAATTCTGTTACATAGCACAGATGACCAATACCAGACATTTGATGCAAGCAGGATTAACAGAGATTGGTGTGTGCGTGCAAGTGTGCATGTGTGCAATCACATGCAAGTTCTATTGCACAACTGAGGACATATAACCTAATATAACCCATTGTAATGCATATCATCTGTTTTATTTCGGCTCAACATGCAAAGGTATTCAAGGGCTTGTGAATAGGTGAATACTGGCTAATGTTTGCATCGGCTCATTAACAACCTCTTCATTTGTAGCTTTCAATTACTAGTCATTTCTGGAATGATTACAGCAATAGCTGTCTCTAGTAAGTGAGTTATTGACTCTTCCAGTCTTTGAAGAAAAATAGGTACGTGAAGGCCAATTATACAAAGCTTTTCTACGACTGGTACTGATATTCCTAGGGTCCTCAAATGGTCCATGTTGTTTTTTTGCATCAGAATCAGTGTTAAAAGCATTTCATGTATTGCCAGTGTTATTTCTCAAGGCCATGAGATGCACTTAAGGTCACAGTTGGTGTAGGGTGTTCTTTACTTTTCCTAAGCGAATCACAGGAAAGTCCTACTGCCCTGGGTAGTATTGCATGTCTTTTATTACTGAGGCTGATTCACTCTTTTTATATACATTTCACACTTGTTCAATGACATTAACACACATGGAAACAGCAAATCAGTTTGATGTGGTGCTGGCTGACATGATTGTCTTTGCAAGGCAAAATCCTGTTGTGTAAAGTAAAACTGGTGTAAACTAAATCTAGTGCTGGAGACAGGGCCGGACTGGGACCAAAAATCGGCCCTGGCATTTAGAGCACACAGGCCCACCTGTTGTGGGCTCCATTCACGATATTGTGGCGCGCTGAAAGGGCGTTGCTGGTATAGTGGTATTGGTACATGCTTACGAGTTCTCCCTATCCCAATCATTGCCCTGGCTGTATAAATAACAAGGAGCATCAGGAAATCTAAACCTATAAAATCATCACGTTTAACAAAAAGTGTAATTAAAATTTAATGTTTAAATTTGTCAGTGCCAGTGCTCTCTAAACAAAAAATACCAACAGTACAATGTGAGATCTTATAGCTATTTTAATGTATTGAAACATTAGATCATTAAACATAACTGCAACAAAACGTTCAATGTGAACAAGACATAAGTAGCAGATCCTCCTACATCAACACTTCCACCAGGAACAAAAGGCTCGGCTCAAGAACTTTCCACCTCGTTTATGATTTGAACATTTTAAATTTGAACCCTACTAATACTGGAAAGACTTAGGAATGATACGTTATCAAGGAATAAGAAGACTTTGCAGGGCTTCACTACTCTCTGCAACTCTGTTGATGATGGCATCCACATCAAGACTCATGAGGATTTCTTTTTCTGTAACCATTAACATGAATGAATCCAAATGGTCCTGGGATACAGTATTCCTCAGTCGATTCTTGATGAACCTCAAGGTGGAGAAGCTTCTCTCACAAGCAACTTGAGTAAATGATAGAGTCAGTAGGAATTTGTAGGCTAGACCTATCACATTATAGGCATCTGTTAATAAATTGTAGCACCGTAGAATTTGATAGCAACAAATGGCACAGTTCTTACATGTTGCACATGGCTTATTTAACAGCTCCATTTCATCAAATTGTTGACTTAGATCTTCCATGGGCGTTTCTCTTGATACCCTTACAGTGTATTCTTCTAGAGCTGATGTCTTCAATTTGTCCCAATGCAAAGCTAGACTAGTTAATTCACACCGCAAATTTTCAGCTGTGGCATTCTCATTAAATTTGATCAAGACTTTACTTAAATCTTCCATTGCAGATATATGAAGCCCTTGTTCTCTTATGTTTGAAAAGTTCCTAGGGTCTAGGCATGCATAGTCGGCATACAGTGTTTCACTAGCAAGAAAAGGTCGAGTTATGCTCTCCGTGATTACATCAAGGATCACATTGTGTACTTGTTTTGTTTTTTATTTTCCCGGAACATATTAATCAGTTTTCAATGTATTCCTATGGGAAATGGTGCCTTGACCTACAAACTTTTCGACTTGCGAACACCGTTCCAATATGGGTTAAGTTTGTAAGCCGAGGTACCACTGTATCATTTTCTTGAATAAGTGAATGACATGTTTGAATAAAAAAAGGTTCCAGACCACATGGATACTCTCCAGGAACCCTGGAAAATATGGTTGTGGGGCCAATTCAGTATTATAATATAAATCTACATTATAAAGCTACTCCTAGCAGAAAAAGAGGCATCCTAAGAACCACCTAGTATCAGCACTACTTCTTATTCCTATATAAGTTTGAAGAGCAAATGAACTCTCTACCTCAATTCCCTTTTCTGCTTTCTGATTCAGAAAGGTTTGACACATGTTAGCATGACACTTCCTTGACTTTTTAAGAATGTGTAAATAGAAAGTTATATATAAGTATACAAGCTAGGTGACACATGTAGCCCAAAATAATCATCCTCTGCCACACATCTATCTTCTTTTATACAGAGAATGCTGACATTTGATCACAACTACAGAATGCCCTCTTGATGAAAAACTTAGCTACTTTATCAATTCATGAATACTTTTTATTTCCTCGGGCTTTTAAACAGCACAAACTTCAAAGTTTGGAACTGATGCATTTTGTCTTCTTATCCTGCCCTATGTTGGTGTTTAATTAATTTTTTTACATAATATTTGTATATTTCAATTCTGCAAGCCATCTGAGAGAAACTGTTGAGAGGGCCACTAAAGCATGGAGTATAAATTTTTAAAATGCAATCCATAAAATAAATATTCTTGATTTCCTGAATCTATTCCTCACATACTTCTTGTGTAACAGTATCAACATGCCATGTTTCTATGAGTTGATCCGGCTTCTTTCACTTAATACATTTAACACTGTGGACATGAGAACTGACAATGGAACACTGTGTTTAAAGGGGACGAGTCTACAGCATTTCACCCGTGAGAATTGTCTGAACACCACTTCCAACTAAGAACTCTATAAAAGAATGGCACAGTGTACTCTGATGACAAAGTCATCAATAACAGGGCTTGAAGAAATCCATAAAACAAAACCACATTTGAGAAAATGATGCACTACATATGGTATATACTGTATTATATGATGGGTGCTGAAGAATTAAATAATATGTTATGCCATGATTGAAGGTAAACTCTTGGGGAGCCAGGGACTAACTATTTGTTTCTTTTTTTTCTGTTAAAACAGTAAAAATTATCATAAAATCAAATTCTTGCATAGTCAAAACTCGACAAGATGTAGTCACCAAGACTACAAAAATTTGTCTTCCTCTTTCATTGTCCCAAGAACATTTTCACTTTCTTACCCTGTACCAACAGGACACATAAATGGTATTTACATAATGAGAGAGAGGCCTCTCTCTTTGATTTCATCAAAACCTTTTCCTAGTTCCTTTGGCCAAAATAAATCCGTAAATTAAAAGATTTTACACACACACCCTGAGAAAAGACTTCAATTCCACAGGAAAGCTTCAACAATTCTTCCAACTGATCATCTGTCCGATTCCACACTTCCAATAATCGCAAAGCAATCAGTGACAACAATTACAGTACAAGAGGTTCTTGGAATGGAATGAAGAATGATGCTCCCAACCAAACTCCGTTTATTGCGATGGTGGTATTTTAAAAAGTCTTGCTATTATGTCTAGATAGTACTGTATACTTCTTTTTAATATTGTTAAAACAGTGGCACACTGAATAGAATCAGCCAAAGCATTCTGTCACTATCATGGATGATGGGACTAAGCATCCTCCCTCACTCCATTAGCATTTCTGGACAGGAAGAAAGGATTTTCCTTGAGGCTGGGAGGGAGGTGGCAAGGAAGGAAAACGCATTAAGGGAAGCGAAGGAGAATTCACATGCACACACAAAAAGGAAAGCTGCAAAAGCTTTCCTTTCTTGATAGCGAGTCCTACAGTTACTTTCGAGTAAAGATGCAAAAGGGGAAGGCTGCAGACAGATCTATTGGCCACCAATTTTTAATCTTCCCTTTGCATGGATCCCAACAGCTTCGGGAGTCTTTTTTTTTAAAAAAGCCGGATAGAGGCGACTAATAGGCTTTAAAAATAAGATTATAGAGATGGGAGGGGGGCTGGCAGGAACGGGGAGAGGGAAGGGAAAGAAAACGAGAGAGAGGAGGGGGTGGGCTAACTTCTGAGGTATGGAAGGTGGGGGGGAGCAAAAGGGAGCTCTCCTCTCCTCCCCCCCAAAACACACCCCCAAGGCGACGCCCTAAAAGTAGCGACGAAGCGGGGAGGGCGACCCACATCTCGGGGTTGTGTAAGAAATGGGAAATCCGAGAGGGATGGGCACTTACACGGGCACTCACACACACACACTCACACACGCACACGCCCGATCTGTACGAAGCACGTGTTGCCCACCCGTTAGGGTGGGGTCCGCAGGAGAGAAAGGAGGGCAGCGGCTGAGGGAGGGAAGAAGGGAGGGATGGGATGGCAGGCGGGCGTGGGAAAAAAGGAAGCGGCGGCGCCCCCCACCCCACCCCCAGGCAGGCTGACTCACGGGAGCTGCCGGTCTGCGGCGGTCCCGGTTCCGACTCGATGTAACTGAGCAAGACGGGCAAAGGGAGCCCGCCCGGGCCGGCCGGGCCAGCAACGCTCCAGGCGCTCTGGGGCGGCCAGCCGGTCGCGGCGGCGGCGGCGGCGCCTCTTCCTCCTCGGCCGGGGTAGAGAAGGAAGAAAGGGGGCGAGTCAGGGGGTGCCTCTTCTCCTTCCTCCTCCTCCTCCTCTTGCTCCGGCTCCCCTCCACCGCCGCCGTCGCCCTCCGGCCGCTCCCCCTCAGCGGCTGGTGGGGAGCTCCGCTCCATCTTCTCTGGAGGCAGGGCCGGACCGGGACCAAAAATCGGCCCTGGCTGAGGCAGAAACCGGCCTTCTGACCATCGGCCCTTCTGGCATTTGCCAGAATTTCCAGATGACCAGTCCGGCCCTGGCTGGAGACATTTAAACTCACAGAGAGTTTCTTATCCCCCTCTTTCAGCTTTGACGGTTCCCTGGGGCTCCCTTTTTGCCCTGGGGAAGCCTTTGGAAGCCTTGGGATGGGGGAGTAAAAAAAATGGTACCAGATTACTGGCAGTGGTCATAATCCCTCTGGCCATGATCTGGTAGCAATTTTTGAGTATTAAAATCTTCCCATTCCCTACCACCGTACATACAATGGATTGGAAAATTGAGAATGTTTGATTGGTCACCTTATGTAAAAAGTGGGTGGAGAAACCAGTTAGATTGTGTCCATTCTGTACTCAGGACCTGCCTTTATTAATAAATCTAATTTTTTTGTGTTGGCTAAGGGTACCTCTTCTCTTTCCGACATGGAGCAATCAGCACTGAACAGACATCAAGTGGAAAATCTGCTGAAAAGCCAATCAGAAAGCCACAAACATTTTCTTTTCCTTAAAAACATGACTATGGACTAGAACAACTAGTGTCTGCACGCTGACAAAACACGTTTGTATTTCAATAAGAAATAACCAGATGTCCCCTTCCAGTGACTAAGCAGTCCCTTTTACTTTTTGCCAAAGTGACTTAGAGGATGTGGCAGGAAAGGCGTTTGGTGTTTTTGGTGGGATGGGTTTGTGGAATGATTTTACAGTGGACACAGACCAATAAAATTTGATACAAACTGAATAAAATATTTGAAAGGAATAAAAATAGAACCAGGGAGATGAAAAGGAAGCTGTTAGCTTACCATATGTGTCCTAATTTGCATCACAAGGAAAAGAAATGTAGCTACTTTTATAACTACAGTACCATAAATGGAGTAATTACCAGAAAAATAGCAAAATTTTCAGCAGATCTTTCAGTGCGAGTTCTTCATAAAGCTTGTTTCTGGGCTCCATATGAAAACTGCAGTGGAAAAGGACAGGAGCAACAGATTCTACCCCTGCAAGGATAAAGTTATTATTTTTTTAGTAGAAACATATCAAATCAGCCAAATTGTTTAAATCTGTTCACTTATCAAAGTTGTTACTTAGCAAAATGTTATCAAATGAGCAAATAGGAGACTTGAGGGCAAAACTAAAATGGGTAACTTAAATGCTCACTTCTGATTTGTAAATGATTAATCTCTACAAATGAGAATCACTGACAATTCCATAATCTGAGACGTTATTAAATATGAAATACATAATATGAAACATCTCCATCATTATAGGGGAACAAAATGTTATGTAGTCCACCTGTCTATCTAGAGATTGGGCCCATTGGCTGAATCACCCCACAACTTGAGCTTTTCAAGTACAACACGCATGTCACAGGCAAGTTCATCTTGAGCTGGTCAATGCCTAGGTGGGAAAAAATCATGGAAAACCTGTGCATCTTAAATCTTATGAAGAAATAACAACACAATTAGAAGTTGAAAACATAGCTTTTTTTGGGCTATAATCCTCAGTATCACAGATGCTGGGTGTGTCATCCTGGGATCTGTACTCAAAACAAACAACCTTTCTCATCTCTATGATTAATGAATAATAATTCATGAGCAATGAAGAAATCATGCACATTACATCAGGACCACCAAACATATGAAGCTACACAAATATGGTGGTAGCATGGCTGATAGTATATTTTGCATTAAGACAAAGTTTACAATTGATCATTTTTCTACTGAAGGTGTTATGAGCATGTCAAAGTAGAATTCATAAATAGTAAACATGAGGGCCTAAATCAAGTTGCCAGTCACAACTTAAGTAGACTTATTCATCCAGTTGAAGTTTACCTAAGAGTTACAATTTAGTAGTTGTGTCATTTGGTCTACTCTAGTGGGAAGAAGCAATTTTATTTAGGCTGAAGTAATAAGACCAATCAGGTGTATATAACTGTTACTTATATAGTGCCGTGAATTGTGAGATGAACATGCATAATTGTTTTCATTGGTGGTATGTCGAATTACTTTTCTCAGAATCTTGCTCAGGGAAAAAAAAACATTTTCATAAACCATTTTTTCCTTTGCGGAGGTGTCTGTCATGTGAGTGGTTGTGCACTCACTGTGAATTTAGTAGTGCAACTGATACCCTGCAAAACGGCTGAAGCTGCTTGTGCGATTACCCTTGTATACACATCCCAACAAAATTCGAGTTTCAGAGATTAAAATAAGACCCATGATCAGGGCTGGCCAGAGTATTGCATGAAATTCTGGTCTGGTCTTTATTTAGATCCTCAGCCATGTATGCGTGCTTTGGATCTGGACTGATGATATCCAGCATGATAATGGATGAGGTTTGAAGCAAGCAAGCAAGCAAGCAAGCAAGCAAGCAAGCAAGCAAGCAAGCAAGCAAGCACGCAAGCAAGCAAGCAAGCAAGCAAGCAAGCAAGCAAGCAAGCAAGCAAGCAAGCAGACACCCAATTTGATTTCCACCTATGGAAATAACTATATTTTATTCTTGAATCAGTTATTTCAAAATATTAATAACATACTGAGAGATCATGGGATCAAAAAAGACCTGCAGCTTTTTTCACAGTTCAATAGTGTCATTCCTGTCCCACTCTTTATCCTCTCCCTACCCCAACCCCACCAGTACGGGAGAAAGGAAACTCTTTCGGTTAGGCCAAAAAGGCTGTTCAGACAAATATAAGTGGTCCTTTTGTGTTTTAATGGGAAACCCATTAAATAGGCTCTCTTATTTTGTTTTGTCTTTTGGGTTCTTTATTACTGCTGAAAGACAACTTCTTTAAAGCAAATTATTTGTATTTACAAATGAGGGGTACGTGAAAGGTTTGTGTTTCTTTTGTATTCCCTCTTTCATCTAACCTTTCTTTCATCTTTGGACTGATCCCTTGTGTGTCAAATCACCTAAGAATTTTTTTTTTCATTCAATGGGATTATGAGGGCTGCTGTTAGCAGGCAGTCAAAATGTCAAGGAGAAAGGAGTGGGGATTTTGAATCTGTAAAAGTACCTGGATGCCAATGAAGAGTGCTTTTTTTGCTATAGGCATTCCTGGTGGGTGGGATTATGTGCTCCAGCCCTTTATTTTGGATTGCTTTTCCTGCCTGCACACTTGTGCTTCCAATCCCTTCCTCTTTTTTATTTGCCATTTTTCTTGATTTTTGGGGATTTTTACCCATTTCTTTGAATTATCTTTGCTGCTGCTAGGCAGCATGCCTGAGCCTGCCTCCTTGGGATTATGATTTTGCTCTCCCTGTCCTGATTTTTTTTTTCAGATTTCCTTTGCTGCCTACCTAATGAATTCAAATAAGAGAAGATAAGTCTTCAAATGGTGTTGTAGAGGGAGAGAAATCCACCCATTATCTAGTGTTTGGTTTTCAGAGGATTTTGATTGTATATTTTGCCTTTTTTTGCTTGCTTGCTTGCTTTCTTGGGTTTTGGGAGAGGAGGCTCAGTGTGAACATGTATGTTTTGTCATTTTTTCTCTCTGGGTGGGTGCTTTCCTTGTTTGGTTTATTATTAAAACATTATCATTTGGTTAATCTGCTGTTTATTTATTTTGTTGAAAGTGTCTATTTTGGTGGATTCTTTTGGCTAGATATGTTTTGGCTCATTTCTCTCTTGTTCTTCTTGACGCTATGTTGTCCTTGGTTGCTCTGGTGAAAGTGTATCTCTCTGTGCTGGGCAGCTAATCCCTGGCTAGCTGCTTCTTTGCCTTTTTTTCTGTTGTGCTCCTGTGACATTTACCACGTGGCCCCTGCTTGTTTCACCAAACATAAAGAGCTCACACCATGTCCCCCCACCAGCAGATATCAATTGTGACGTTCCCTCTTTTTCTCACTGCCACCAGTGGATTTCCTTTATCCACAATGTAAAAGAATTTAGTCAGACACTTGTCTGGTTACTGCCAACATAACTTATTTATTGAAGTATATTAACTTAAATTAGAATCACAGATGTTCTTTATTCAGTGCATACAATCAAACCATTAAAATATTATATAGCTTCTCACATACGCAATCACCACCTGCTCTATCTATTAACCTTGACCAGCTTATCTCTATTAGTATATGCTCTCACTATCTCCCTGACTATCTATATCTCTCTCTCTGCAAGTTCTCTAAACCTTGCCAAACCATCTTATATCTGCCCCTACACTCATCTCATAGGCTCATGCAAAAGAGATCCTGAATATGAGTGATAGGAGTGGCATGGAGCAATCGTCACAGCTCCCTATGCTTAGAGGATCTGTTGTGCTTGGTGGATGGTACACAACTCATATGGTTGTTTTGAATGTGATAATATAAACTAGCGCCTGCCTAAGTCTAATGACATTTTTTCTTTCTTGTATATTGTTGCCTGTTTTCAGGGTAGACTGATTCTACCCCCAATGGAGTAGCATTGCCTCTGCTTTTTTGCAGTAATGTTTAATGGGGGTTTTGAACTGGTGCAAGAAGGCATGAATGGGGAAACATGCAACAAATGACCCAAATTGGCTGAAATTCCCTTTAATGTCGCTTTAATGTCGAATGAAAGGACTGGTGCATGAAAAATATAAAGAATGAAACAGGCAACCCCTCCCCACCAAAACCTGAAGTAAAAGGGAATATGAACACTTTCACCGTGCAGTTCCCTACAGACAATCAATCTCTCCTCATGCGTTCAAGGAATGGAAGCAGAGATGGACCATACCCCTCCACTTCAGCCCATTCATTCCTTGGCCACTTCAGGACAAAGGAGCTATACACACGCGCATCCGTACCAGTGGAAGTTTCCTCTCTCTGACTGAGAATTGCAGCCAATTAGTCTCCTTGACTCGGCAGAAGAGCTCCATAATTACAACTGCACAGCACAGGCCAGTGGCAGCTCATGCCTCACCTCAAAAATTTTGTGGTGGTGGGGGAGATGCCTCCTCTGCTCAGACAATGGGCCATCTTATACAGCAGCAATAGTAGGCACCAAACTAGCAGACAGCAGTAGCAACTGGAAGTTTCACACCCAGATTGCCACAGATGAAGAACGAGAGTATGAGGAGGAATTTCAAGAAAAAGAATAGAATGTAAGGAAGACCACAAAGGTTATATAGATAAAGAGAAGCCTAAATGAAAACAAAAGGAACCAAGGGAAAGATGTGGGGGGTGGGGGTGGGAGGACAGGATATATTTTTCAATAAATTACATGACTGTGTGAGGAAAGAACAGCTGTTAAACTGCATATTCACCACTAATGAAAGCCTTCTAATTTGTGCATGTCTTCAAAGTAGATGTTTTTGGTTTTAAAAATTTTAACAGGTTTATTTTTGTACTGAAATGTTCCTTCTGTTTTCAGTTCCTGGATACAGGGCTACTTAAGGTGAAGTTAAACAGCTAGCAGCCTAGGTTTACGAGAGCCACGTTATGTGTTTTTAGACATAACGGTCTTTCAAGTTGCTCTTAACATTTTTTTCATGTCAGGAAGACTTAATAAATAGCACCACTTGAATGTGCGGGCAAAGGGATGCCAGGTTTACTAGAATGAATGAGATAAATCTGTTGAAAGTAGGCAACAAGATGCTCAAAACTGGCTATGAAACAAAAATGAATTTTACTGAAGAAAAGGGGTAGGCACATGTAAATATCCATGTGAAAATCATCCAAGTGACCAATGTTCATTTGCAATCACCACAGAACAAAATAAAAACCACAGGAATGAAGGGCAATTTCATTTGGTCTGCACTGTAAAGCAAACTAACTTAATTTGCATTTCCCAGAATATTATGCAGATAAAAAAAGAATGATCCTGTAGGTTGCAGACTTCTCTGAATATAATAGTGAGCCTGCATTCAAACAGTACATACAAAAATGCATGTATTATTGAAAGTTGCATACAAAGCTGCTTATATTAGGAAAAATGATGAAGGGAACTATGAGGAAAAGTGGCATGCAGAACAACATATATTAGGGAAAGTTGTATAAAAAACCATGTTAAAACTATTTCTGAACTTGTACATTGGGGAAAATTGCATATGAATATAGATCTACATGTGTTTAATGAGTAGACTGATGCAGAAATTGGGAGTGATTTGGTTTATAAGAGCTATATAAAAATTAAAACTTATATGCCCCAGAAATGAGCCAATTTGTCCTTACCTAAGAAATACTGGATGCCAGTTAGCAATATTTATGCCCATAATCATAGAATCATAGAAAAATGAAGGGGGCTACAAAGCCATCAAGTCCAACCCCCTGGTCAATGCAGGTATACAACCAAAGCATATCTGCCAGGTGATGATCTAAGTTTTTCTTGATGATGGATATAAAGGCACCATCGAATGAATGGCAACACTGTAGAGAAAATCAAATTTATATGATGCACATTTGTTATAAGGGACTAAATCAACAAGAACAACTTCACTATGCTTTTGGAACTAAGTTTTTCAAGTGGGAAGGTCACAAGTAATTACAGCCTAAGCAGGAAAGTTTTTCCTCAAAATGCCCAAAGCTGTTTCACATCTTAATATTGGTTTCCAATCTGTAAAATGAATTGTTACAAGAAACAGATCCAAGGAGCACTTTGTAGAACTATTTGGATTCAAACTCTCAGCAATTTGGCAATTCTGTACACATCATAAACAGTAGGCACACACACACGCTGGTGCATTATCTGATGCAATATATATGTGCATATACTGGTACTCTGGTGCTTGAATACAAATTCCCGGTATAACAACAGCAGCAGCAGCAGCAACAACAACAACAACAACAACAACAATGGAGATGTTACTTTTATATACTGTATACCAAGCTATATGTTTCACATGGTGTTGCACAATGTTGCAGGACCGCTGTTAACATTAGGCAACGTGTGGCAGCTTCTGAGGTCCTGGGGATTAGCATAACCGTCCCAGATTTCCTGTCATTGCCCAAACTCTTCTAAGCTAGCTTGCCCTCAGTTAGAACATCTCTTGTGGTGGGCAGACAACACTGTCCTATTGTCAGAGCTGAAGTAAGTTTCAACAGCCAGTCTGGTCAGATGCTGCTCATGAACAGGATCCATTGTGTTCTTTGTGTGAGGTGCCAAAATGTCTCCTGCACTTTCCTGTCATGGTTGCAACATCTGCAGTTTCCCTATTTTGCTAGCAGGCAAAAATAAGGGGGTATAAGTGATAAGCAGCAATAGCAAAAACAATAGTTGCTGTATGTAAGAAAGACACAATAATTATGCTTTGTCTTGTATCTCTTCTTGTGGATGAAACTTTTGAAAAACAAATTGCAAGCATCTCAAAGAGACATGATGTAGTAGTGATGGGAGATTTCAATTATACAGATATCTATTGGGAGGCAAATTCTGGCAAGCATGGCCCTTCCAAGAAATTCCTGGCTCATGTGGCTGATACATTTCTCCTACAAAACATAGAGAAAGAAACTAGAGGGATAGCTATCCTTGACTTGATTCTAACCAATTTGACTTGGAGGAAGTGGCAGTAAGGGGAATTTTGGGTAAGAGTGACCATATTCTACTAGAATTCTTGATTTCAAAGGAAACCAAAGCAGAGTGTAGCCACACAGGCATGCTGGATTTTTAAAAAGCCAACTTTAATAAACTCAAGACAATGATAAGTAAGGTCCCATGGCCGGGGATCCTAACAAGAAAAGGAGACCAAGAAGGGTGGGAATTTCTAAAAAAAGGAAATTCTGAAGGCACAATTACCAACTATTCCAACAAGAAAAAAAAGTTGGAACCCAGCAAGAAAGACCAGTGTGGCTTCACAAAAAGCTCAGAGAGGACCTGAAAACAAAAAAGGACGTACAGTGGTGCCTTGCTTAACAGGCACCTCGTTTAACGACAAATCCGCATAGCGATTACATTTTTGCGATCGCAAAAGCGATCACATTGCGATGTTTTTAATGGTAAAACATCGCTTTGCGATGATCGGTGAGCTGTTTCGCTTACCGATTTTCGCATAGCCATGTTTTTAGAACAGCTGATCGGCGGTTCCAAAATGGCTGCCGGGTTAAAAAAATGGCCACCCGCTGTGTTTTCGCGCCCATTCCTCGCTTACCAGGCAGCGAAAATGGTGGCCGTATGAAGGATTTTTGCATAATGGTGAGTTGTTTGCCCATAGGAACACATTAAACGGGTTTTAATGCATTCCTATGGGCTTTTGTTTCCCACATAGCGACGAATCTGTATAGTGACGATTTTTCTGGAATGGATTATCGTTGCTATGCGGGCACCACTGTATATAGGAAATGGAAAGAAGGCCAGGCCATAAAGGAAGAGTACAGACAAGCAGCAAGGAATTGCAGGGATGGCATTAGAAGGGCAAAGGCTGAGAATGAGTTGAGGTTAGCTAGAGACACTAAAAGCAATAACAACAAGAAAAAACATTCTTCAGGTACAGTATGTGTGTAGCAAAAGAAAAAGAAGGGAAATAATGGTTTAGCTACTCAATGAAGATGGAAAAATGGTAAAAGTTTACAAAGAAAAAGCAGAAGTGCTCAATTTTTATTTTAGTTCAATCTTTCCCCAAAGGACTGATTGTGATCCTCCAGACAAATATAGAGTGCAGGTGGAACGGACAAGACTGCAGATAAACAAATAGTCAAGAAATACTTTATTACCTTGAATGAGTTCAAATCTTCAAGGCTGGATGAACTGCATTGAAGAGTACAGTGGTGCCTTGCAAGACGAGCGCTTTGTTTTACGACGAAATCGCATAACGACGAAATTTTTGCGATCGCAAACGTGATCGCAAAGCAATGTTTCCTATGGGGTTTTTTTGCTTTGCGATGATCGGTTCCCTGCTTCGCTAACCGATTATCGCAAAACGACGATTTTCGCACAGCTGATTGGGGGTTTCAAAATGGCTACCGGGTAAAAAAAAATGGCCGCCCGCTGTTTTCTGGGACGGATTCCTCGCTGCACGGGCAGCAAAAATGGCCACACTATGGAGGATCTTCGCTGGACGGTGAGTTTCAAGCCCATAGGAACGCATTAATCGGGTTTTGATGCGTTTCTATGGGCTTTTAAAAATCGCTTTACGATGTTTTGGTTCTACAGCGATTTTGCTGGAACTAATTAATATCATAATGTGAGGCACCACTGTATTGAAGGAACTGGTGGAAGAACTCTCAGAACCATTGACCATTATTTTCTTGAAATCAAATGAGTGGGGTGCTAGACAACTGGAGGAAACGTAATGTTGTCCCTATCTACAAATAGGGCAAAAAGGAGGAACCAGAGAACTACAGCTAGACATCAATGCCAGGGGGAATTCTGGAACAGATTATAAAGCAATCACTGTGCAAACACCTAAAAAACGAAGCAGTAATAACTAGAAGCCAACATGGACTTCTTTTAGCCTTTTGTTTCTGATCATGGGGCGTTCTTGGCAAAGATACTGGAGTGGCTTGCCATTTCCTACTCCAGGTGGATTGCGTTTAGTCGGAACTCTCCACTATGTCCTGTCCGTCTTGGGTGTCCCTGCACGGCATAGCCCATAGTTTCTCTGAGTTACTCAAGCCCCTTAGCCACGACAAGGCAGCAATCCATGAAGAGGAAATGCAAGAAAGCAAAGTGGCTGTCCAACGAGGCCTTAGAAATAGCAGAGAGGAGAAGGGAAGCAAAATGCAAGGGAGATAGGGAAAGTTACAGAAACTTGAATTCAGACTTCCAAAGAATAGCAAGGAGAGACAAGAGGGCCTTCTTAAATGAACAATGCAAAGAAATAGAGGAAGATAACAGAAAAGGAAAGACCAGAGATCTGTTCAGGAAAATTGGACATATTAGAGGAACATTTTGCGCAAAGATGAACATGATAAAAGACAAAAATGGGAGGGACCTAACAGAAGCAGAAGACGTCAAGAAGAGGTGGCAAGAATACACAGAGGAATTATATCAGAAAGATGTGGATATCCCGGACAACCCAGACAATGTAGTTGCTGACCTTGAGCCAGACATCCTGGAGAGCGAAGTCAAGTGGGCCTTAGAAAGCCTGGCTAACAACAAGGCCAGTGGAGGTGATGGCATTCCAGTTGAACTATTTAAAATCTTGAAAGATGATGCTGTTAAGGTGCTACATTCAGTATGCCAGCAAGTTTGGAAAACTCAACAGTGGCCAGAGGATTGGAAAAGATCAGTCTACATCCCAATCCCAAAGAAAGGCAGTGCCAAAGAATGCTCCAACTACCGTACAATTGCACTCATTTCGCACGCTAGCAAGGTTATGCTCAAAATCCTACAATGTAGGCTTCCGCAGTATGTGGACCGAGAACTCCCAGAAGTACAAGCTGGATTCCGAAGAGGCAGAGGAACTCGAGACCAAATTGCTAACTTGCGCTGGATTATGGAGAAAGCCAGAGAGTTCCAGAAAAATATCTACTTCTGCTTCATTGACTATGCGAAAGCCTTTGACTGTGTGGACCACAGCAAACTATGGCAAGTTCTTAAAGAAATGGGAGTGCCTGACCACTTTATCTGTCTCCTGAGAAACCTATATGTGGGACAGGAAGCAACAGTTAGAACTGGTCATGGAACAACTGAGTGGTTCAAAATTGGGAAAGGAGTACGGCAAGGCTGTATATTGTCCCCCAGCTTATTTAACTTATATGCAGAATACATCATGCGGAAGGCTGGACTGGAAGAAACCCAAGCCGGAATTAAGATTGCCGGAAGAAATATCAACAACCTCCGATATGCAGATGATACCACTCTGATGGCAGAAAGTGAGGAGGAATTAAAGAACCTTGTAATGAGAGTGAAAGAGGAGAGTGCAAAAAACGGTCTGAAACTCAACATCAAAAAAACTAAGATCATGGCCACTGGTCCCATCACCTCCTGGGAAATAGAAGGGGAAGATATGGAGGCAGTGTCAAATTTTATCTTCCTGGGCTCCATGATCACTGCAGATGGAGACAGCAGCCCTGAAATTAAAAGGCGCCTTCTTCTTGGGAGGAAAGTGATGACAAATCTTGACAGCATCTTGAAAAGCAGAGACATCACCTTGCCAACAAAAGTCCGAATAGTCAAAGCTATGGTTTTTCCTGTCGTGATGTATGGAAGTGAGAGCTGGACCATAAAGAAAGCAGACCGCCAAAGAATTGATGCCTTTGAATTGTGGTGCTGGAGGAGGCTCTTGAGAATCCCCTGGACTGCAAGGAGAACAGTTCTAAAGGAAATCAACCCTGAATGCTCACTTGAAGGACAGATCCTGAAGCTGAGGCTCCAGTACTTTGGCCATCTCATGAGAAGAAAAGAGTCCTTGGAAAAAACCTTGATGTTAGGAAGGTGTGATGGCAAGAGGAGAAGGGGACGACCGAGGATGAGATGGCTGGACAGTGTCTGCGAAGCAACCAACATGAACCTGACGCAACTCCGGGAGGCAGTGGAAGACAGGAGGGCCTGGCGTGCTCTGGTCCATGGGGTCACGAAGAGTCGGACACGACTAAACGACTAAACACACAACATGGACTTCTCAAGAACAAATCCTGCCAGACTAATCTGATCTTGTTATTTGATTGAGTAACCTCCCCAATAGACAGAGGGAATGCTGTAGACATAGCATATCTGGACTTCAGCAAAACTTTTGACAAAGTGGCCCATGGTATTCTTATTAGCAAGTTAACTAGGTGTGGGCTGGATATAACAATTGTCATGTGGATACACAGTTGGCTACAGAATCATACTCAGTGTGATGATTAATGTGTCCTTTTCGAATTGGGTGAAAGTAAAAAGTCAGGTACCCCAGGGCTCAGTCCTAGGCCCTGTGCTCTTCAACATTTTTATTAATGACCAGGATCAGGGGCTGCAAGAAATGCCAATCAAATTTGTGGATGAAACAAAATTGGGTAGAATAGCTAATACTCTGGAAGACAGAAACAAAATTCAAAATGATCTAGACAGACTTGAGCACTGGGCTGAAAACAACAGAATGAAATTCAGCTGGGATAAGTGCAAAGTAATGCACCTAGAAAAAGGAAACCAAACATACAGTTAGAAGAGGGAGGATACCTGGCTCAGCAATACTATGAGCGAAAAGGATCTTGGAGTTGTTGTAGATCACTAGCTGAATATGAGACAACGGTGTGATGTGGCTACAAAAAAGGCAGATGCTATTTTAGGATGCAATAACAGAAGTGTAGTCTCTAAATCCTGTGAGGTACTAGTTCCCCTCTATTCGGCACTGGTACATCCTGAGCACTGTGTACAGTTCTGGACATCAAGGAGGATGCTGACAAATTGGAACAAGTTCAGAAGAAGGCAACAAGGATGATTAAGGGGCTGGGAACCAAGCCTTATGAAGAAAGACTGAAAGAACTGGGTATGTTTAGCCTTGAGAAAAGAAGACTGAGGGGAAATATGATAGCACTTTTCAAATACTTGAAAGACTGTCATACAAAGGACAGGCAGGATGTGTTCTCAATCAACCCACAGTGCAGGGCACGCAACAATGGGCCAAGTTACAGGAAGCCAGATTTCAGATGAATATCAGGAAAAGCCTCCTAATTGTTAGAGCACTAGGGCAGTGGAACCAATTACCTCAAGAAGTGGTGAGTGCTCCAACACTGGAGGCATTCAAGAGAAATTTATACAACCAGCTGGTTGCTGGTTGTCTAAATGTGTATTTGTATTTGCTTTGTATTCATGCACTGAGTGGGGTGTTGGACTCGATAGCCTTATAGGTCCCTCCAACTTTATAATTCTATTATTCTTCAGCCGGTAAATCTGCAACCTATGTTAGAGATATGACATATTGCATTCTTCTGTTATGGCTCTTCATGCTGGGCAGCAGGATGAGCAACAGCCTGGCAAAACCAAAGGAAAGCATGGAGTCATTTTACTTGAAATGCACCTTGACCCTTTTAAAAAAGGACAAGCTGTCATAAAGAGGTACTGCCAAAGTTTAATCATGGAAAAAAACTTGAACCATTTGACCACTTGACCTCCCGGAATCCAAAAACAATTCATAATATATTATGTTCAATTATGCACGTCTTCTGTGTGTTTGACAAATGAGGAAACTGGAAGTCAACGTCAACTTGGCAGCTAGAAGTTCTGAACTTATTAAGCCTGCTCCTTTTGGAGAGGAAAGAATGGCTTACATTGTGGGATATGAAATTAACGACACATTTGCAGTGGCACCTATTAAAACATAGCACCTTTAATTTAGCTCCCAGACTTCTTCAGTTTCACTTAAAATCGTTTTGTTTGCCACTCAGACAAGCACTTCCTTATAAAACACAAGTTCCTTGGATTGTGTCCCAGGAATGTCTACTAGAAAAGGCTTGCAAGCAGCTGTATTCCGGTATTGGCATATATGGGTGATATATAAACAATTAATAGTTCCATCGTGTAGTTTGCATGCGCACAGGCCTGCCATTGCGATTTGCAGGCACTTGAATTCATTTCAGAGTTTGTGTTTCTTGGAACAAAAAACCTTGTGGTTTTTACTCACAAAGTTGGCATTGTTTGTAATTCATTCATAAATCTGAAGAGCAATAAAGCCTTTTTTTTGTGGGAGGTCACAAGAACTGGCATAAAAGGGTCACACCAGTGGCCCATGTAATTTAGACGTTGATAAATTTTGGTGTTGAGTGAAAATAGTCTCCCAGATTTTCAGAACACAGATCAATGGACTGAAGGAGCTGGGTATTTCATAACACAATCCAGTTCTGAAGCAGTTGGACCTCTCCAAAAGAAGAGAAAAGTATGGAAAAGGAAAATTTTCAGAAAATCCAGTCCCAGAAAATGTCAATTCCACTGATACTGAATGAAACTCTTATTGAAATCCTATTGCTTAGTTATGCCTGTGGAAGACATGTGGCTTAACATTCTGTCACTTCTAGCTGTGGCAATTAATGAGTCATTGCTGAGATTCTCAGGGAAGTACTTACTTGCTGGCTTAGTGTGAGCTCAGGAATCCCAGCAGGGACTCATTAATTGTCAGCTAGAAGTGACTCAATGTTATCCTACTTGCCTTCCACTTGCAAAATTTAGCAACAGGATTTAAGTCACGATTTTAAATTCTTGCTGGTAAATAAAGGAAGCAATGGGCTAAGAGGACAGGGAGCATGAGGATTTTCTTCCTTCAGCAATATTTGAATATTACTGAATGTGTATCTCTTGTTGATGTCTGGCAAAACTAACTCTTGCTCTGAGTCTGAGAAAGAGCCTCTGTTTTATGCATGTAGAGTGACAGTCAAGGAGGCTGGCGACAGGGTGGCCGAGGAGCAGAAAGGTTGTGTCTTACCATGTGAACCTGGGTAGAGTCCAGGTCCCTAGTTTCTTATCCAAAAATCAACTGTTGTTTTCTATGTTCAGACCAGTATTGTTGGCACCTGCAGGCTGCTAGAGATGTTTGTGCAGCAGCATTGCTTGAATAGATGGGCTTCCTTCTCTAAGATCTTCTCAGAGCTAAGATCCTCTTGTGCTTAAAAGTACAAGCCCACAGAGACATTATAAGTCACCGAGTTGTTCCCCTCTTCCAATAATAGGCTCAACCTTCATCTACTATAGCATGTCAGGCAACCTTGGAGAAACAAAGCAGCATGTCTGTGTTCCATTGGTTTTGAAAGAGATTTGCCCTAAAGGTAGCCTATTAAATTCTGGAAACAAGCAGGCTAGGTTGCTTCAGTTTAGTGCCTTCCCAAAGTGCTGGGCTGCATCTGTCACCATCTTCAGACATCATGACCATGACCATGACTAGAGTTTGGAAAAGTTACTTTTATTGAATCATGACTCCCAGAAATTTCCCAGCTGACACTGATAGCAAACATGCTGTTTGGGGAGCTTCTGGGAGGAACTTTCTCAGGCTCTGGATGGGGGTTCTAGTTCAACAGGTCTGGAGGAAGATGGGAACAAGTAAGTAAACATAGAAGCTGTTGGACAAAATTAAGAATGGGCTGATGATGCTATATTAGGGAATGGGACAGCTCTGCAACAATGTGGAGGGACCTGTGGTGAAACTATCAGGTACTGGAATCCTGTGGACCCATTCATTTCAGTTCTTCTTGTTACTTGAGATGACACATCTTTTCCTAAGCCAGTAAAGAAAATGATTAGGCTTCATTTGGATATGCTTGCAGAGTGTTGTTAGACTTAAAGTGTTCTCCCTTAGGGGGAAAAAACCTGAAAAAACACAGTCTTATGCATGACTTATTTGCCTTTGGATTTATGTCTTGGCTCCCTCACAGAATTTCCAGTCACTTATAAATTCTTGCCGATGAGCGTCTTCTCAAAACATAACCCTGAGAAGACAGCAAAAGTAAATGGTGAAGCTGTCGGTGGACTCCTGTTATTCCTGTATATGTGACATCATTTCTTTCGTGAGACAGCTCAAACCACTTACCGAATGCATATGAACTTGGCAACAGGGAAAACAAAGATAAAATCTCTCAGACAGATTGCCAACATGCTGAAGAGAGAGATTTTATTTTGATTTTAATTGCACCTCTTCCTAAAGCCTCAGGTTGCATTGAAGAAAGAAAGAAAGAAACCAAGCAAAGCAAAAAATTATAGGCAGGCCTGAAGAAGGTGAAATGAGAACAGAATCTTTAAAACACCTGCTTTCAAGCATCTGACGATGACCAAACAAAGTACAATACTCCACGGTCCCTTCAGACGATACTGAAGTTGAGACCTTGAAGGGTGTCCAGTGGAAAGGAGTCGTAGAAGAGGTAGCCGCGGTAATCTGTACAAGTACTATAGGTACAAACAAAATTAAAAGAAGAAATAAAAAGAGACAAAAACATGCTGGCACTTCAAAGACTGTTATATTTTAATGTGAGCTTATGTGGAAGAAGACTTTTGAGAAGGAGTAGCAAGCAGTGAGGTTCTACACATCGTCTGTCAGCATTCAAGCTGATTAGGCATCCACTGGAAGTGTGTTCATTGGAGGAAAACTCTTCCTTGAATCTTGAACAAAAGTGGTTACCTCCATATTTAATGCTCAGCTTTAGGGTAGCAGTTCCGTAGCCCAGAAGCCCAAGTTGAAATGACAAAGTTCTGTGCCATCCTGCAGCCCAGCTGTCGTAGAGGAAATGGCATTTCTGCCTCCTCAGAAGGGGGATACAGTACTTAGAGAAGCCCAATACAGCTACAGAAATGTTCACGAGGGAAATTTATATCTTCTTGTGCCGAACGTTCCTTATTTTGAACACCTTCCAGACTCCCCTCCTTCAGAGTGGTCCATCTTTTTTGTAGTCCAAATAGTAAATTTTCCAAGTTCTGGAAAAGCGACTGCGTTTATGTTACTCATTTATTTATATTTATATTTAACTGAGCATGTTGTTTCCCTCCCACGTGATCTTCCAAGTGGTGTACAATTTTTATGTACATAGTAAAAAAGAATTCAGTTAAAAACATATCCCAAATTACTGCAAAGATGCCATCAATTCACAATACATTCATTTTTCAATGCTATCTTTTAAAACAGAGAGAGAAAAAAAGAGCATCATGTGCTTAAAATACCTACTATGTCTTTACTAGCTGCTGACAAGGCAGACCTGGAGTTAGATACAGATGTCACCAATGAAAATGCCCTGTTTCTATTGAAGGGCAAGATGACGTGACACTTGAGGAAGGAGGATATCTGCCGCCATTACCTCTGTTACATTGCTGGTGTTATCATCTCCACTGAAGTTCTGTCAGCAAGACAAAAAAATAAAAATAAAAAAGGGAACTTCTGTGGAAAGCTTTGTTAAAAAGCAGAAAGTGACAAGCTGCTTCTCCACAAACCCCGCTGGCTCCTCAATGTCTGACATTGATGGATTCTTCCTTACAGCCAAGCATTGTGGGTAGGGTATTCCACCTTGATCTCTCAGGGCACCCTACCCACAACGCCTGGCTCTGAAAATAGGACACCAGAGGGCACTGGACACTAGCTAAGCTGCATGTCTCTACAGGGGAGCAGTAACTCTTTGGAGGGTACCTCCAGCATGGGACGAACAGCGCAGTTGACTCCTTGTGGCGCTTTATTGCCTGAAATGACCACCTCATTGCCCCTATTGGCAGGACATGGCTATGGGGCAACCCATGGGTAGTGGCATCCAAAATAACATCTCTCTGCTGGAACTTAACTCACAGGGACATGGATAGGTATTGGAAAAAGGTCCTTCCTACAGTTTATGTCATTGATTATCAGCTTTTAGCATTCCAGATGATTTAGACTTCAGTCATGAGTTTCACCCAGTAGGCCAGAGGGTAGCCTAGCCAGTGGCACCCCAAGTAATAGGCGTTACATGATTTGTGCAGCCAGCCCCAGGTCTGTAGATATCTTTTGAACCACTGGATTCTTCCAGAATGTTTTCAGGGGCAGCCCAGTTCACTGCATGTTGTTGTTGTTTAGTCGTTTAGTCGTATCCGACTCTTTGTGACCCCATGGACCAGAGCACGCCAGGCCCTCCTGTCTTCCACTGCCTCCCAGAGTTGGGTCAAAGAGTGTTGGTCGCTTCGATGACACTAGAGATGGCCAGAATGTTAAAGACAAAATAGCTGGACTTCTGTTCTCTTCAATAAGGGTTATGGTGCCATGGTTATACTGTAGTTCTGCAGCCAAGACCCTGCTCATGACCTGAGTTCAAATCCTAATGGGCTCAGGAAGCCAGCAGAAGGTTGAATCATTCCAAGGACAGTAAACTGAGTACTCAGTTCATGGGGGGGGGGGGAAGGAGAATGTGTAGCTAGTGCATAATTAAATTATAAACTGCCCAAAGAGTGCTTTAAGCACTATGGGGCAGTATATAAGCAGCACAGTTTGCTTTGCTTTAATCTCCAGAAAGGAGTGCAGCTGCTGTGCTGGCTGCAGCTGGTTAAAAAGCTTTTCCTTGGAAATGGTGAGCTTTTTCCTTTTGAGGGCTGAAAACTGAATTTATGAAGCCTGAAAAACTCCTGCTTTGGAATACTGAAGTAAAAAAAAAAGCTAAAAGAGGAACACTTAATACCACAGGGAGACTGTGCTAAGCCCTTGCTCCCCTTCAACAGTTGATGTAATAAATTTATATCTTCTAAATGAATTCATTAGACTTATTCGGGATCAATTGGCAAAGGCATCCATAAAATTATTATGAGTTTCAGGCTAAAGTATTATATACTATTTTCCTGGACAATGGCCATTTCCTTTTATAATCTGAAAAAAGAATTAAAAATGCACTCTTTTAAATGTCAGTCGAAGTTATGTTGTTGGGTTACAGTGAATTATGTCAGGTTATAGAATTTCACGTGATGCAATGCACAAGTGTCCAACTGGCAATGTACTAAATTAAACTGGAGGGAAACTATTTCTCTCTCAAGAGTAAAGACAGTCTTTGCATTGTTGCCAATAAGCAAAGAATGATGTTTGCAACTTTGCATTAGTCATGGATGGCCAGATAGTTCATATCTGCTTTTTCTCCCTCAATTCATGTGTCAGGTACACCCAGGAAAAGTGGGGAGCATACGGAATACAAGGTCTCGCGGTACCAACAGTGAAACATCTGGCTAGCTAACAAGGCAATTTTGTCGATGGCACTTTAGAAGCAAGTGCTAATAGAATTGACTCACAAGAGAACCTATGTATGTTTGTGTTAGCATGAGCAGTTAAAGAACTTAATTCAGAATGTGAAAACATATATGGTTATAAAAGAACAAAAATGTTGAACAGAACTGACTTTTCCATATACGAGAATAGAAAGTTTACTCCAAATTAAGGAGAAACATCTCTTGCTTCATTAAGCCACTAAGGAATGCCCTTAACTTCTGTGTCCTTCTGCACCAGGGCAGCCGCCTAGTCTGGAGGAAGGGGGAACTCACCATGAAATGGCCCCCTCACAGACCTCAGGCGACCAGTGTTCTCACCCTTAAGTGACCTTGTCATAGAACCCATTGGTTCCAATGATTACAAATTCTCAATGTACAAATGGACTCTGAGGTGATTCTCATTTTGATGGGTATAATCTTCTCTTTATTGTCACTGCTTTAAAAGTTTCCTTAAAAGTCCTATGATGTTCAATGGAGTTTTATCCCAGTTAAATAAGGTTGTGGCTTAAACAGTCCTAACATACAAGTTTAGTTTTCTAAGTAAAGTAACGATCTATGGGTATTAAAATAGGATCGAAGCACGTCGGACCTCATGTTTTTAAGCCGCCCCGAGTAGACACTGTCTAGAGTGGCGGGGTAAAAATTTAATAAATAAATAAATAAATAAATAAATAAATAAATAAATAAATAAATAAATAAATAAATAAATAAATAAATAAATAAACAAACAAACAAACAAACAAACAAACAAACAAATAAATAAATAAATAAATAAATAAATAAATAAATAAATAAATGTTTTTGTTGCCCTAAACCATTTTCATCCTCAGTCTTTCTCTTTTTTCCTACTGTTTTGTGTTTGATGATTCCTTCCAACTCCTCCTCTGTATGACAATAAGCAGGAATGGCGAGCTCTCCTTGCATGTAAAATGTAATGTTTGCCTTTGCAACATCAGTGTAAGTTATAGCTAAGAGGGAAGTCTTAGGAATATTGAAGATTACCATTCCAGGAAATAATCAGGAGATACTTTTGTACACGAACTACAAGGAAACCATGGTTTGTATAGAAACTTAAAGTTGTGCCAGAACCAACGGTGACTTGGCCCATAAAAATGCAGCTTGTAAATTCATGGATGTGAACTTCTTGTACATCAGTTCACTGTTGTTTGAATGCATGCAAGGTTGTTGATATCAGCGCATCATATATCTTATGCAAAACATTTCTATGTGGGACTCTGGTCTGCTTCATTTTTCAGAAGCTTGAGTCTGTCAGCCTAGAAAGTTATATCCAAACCCATTGTTTATTTGCAATGTTGTTAACCAGATGTCAGGAGAGAAACAATTTTCAACCCTAGAAGCTACAGGAAGCCAGATTTAAGCTGAATATAAGCCTAAATATTAGGTTGAATATCAGCCTAATATTTCTTAACTGTTTGAGCAGTATGACAATGGAACCAATTACCTCAGGAGCTGGTGAGAGCTCCATCACTGGAGGCATTGAAGATAAAGTTAGATAACCGTCTGTCAGATATATTTTGATTAAGATTCTTGCATTGAACACAGGGTTGGACTCGATGGCCTTATAGGCTCCTTCCAACTCCATTATTCTATGATTCAATGAAATTGACTACTGCCCCAGTAATATTCGTTTTTCTGTTTAATAAGACTTCAGTAAATAATAATTCTACCAATATGAATTTTTTATATTCTATCTTTATTCTATATAAATAATCTAGCATAGCTAGCTAGCTTACATTTTTTAAAGCTGCCAAGAGCTGCACAACAAAAAATATTAAAGTACTTGGACAAAATGTTTAATTCTTCATAGTTCAAAACATTTTCCATCAAGACACGAATGTATAAGACTTTTAAGCTATAGTTACAAAAATATGTCTGTAGTTGTCTTTGTTTTATTTCTATATCTGTTAAAATGCATGAGGATATATTTGTTTCCTCATGGCATAACAGTCTTCTACAAAACATTGGCACCATTTAACTTGTGTAGTGGAAAGGAGCTGGACCAGACTTTAAACTGTGATTTTAACTTTTTAAAAAAATACTAGACAAATAGTGGATAGTTACACACTGTTCTGTCTGATTAATCATTCTTGTTGGTGAGGCTGGAATAGAGGAAAGATAGGTGAAATTGTACCATTGGCTCAGTTGCTTTGCATTCCATGTTAGATGCTTTTGAAATACAGTACAGTATGTGTTTTCAAGGTGTATTACCACACCTGTCCACTAGAGGGAACCAGAGACTGTGCCATATATAGTGTCTATAAGCGTGCTTTTTGGCAGGGGGAGGCCTTGGAACCAACCTCCCCCCCCCCCGTGAATACCCCAGTCCCACTGTATTTATATTTTATGTAACTCAGAAGAAGAGAAGCAGACTACAAACACAAAACAGTGCATCCACATAACATAAAGGCATATGTTCCCAGTAGGAACAAAGTGATTAATTAAAATTAAAAAACCCCTTTCACTAAAAACCCGAATATAAAAAGAAACCAGCTTTGGGCAAAGAATCTCTGGCCGGGGGATAAATAGCAGGAGCACCCTCAAAATACTTGGTGGAGCTTATACAGTATAATGGTTGTTCTTTTAGACTAATGCCTTCCCTAATTGCACTAAGGAGCGATGGTTAGGTTTAAAGGTGTTAAAGGTGCCCAAGAGATCCCTGTGATCACTTGGGACCTGCTAGTGCGAAAATTAGTGGAAAGGTCATCACCACTTTGGGAAGTAAGGTCACTGCACCATGTGGTTCCAGTACTACCCAGAATGAAGGGTCAGTAGTTGCATCCTAAGCATACATTGCCTAAGTATTCAGGTAAGATCATCCACTATTCCACAGGGCATGTATTTTCCGTGTTATGGATGCCAGGTTTGGAAAGAAACAGGATGATTGTACATTGTTTATCATCTCATATAGTAACACTGCTGTGAGCACTCCGTGGCTGTTAAAGAACAACAGCCTTGTTTGGAGTTACCTCATGTCTCTTGTCATTCCTATTTCCACTGTGCTATTTTTTATACATCTACTCAGAAGGAGGAGCTACCGTGTTCAGCAGGCCTCACTGCTAGCTAACGGAAGACATGAAAATATTTCATGCTTATTTAGTTTCATTTGAATATTCTTACTGTATGTGTTTGAATTAATTAATTCAAGAAACCCAATGCTGCTGCTGATTAACAACAACAACAACAACAACAACAACAACAACAACAACAACAACAACAACAACAAAACCACCGCCACCATCACCACCTTGTGGCACATTAAAGACTAACTGTTATATTTTAATGTGAGCTTTTGTGGACAAGTCCACTTCTTCAGACATCTGAGGTAAAATACAGTATTCTTAGCTATAGCTCTGATTTCTTTCTTTTTAAAACCTCTTTGTCCAGGAGATACAAACAGATAAAAACTGACCCCCATGTGCTTTTCCTTATGTTGTGGCCACAGTGTTCAGTTGTCTCCCTTTTCTTTCTCTTAGCTTAATTTTTTTAAATACCTTTTCCTGCATTTCTTTCAGTTTCCTCTGTTAGGACCATCTTGAAACTTTTAAAGGGATACCTAGTCTAGTAATACATTTGATATGAATAATGATGACAGATTAGGACCATGAATGGATGTTACACCAATTCTTGTAACTCATCCTGAGCACACCAGATGTTAGAAAGTTATGAAAAATTGTTGGTGCAATCCTATGCAAGGTTACTTGGGATCAGCCTTGCTGTGTTCCGTGGCATTTATCCTGAGGAAAGTATAGATTATTGATTTAAAATAGCTTTTCCTATTACTATGGGAGTGCAGCTGATTATTAAGACAGTAGGAGGAGAAAACTTATATATAGAACATATATATATATTTGGGATGTGGAAAAAGGATACTCAGCCAGGAAAATGCCAAAGGTTTTAGCTTAGCTTATCCTTCAGCTTCCATCTCCTAAAGAATTTATTGGTTTTGCCTTTATCATTTAAAAGCACCAGCAGGTAAAGTGAGGGAGACACCACGAGATCAGATAACGCTGTAAAGATTTTACAGGGGATGAAGCACGCATGGAAGAACTATTCGGGAGCTTCTATTGTTTGTTCCAAATGTTTGACTTTTTGCCAGAGCAATGAGTAGGTCAACTTATGTTACCCTAATTGAAACGAAGGAAGCAATGCTTTTGGGTATCCTCTGGGGATTTGTGGTAGAGCTCCCCATAGTGGGAGAGAAAAACCTGGCTTGTTCCTCAGAGACATCTTGAGACTTGGGTGGGAAGGTTGACAATTGAGCCCCATGAGGAAGCAGACCATTATACTTACAATGGCTTCCAAGTAATTCTAGAATAAATTGCCCTTTGATGTAAAGCCAAAATATTTGTTTTGGTATAAGACCTACAAAAGAACTCTGTTATACATTTGGTGGCCATCACACTCTCAAGGCTCTTAGTTTTTATCAGCATGCAGCACTGTCTTTTGTTGCTGTTGTTTTGTTGGGGAGAACTCACAATTCTCTTAGCCAGCAAGATTATCATGGGAAATAAGAAAAGTTCCTGCTGTGGCAATCACAAATAATCAGCACTTGAAGAGTTCCCTCTTCTAGTGATGGCTTATCTATAATGTCTAGTTTGGTCTTCAGTAACAAATGGAAGCCAAAGTACAGGTCAGGGTTGGCTGTAGTATGGAAAGAGCAGGCCCCAGTGGTGTCCCGCATGATAGCTGGAGGCTCCTCCACACTCACACCGCACAGGGGAGGATCTTGTTTAAAACTCTTTTTGATGTGTTTTTTTTTTTTTGCTGTTTGTTTTTAATGGTTAAGTATAACAACCTTTAAAAACAAACAGCAAAAAAAAAAGATACACATCAAAATGGTTAAGTATAACAACCTTATAGGGACGCGGTGGTGCTGCGGGCTAAACCGCAGAAGCCTGTGCTGCAGGGTCAGCAGACCAAGCAGTTATAAGATCGAATCCACGCGACGGAGTGAGCTCCCGTCGCTTGTCCCAGCTCCCGCCAACCTAGAGGTTCGAAAGCATGCAAATGCAAGTAGATAAATAGGGACCACCTCGGTGGGAAGGTAACAGCATTCTGTGTCTAAGCCGCACTGGCCATGTGACCACGGAAGATTGTCTTTGGACAAACGCTGGCTCTATGGCTTGGAAATGGGGATGAGCACCGCCCCCTAGAGTCAAACACGACTGGACAAAAATTGTCAAGGGGAACCTTTACCTTTACCTATAACAACCTTGGTATTATAAGCATCATAACATTATTAATATTGTAATTTATGTAGGCTCTATGCCCTCCCCAGCCATTTAGCAAGACATCTCAGGTCCCCAATTCAGAAGAAACATGGGCTATAAATGAGATAAATAAAGAAATATATATATATATCCTGTTTAAAGGTGAGCGATTAATCTCATAGCACCTCATCGATGAAGAGCTAGAGAACGGTGGTTGTCTGTCTATTTCTGAACAGCGACCTCTGTCTGCTCTAGTGAGCATGGCCAATGGTGGCAGCTGCAGTTCAGCAACATTTGGTAGGTCACAAGTTGCCCATGCCTTGGGCTACTTGTGATGATAGGAAAAATGTCAGAGGAAGGGGATAAAGGAAATACCAATGCTAATAAAACTACTACTAAAATAATGCCAAGGCCAGCACACCAGCTCAAATAAACAACATACTTCCTTAAAGAGTAAGGAAGCAGGTGACTAAACAGTAGCAGAGCTCTTTTGAAGATATCCTTCCTATTAACAAAACTAGCAGCCCAGCAAAAGAACACTTTTCTAGGCATATGTGTGCGTGTGTTTTTTAAAGGGTCTCCACCACCCAGAATGGGAATTCCACCTACCAGACAGACATCTGAGTTGTGCTCACCTGGAGAACAGCTGGGCTGGAAGGCTTCACGGCACAGGCTAGGATGAATTCGGGTCTCGTTTCCTGTGGAAAAGGATGAATCGCTTTGAACCAATCCTATTTAGAGCTAATACCATTTGATCTAAATTGTTCAGGATCTGGCCAAATTGGTTGCACCAGCCTACAACAAATAATAAGCAGGGAAGTTAGAAACATTAAGAATGGAATGTCCACATTTTAAGTAATGTGCTCTCTTTCTTTGCCTTTGAATATTCACTAATTATCTCAGAAATCACCATCTCTTCTTCATTGTGGCTTCATGTCTTCAGTTTCCTCAGGTGTTAACCTGTGCAAAACAACCCCAAATGCTTTTATTGCCCACCTGTCCTTCCTGTCATTTATGCATCACAGATTCATGCCTCATTTCTCTGTTGTTTTCTGTCTCTGGCTTGTGGTATGGTATACTTACAACAACTATAAGTCCATCTAGTGCTCCATACTTCACTGTCATGCTTTCCCATGTATGTGAAACAAAGGTCATAAATAAGCCCCAGTCAAAAGCACAGATTTACAGTTCAGCCCTGTAGACCATAACAGCTTAGCCCATGCGTTCAAAATCCCTTCACCAATGTCAATAAAATCTGAAGTATGAATGAAAAGGAAAAAAAAAATTGAGAAAACTCAGACACTATTTTGATTGCAGAAGCATTGCAAATAAGCAGTCTGGGACTGCCTTTCTCAGAGTTGCTGGACTCATCCCAGCCTCTTTTGGAAGGGTTTGGTTTGTGGACATGGTGGTCCACTCAGAGATCCATAAAACTTTCTGGCAACCCTTATCGAAAAGTATCGTGCAACTATTGTTTGCTCCATAATTCCTCAATATGGAAAACATAAAACGATTGTTAATCTCTGTGGAGCTCTCAAGAACACGTACCCTAGGTGCTGAGAGAGTACATGAGAGCAGATCATGATCCGTTTCATACTCCCAGATTCTAAACATTAATCCTGCTGTCTCTACAGAATCCTTGCATATGCTCCTAATTGCATGTGCATTGACTCTTTATTGATAAATAAGTGAACACAGATGAACGGAGAGGGGATAGGAAGAGGAATGGCAGACATAGCCTTGAGACCATCATCATGGCAGGTACACTGAACATCTGAAAGCTGTTTAGATACCAAACCGTTCCTTGTTTTCACTCTTTGTATTTGTGACAGTTTTAAAGCAGATAAATGGTATGCATGGCTCTGAGGTTTTGGTAAGTCTTGGAGGAAAGGCAAAGCCAACAGAAAGGATACAATCAGATAAATTTTGTAACTGGCAGGGTTGAATAGGTAATGAATCAATAATATTATGTATGACATCATTTGGAGGGAAAGTCAGCATTGTAAATAAGGTAGTACATACTTGACAGTCTACCTCAGCACTTCTCTTCCCAAACCAGCATGGGGCAGCATTATCAAAGGTAACTAGTGCATAATATATATCTTGTGGTTGATCTAAGAGTTATTATTAATAGGCTGCAGGTACCAAGGAAGAGATAAGACACCTATCATGTCTTATGGAAGATTTGATGCAATCTATGTAAATTCTCAAACTCACGTCACTTCTTTGCCTGCAGTTATCTACTTTGAAATCTCTCAAGCAATGAGTACAAATGTATGGCAGCAAATAGTTAAGAGGTTCTCTACAATGTTGTTGGATTAAAATTCCCAGAAGCTGTATCTCTAACCTGTGGCCAGTTGGCCTGGGTTTCTTGATGATGAAGCCCAACAGCATCTGGAGATAAGAGAGAACTGCTGTACTCGGGGATCCAGACACTAAAAGAACTTCCTTCCCTCTACCCTGAAACCCACCACATTTCCCAAAACTGGCTTCAGAGTGCATTCCAGAGTCAATTTGGGGGGATGTACAAGATGCTTCAGAGGAGTAAGGGATCACTCTACTCCTGGTGCAACAGTGGAAGCAGTTCCATCAGCGGGACTACTCTACTGGATCTTATTGTTAATTAATTATTAATTGAAATATTTTTAGACCTCCCTTTCTGCTTAAAAGGACCCAAGGCAGTTTATATCCTTAAAAAGCCAATATTTAAATGCTAAAAATGCTGGAGGCCTTTCCTCCAGCCACTATTTGATTTATCTTTTCTTTTTTCTTTTCCATCTTGAGCAATTGATTCCCGATGCTGTATATTGTTGTTGAATTTTAAATTGTTTTATCTTTATCTGTTGTTAGCTGCCCAGAGTTGATGATTGACCAGATGGGCGGGATATAAATACAAACAAACAAACAAATAATAAATAAAAAGGAGTAAGTATTATATTAAAAACTGTAATTAAAATCAATACAAAAAACACATTTAAAAACAACAGAGCACAACAATCTGTTCAAATCCTCCTCTCAGACAGTCACTAAGGAAATGCCTGTCTGAAGAGAAAGGTCTTTGCTTGCTTGCAGAAGTATAGCAAAGATACGGCAGCCTGGCTTCCCATAGGAGGGAGTTCTAGAGTCTTGGAGCAGCGACAGAGAAGGCCCTCTTCCATGGTCAGTTTCAGCCCTGGCTGGCAGTTCCCTGTTCCCTCTCCTTCTCCAACCGCTTTGTGTGTGTGTCTCCTTCCATTGTCTGCCTAGTCAAAATGTCTCTGTTTATTTTCAGCCCCAGCTCTGTGTCCTCCACCTTCAGAAGCCTAGTCAATCTAGTCAAAATATCTCTAGTCCGTTTCAGCACTGGTTTTGTGTATGTGTGTGTGTGTGTTTGTCTTCTTCTCAACCATAACCAATGTCCCTGTTCAAGCTTAACACCCAGCTCCATTGTCTCCTTCTCCCCCGTGTGTGTGTGTGTGTGTGTGTAGGCTGCAGTGAAATCTGTTCTAATTTTTTTCTATCTGTCATTCTGCACTAGCGCTATACCAGATTGCAAGAAAGGAAGAAAATATTAAAAATAACACCAGAGCAGCAGCGGCTAGTGGCTGTGAGAGGCAGCCAGCGCGAGGCTGGGCAGACACAAAACAAAGCCTCAAACGCAACAATTCTAAAAGAACTCTATCCTCACTCAACTGATATTCAGCAGTTTAAAAGTGGATTAAATGTTTTACCAAGAGGATGCACACACTGACTCAAAAACTACATGAATTTAAACCAAATTCAAACCCCCTGATCCATCACCCAATCTATTTCAATAGAGTGATCCCACCTTAAGATGTTTAGGGACTAGTTTAACATTGCCATCCACCAGTGAGTGAACCCAGGTGCTGTGAGTCTGATTCTTTATCCATTGCACCACAGTGGGTCTTAGTGAAGTCCTATGTCAGGAGAAGAAGTGTACAAAGTGCATCATAATCTGTACAAAACTATACTGCTTCAGCATAGTCTGGCAATAAGAGGGTGGGAGGACCATTATGTCTGCAGGCTTTCAGGTTGTTACACTATATTTCTTTTCTCCCTACTACTGTGTGAGCAGACTGGAAACTATCTCTGTATGCATCTTCCCTCTAATCCAGTCAAGTATCTTCAGCCACTTCTTTATTTGGATGCCAATATGGGACCCAGCAGTCAGAAGGCAAAAGAAGAGGGTATGGCTCCTCTATTGTGTGTGTGTATGTGTGTGTGCATATGCACGTGTGGACACTCGCACACACATATGAGTACACATGTGCATCTGTATGCAGTTGTGGAGGCGGGGTTTATATTTTTAGAAAGGAGTAGAACTTTCTTCCCATAGTGTTGTGGGTGGTGCCTTGGCAGTACTTTATCTAGATGCAGGGGAAGGACACATTATTTTTGCTCAGGGGTACTCTTTTCGTCAAGCAGTTTCAAAAGAGAATAGTGTTGGTGTGTGAGAGAGAGGGGAGGAGGGAGACAGAGAAAGAGAGGGAGAGAGAGAAGGAAAGGGAGGGAGATTGTAATCTGAAGCAGTGAAGAGGGTGAGAAGAGGAATCTCCAGAATTTACATGAAAGAGAGTAGAACAGTGCTCACCCATTGACTAAAGTAAAGAATGCTACTCTTTCTCGGTGAATAACTCCCCCCCCCCCAACCCGGCAAGTTATTTTCAATGTACTTTTTGACACATTTGCTTTTGATGAATAAGTGAGAATAGCTTTCTATTCATAAGTAATCTTTCTCATTTAAGACAGTGTTCAGATACAAAGCTTAGTATAAAATACATGGAAGCCTTTAATGGGCCAAACTGTATAGGAAATATTTTTCCCCACTACAAATTCTTACTGGAAATACTCCAGATCTAAAGAACTTCCCTCTGAAAGAGCTGAGATGCTATTGAAGGAAAAAAGCCAAAACAGTAAAGACAGAATAAAAACCAATTTTGCCCTGAGACCCCAAGGAACCAGTTCCTGACAGAATTACATCTCTGCTTTGAACACAGGTTTCTGGAATTTTAAAAAAGCCTACAATCTTACCAGTCTCAAAAGTGTGTGTGTGTGTGTGTGTGAGAGAGAGAGAGAATACACACCCATTTTAATGAAGCCAAAGAAGAGTAAAGAAGGAGACAGGGGAAGCAAGACTGTGCTGTGTCAGGAAGGAAAATTTGTGGCCCAGCTTTTTGGGTTGAAACATCTTGTCACATGCCTGTGGTACACATATTTTCAGCTTCACCCAAATTACTTTTGCAGAATTACCCTGGTCTATCCATTTATTTTAAGGCACATTATTTGGTTAAGCTGAAGTTTTAAGGATTATTTGGAACAGAAAAGTGTGGAGGAATGTAATTTATTGTAAGTGTGTTTGGCCAGTTTATGCTAGGAATTATTCAACAGTCAGTTCACTCAGTATAACATTAAATGAAAGGCAAACAAATGTAGTAATTAAGGCAGCATCATAAAACTGGATTGTATGAAGACCAGCACCAGGCAAAAATTCTGGCTTCCATTTTTCTTCTACAGCAGAGGTAATGACATTGGTTACTTAGCAGAATTTAAAATGGCTTCTCCTCACCTCTTCTCCATTTTTTAAAAATGGATTTGGTTCTTCCCAGATGTTCAACGGGAATAGATCAAAACTCCCCTCTTATTTTTCCACAACTTTCTGGCTCAGCTCTCAAACGCAGCCTAGCTTTTGTGCAGGTGATGGACAAGGGCCAAGGATGTCTGTTTCATGGTACCCTATGCCACCTGCAGAAATCAAGAACATTACACTATGGACAGATGTTTTTCCTCACACCTCAGTCTTTTTGACAGAAGCAGAAACCAGAATCCTTTCTTTGGAAAGAAAAGAAATGCTGAGATCTAATTTCAGATGATAGATTACAGTACATTACTGTCTCATTGGGTTATATGGAATAGCTATTTAGCCACAGATAGGATGAACGCAAGCTGGCAAAACGCTAATGATAAAGTTGATATTCTCTGTTATGCCCAACCACATGCATTCCTCTGTATCATTTGTCGGAAAGGAAATGTTCCTGGATCTGCAAGAGATGTGACAATGTAGGCAATTCATCATTCATACTCACAGGGCTTCCCTGCATACACCCCTCATTTTCAGCTCCCCTACTCTCTTGTGGCCTACTTTGTAGAGTGGCAGAACAGCATGAAAGAGAGCATTTCTCTCATGGCACTGCGCCTGAACAGGAGGAGATAACTCAGGAAGCGTAACCTAAAAACATCAGAAGAGCCTTTCTGGGTCAGAATAATTTTTTTTTCTAGTCCCATATCCTGTTTCTCACAGTAGCCAGCCAGAAGCCAAAGAGAAGGTGACCTCTAGGACATGGGCTGAGGGCAAAAGACTTCCTCCTGCTGCTGTCCCACAACAAAGGGTGTTCAAAGGCATACTGTTTCTGATACTTATTACAGTGGTGCCTTGCTTAATGACGATAATCCGTTCCAAGAAAATCGCCATTAAGCGAAAACATCGTAAAGTGAAATAAAAAACCCAATTGAAACGCATTGAAACCCGTTCAATGCATTCCAATGGGGTAAAAACTCACTGTCCAGCGAAGATTCTCCATACGGTGACCATTTTCGCTGCCTGTATAGCGAGGAATCCGTCCCTAAACACAGCGGGGAGCTATTTTATTTACCCAGTGGCCATTTTGAAACCGCCGATCAGCTGTTAGAAAAGTGTCATTTTGCGAAGAATCAGTTCCCGAAGCAGGGAACCGATAATCACAAAGTGAAATTCCGTTGTGAAGCGGATTCATTGTAATGCGGGGCAATCGTAAAGCGAGGCACCACTGTATTTATTATGATTATTTTGACTTCTCTGCTGCCTCATCAGCACAAACACTCTCTGGGAGGTTCACAACTAGAGATGGGCATGAACCTTGGTTTGGAGGGTTTTTTGTGCTAGTTCGTAGGCATGGCAGCACAGGTGCTGTGCATGCTCTTCTTCCACCTCCCTGCCTGGCCAATGACCCATTTGCCAGCTGGTGCACACTCCTTTCCTTCTCTTCTTCAGCTGTTTGACCAGTCCCTGGCAGGAGCATGAGACTGGCTCCTTGTCTGAGTGGGCGATCTGGGCTCCTACCAGAGACTGGTCAAACAGCCAGAGGAGAAGGAAAGGAGTGTGTGCTGGCTGCTAGTGGTAGGGAATCCAGCTTGGGGGGGGGGCAAGAGAAGGGAATGCACAGCTCCTGTAGGTGCTGTGTGTATGAACGGGCACGAGCCTCAGAACTGAGATTCATGCCCATCTCTGTTCAAAACACATCAAAACATAAATAGAGTCTTACAAACAAACACACAAATGCAGTAAATACAGTAAAACCCTGTCTGTAGCTGAATCGATTTAAAAAACTGCATGTAAATGAATTAAACACATTTAAAACAAATTTGAATATCCCAGGTCAATTAGTCAAAACACGAGTAAAAGGCAGCTTTATACAGTTTGAATTGACTCCCTGAAAACTAAGATGATGAATCTCTGAATCCTTGGGCAAAAGAGTTGAGGGATCCTCAGTCCAAGAGCTGAAGAGCTCTACCCCTTAGTAAGAGGCTGAAGAAGGGCCACTTCCTAGCCCAAGAGAGCAGCAATTGTTCAAAAGGCAGGCAGAAAAGGCCAGGAGTCTTTTGAAGGAATGCTTGCTGGCATGAAAAGATTCCTCAAGTGTAAAACCCTCTTTGAATATGGGGGGGACCTCTGTCTAAATATCAGCAGTTAAGCCTGGGTTAGTTTCTGGGAACTCAGATTTATAAACCATTCCAACATATCTTCCACATAAGGAAAAGTTGCTGCAAATAATGGCTTATACTTCTAGCTAGAGATCGGCATGAACTTGAAAACTGAACCTGCTGCTGGTGTTGCGCTGCCATCATCACCACCATCACTCTACTGCTGCCGCAGCATCAGTGCTGCCACCATTGCACCACCACCGCTATTCTATTGCTGCCACCACTGCCACACCTCTGCTGACGCCACCACTGTCCTTGTTGTGCTGATGGCTGGGAAGTGGGCACATGCACAGAAGGCAGCAACCGGCTTTCCTTCTGGAAGCCCAGCTGCAGCCTGTATGCTTATGCCCAACCTCCAGCTGATTGCCCTGATCACCTGGGATGTGGGCTCATGCACAGAGGCAGCAGGCCCAGCCCTTGGAAGGGATGCTGCCCCACTGTCTCTGATGATGTCAGCATCAGTAAAGGCAGCAGGACCAGGTAGGGAAACAATGCGGGAAATGGGAAGGGGGAGGTGAGCATTTGCTTTGCTGAAGCAAAACAAAGTGCCAAGGGGGGGGGGGGAAGTCTGGCACTTTGTTTTGCTTCAGCAAAACAGGATCTGTGAACTGGGTCATGAACCAAACCACGAACCAGCCCGATCTGTCAGTTTTTCTGGTTCGTAGTTCAGTTCTTGCCCATCTCTTTATTTTTAGCCCCTGTCAGCTCCTTTTTCACCTCCTTTGGACCTCTTCTGATTAAGGTTCGAGCTGCCTTGTGATATCTTTTTTTTTTTAAAAATCCTTACCTGGACAGCTTAGCATACTGAGTGATTGTGCATGAACACTGAAGGGGTAATGGGAAAACAGACAATTTCCTTTGTAGCTTCTCTAGCATCGACAGCTCCAGCTTGAATGCGTTGATCCATGCTTGAGATGAACAAGTAACAAAAGAATTGGTCCTTAGATGGCTTCTACTGTCAGAAAACCTAGCATTAGTTCAGTGACCAATATAGCCAATGACAAATTTCTCTCTCCTTTTCTAGAGAAA